>NC_059300.1:11743127-11800627 GCF_017591435.1 Portunus trituberculatus
TTCCGCATTACGTTCAACAATATGGAGATGTTTAGTACGTACCTTCAACATTTCCAAAATAGCGCGCAGATCTGATGAGTTTGAACATAGAAGTATAACATTGGAATCTTTGCGTCCAGTGTTCCGTCAGTAATGCTAATATACAAGAAATGGAAGAACTCCCGTCTCAGCTGTCCGAGCCATCTCAAGACACACTCGTACCGGACGCACACTGGCGCAAAGGAGTAGCGAGGGAGAGGAGGCGAGGAACGGAAAGGATGGAACAAATGGGTATGAAAAAATAATCTAAAATAACACAGTGAGCTTCGAAAATGAGGCAAGTAAAGATGTGAATGTCACGAAGATTTCTTTTCAAATTATTATTTCTTATACTTGTAAAGAATTGTAGGCCTACACACATACAAACACCTACATTGATGCAATAACGCTAAACTCTTGGAATTAATTTAACATGTTGACCTTCAAAAACTTCTGCACCATGATGATATATTTACTTCACAGGTAATAGAATTGTTGGTAAATCTCATTAAATTAACAAATTTACACACAAATTTACGGGAAATGATAACTAATTACTGGAAAGAAAAAATTCACAATCTCGTAAACTCTTTTCCATCGACCCGCCATCCACTACAAGAATAACAAACCTTTTCAGTTTCTGAATAAATGTTACATTTTCAAAACGGAAAAGATTCTTCGAAAAGAGGACAATTTGTGAATACAGACTACAACATCGGAATGAGACAGGAAAAGGTGGCATGCAATAATGGCAGTTTGAGAGGCAACACACGTAATACTCACCCACACACTGAGGATGCGGGGATTGCTTCGAGTGCACTGAGTCGTATTGTGTTCGGGAACTTACAAAGCTTCGTTCAAGAACACGACTACAGCTCCACGTCAGGAGTCGTGCCCCTCTCAACAACTCTTAGTAGAGACACACGCTTCGGACTTAGGCTTGGCTCTTGTTTGGTGTGTAATCCAGACCCTGCACACTGGCGCCTCACGCAACACTTTGCACTGAGGGTTCGATGTTTCAACATGTATCGGATATCTGCTTCACATACTGCATTCATTTAGAGACACATTAATGTAAGAATTCTCTCTCTCTCTCTCTCTCTCTCTCTCTCTCTCTCTAAATCATCACTAGAAGCAAGACAACACCCTCCCCAACGTACTGACTTGCACCAGATTTTGTTAAAGGGAGAGGGATGGACAAAAAAAAAAAAAAAAAGCGAATACGATCACTAGATATTTTTCTTTTCTTTCTATTCTTCTTTTTCTTTTCTTTTCCTTCTTTTCTTTTTTCTTTTTTTCTTTTAATTTTTTTCGCTGCCGAGACAAGACAGGAGCGCCCCAAATATCCTCATGACCACCAGAGAGAGAGAGAGAGAGAGAGAGAGAGAGAGAGAGAGAGAGAGAGAGAGAGAGAGAGAGATTAGAATAACATAACAAGTACGTGCCTTTCAATAAACAAACTGATAAGGATAAGGCAACGCACCGAATATACTGAAAAAAAAAGAAAAATGATAAAAGATTCAGAGAAAAAAAAAAAAAAAAAGAGACGGAACAGACGTAACGCATTCACGCATCACATTATTTAGTCGTTTTTTGTCTTTGTTTTTTGCTAATAGAAATTTTACGGTTATTAAACACTGAAAAAAAAAGAATGTGGCGCATACTTAATCTCTCTCTCTCTCTCTCTCTCTCTCTCCGCCAACTGACAGTAATGTTCGTCGAGTTACTCCAAAAATACAAAGCGTCTTGCAGTTTTTGGGCACCGACTCACCCGCGGCGCTGTGACTTCACCAGGGAACTATGCCGGGTGTTTCACTGTTTGATCTGCTGCAGTCTCTGACGAGACAGCCAGACGTTACCCTACGGAACGAGCTCAGAGCTCATTATTTCCGATCTTCAGATAGGCCTGAGACCAGGCACACACCACACACCGGGACAACAAGGTCACAACTCCTCGATTTACATCCCGTACCTGCTCACTGCTAGGTGAACAGGGGCTACACGTCAAAGGAGACACACCCAAATATCTCCACCCGGCCGGGGAATCGAACCCCGGTCCTCTGGCTTGTGAAGCCAACGCTGTAACCACTGAGCTACCGGGTGTGTGTGTGTGTGTGTGTGTGTGCAAGGCGGGTAAGTGAAAGACAAAAATATATTACTCCATTAAGATAAAAAAAAAAGGAAGATTATTGTCATTATTAATTCACGTCTGTCTGTCTGTCTGTCTGTCTGTCTGTCTGTCTGTCTCTCTCTCTCTCTCTCTCTCTCTCTCTCTCTCTCTCTAGCCTTACACGTACAGTACTGGCGGCCCAGGATCTGTACACACACACACACACACACACACACACACACACACACACACACACACACACACCTGCACATCGTCAAGAAGTCACTCATTCGGATTCTAGGACACAAAAATATATCTTCAAATATAAATAGAATCTTTTCACGTACCAAACTAATACTTCACCATTACCACGCATAGCCATCACCATCACCACCAGCATCACCACCACCTTCACCACCACCATCATCATCAGTGTTGCCAGGTCAGTGTGGACAACAAGGGCGCATAATCGTACGTGAATTAGCACCCAAGGAAGCAGCGACGTGTTTGTGTTTACATTGCACAGCGGCAAGACGGAAGTTGGCACGCCTGCCCTCTGTACCGCAACACTTTGGGCTTGGCACCGCTGCGCTTTTATTTTTTTTATCCCCGTTTCTTTTTTTCATTCGTGTGTGTGTGTGTGTGTGTGTGTGTGTGTGTGTGTGTGTGTGTGTGTGTGTGTGTGTGTGTGCGCTTTTTTTTCTTCTAGGTATGAGATGTGGAATATATGAGACCCGACTACCACACGGCTCTTCCACCTCCTTCACTTCCTCCACCTGTCACGCTGATAAATGAAGTAAAAAGACACACACGTAAATAACTTGAGTATTTCCTTGCTCTTAACATTAGTCAAATTGCTTGAGAGTTATGAGTGAAAACGAGGACATTGACTCTCTCTCTCTCTCTCTCTCTCTCTCTCTCTCTCTCTCTCTCTCTCTTTCAACCTTGACCTGGCGTGTTGGGTAAGTGACCACAGCGCGGCACGAAGCTTGGCAACAGAGAGAGAGAGAGAGAGAGAGAGAGAGAGAGAGAGAGAGAGAGAGAGAGAGAGAGAGAGAGAGAGAAGGGGGACGGGGGGTGAGGGCTCGTATGTTGAGGGGTAATGTCTCCCAATGAGTGCAGTGCTTGGCCCATTTTGTCGCGTTCCGTCACGTCATGTTCGTTGTTCTATTGTTTCGTCTCGCGTGAGGCTGCTAGTCATGTTTTACTTCACATTCATCGCCACTAACTCCTCCTCCTCCTCCTCCTCCTCCTCCTATATTTATGTATAGTCAACCCTCTTCCACCTTACCTCATCCCCACACATCCATACACTTCTGCCATCACTACTCCCCCTTCCGTCATCTTCCACACTTACACCCTACTCGTGCCTCATGCCAAGTCTAACACACACACACACACACACACACACACACACACACACACCCTTCCGTCACCTGCCTGCTTGCTTCCCTCATACTAAGGCCCTGGCAAGCTTCCCTCCCTCATATCTTACTAACTATGGCTTGCTCTCACCCACTTTCATTTCTCTTCTCCACGCTGAGGCCACGAGGCAGGCTCACCACCCACCACCCCGCACTCCGACCCACATCATCAAGCAACCCTGGAGAATTTCATCGGTTATAAAATTAAAGCACTAATTCAGATACACGCACGGGTGATTGGCCTTACAGACTGCCGGTGGAAGGGGGAAGCCGTATATCAAGATGCTTTAAACTCTCAGGTGAACTATTTTGAAAGGCCACAGAGAAGACTGATTAGGTTCTCATGAGTGTTTATTCCATTGGTGACGCAGAATTCTTTGTAAACTCTCCATAGAATCCAGAAAATGTTCTACAAAATCTTAGTCTCTTCCAATAAACCACGTTCATAATAATCGAGATAAGACATTGAAATATTTGAGAGGTTACTGAGGTTTACTTGATCACTTCTGTCTATCCCGAGAATCCTGAGAGGGTACAGAACACATGAAGATTCTTAGCATGAGGGACCACACATCATTCCCTACAGACGCACAACGCCCCACCATGGACCTAAGGACACGGAGGAACCATGCAGTCAGGGTATCCAGGAAGTCTCTGAGAGCTGTAAGATGGCGAGGAACCAGGGAGAGTAGAATAGTAAGGGCGTTAATCAAGAGGTGCTAAAGTCACGCGTGAAGTCTGATCCCGCTCCTATCTGAAGAACCATAAATCTCGACGCGGGTGTGGCCGATCCCTATCCTCGGCTCACGTGGCAAGATATCGAGCCGGTTGGAGGGGACTCATCGGGTACAAGTGGGTAGAAATGATGGATGGCGTCCTTCTCCCTGCTCACGACGCAATCACTCCCTAGACAGCGACAATGTAGTGAGGGTGCTCGGCTACAGGAGTGAGGACTTGTGACCGTGACGCCAAGAAAAGTGTTTCATTTCTCTCTCTCTCTCTCTCTCTCTCTCAGTCCCATCAGCCACGCCACACACACAAACCATCAGTACGTAATAGCCAGACTGAGCACTGCCAGATAAACACACCCAACCGATGGATCAACACTCGCTGCCTTCACAGAAACTTCGACTAAAATCATCTATTGCATTCTTTCCAATGGCAACCGCCACTACCACTGTATCCACATCACTTTCGGGGCGTTCACAAAGACTTTCGTCACTTCTGACACGCACTTCGAGGTGGCAACGCAACAGAGAGTTAATTCCTGCCCTTGTGTTTGGTCTCTCGCCGCACCATACATCTCCGCCGCATTTTTCCTTCGGCTCCTATAAAAAAAACACTCCTCCTTTAGAACTCCACGCGACACCAACCCTGGTCACAAGTCACCCTGCCGCAGGTCCGAGGCGGGGTGGAGCCACTGTCACTGCTACACTGAGCGCCAACAGGTGAGGCTGATGCTTGGCACGCCCCACCACCACCACCACCATCACCACCACTACCAGCCTGTCCCCACCCTCATCCCATCACAAGACTCGCCCACACCACCTCGCTGGCCCTCCCCCGCAGCCCACACCTCTACACACTCTCTCTCTCTCTCTCTCTCTCTCTCTCTAAGGTATCCACGCCCCTTCCCTGACCCCGTACACGTTTTCTTTAAGTGTATCATTATGACTTATTGTGTTAGCTACGATGATTATTAATAATACTATAAAATAATAATAACAATAATGATAATAATAATAATAATAATAATAATAATAATAATAATAATAATAATAATAATAATAATAATAATAATAATAATAATAATAACAACAATAATAATAATAATAATAATAATAATAATAATAATAATAATAATAATAATAGTAATAATAATAATGATAATAATAATAATAATAATAATAATAATAATAATAATAATAATAATAACAATAATAATGATAATTCTTTTAGACGATGCTACTTTTGTATATAAACCATTATCATTAAAAAGTGTCCACACACACACACACACACACACACACACACACACACAAACACACACACACACACACACACACACAGTAAATCTCTTGATGCAGGAGAAGTGAGATGATGTGTGTGTCTGCCCTGCCATGATGGAGCAGCAGTGTGAAGCAATCCCAACCTGTCCCTGCCACCTGACCAAGAATCTGAAGCTCGGACCATCCAGTTGTGAGGGATCGCATTGTTTAAGTTATTAGGCAGTTTCAACAACAACAACAACAACAAAAGGAAAAGAAAAGAAAAAAAATAGATAAAGAAAGAAAGGTTGTGGTCTTAAAGAAAAAAAACAGTGAAACTTGTACGTTACCTCTTCTCCTGGGGGGAGGCTGTGGGCTTGTGGCACTGGGGAGGCTCCTGGTGGTGTGTGAGCCCTGCCTGGAACCTGCAGAGTAGAGGAGCAATGGTAACTGTATGAAGATGACCACTCTTATTTCTAGCTCTCCCAGAAAGTCCATTGATTATCCCTGTCAGTTCTGCTGCATTGCCATTCTTAAGTCTTAACCCCTTCAGTACCTACCATGGCACATTTTCATACTCATTTTGCTTACTATCTGGCAATTCTATACACCTTCAGATATTTATTTTGGGGGGATTAAATAGTGAAAACTCTGACCATTCATCTTCTGGCCTCCATAAATCCTACCTAATGTAAATAAAATGGTCTAATCATATCCAAAACTCTGTAAAAATGCATCCCAGCAAAATACATCAATGGCAAAAGAATATTTGTATCCTCTACTATAGATTTTTTACACTCCTTTTTCACAGCAGAGTTGAAGGAAACTCTTGGTTCATTTATTCCCCTTTCTAAACCCACACATCCCATCACACATCACAACCTCTCACTCTCTCCCTCAACACTACTCAATTGACCTACATCCCTAAATTTGGAGTCATACTTATCATCCTTACTGAAAACACAGGCAGTACGCATCAATAATAATAATAATAAAATACAACTGGGAAAAAATAAAAAGGTGCTTTAAAATTCTGGAGAAAGAATTCTTAATATATAATAGTAAAACCACCCATTTTTATTCACTTATGATAAAACTGGAATTATTCTGACATTCTCCTTAAATCTTAGTTCATAATCCTTTCTTTTCTCAAGTTGTTAGACACTTTCTTTCATACTGCAACAAACATTTTACAGAAAAAAAAATCTTTTTTATATCCCTTATTACTATTTCTTTCACAGGTGCTATCTAGCTTCAAAGTGGCAGCATTTTGCCAACATGAATTCCATTACTTGCAAGTACGTATGTTTCTTTAACCTCTTGATTTTATTGAGTTGAAAAGTTTTTTTTTTTTCATTTTATAAAATACATTCTGTATAGTTTCTCAGTTACTTCAGTTGTTCAGTTAGTCACTGAATTATTGCTTTAGAATCTGAATTTTATTTCCATTCAAATCCAGTACCTACATACTGCATTACTCCTAGCAGTGAACACTTTTGTAAGAAATGTGTACATCACAGCAAGTAAAGTGATTGACTGTTTGTTTTTAGGTCTTTAACATTTTATTTTTGTGGTTCAGTATTACATTATGGGATTTTCAAACATCTTGGTCCAGTAAATTTACAACCATTTTCTAAAAGTAAGTAATAGTTTGTCAAGCAGAAAACTTGCACCTCTGATAAGGTTTCTGGATATGATGTCAACACCTGTCTTGCCACTCATTCCTTCCTTTGCTTCCTTTCTTTCACTTGTATTAAGCAAGATATGTTAGTGTTTATTGCCTCTACAGTGAAGTTTTCATACAGACACCATCACTAGTACTGTATGGTAGAATGTTACACTGTAGTTTTCCATTACTTTCACCATCTCATATCAGTTTTTCCAACCGTGGTGCATGGAACATCAACAGTATTTGTGGACAAACTTGAAATTTAATCAAAATAAATAATTTCTTATTAATTTTAGTATATTTCTATTTAAGAAATTTGCTGTCACTCCATATATTGAAGCTTTTTAAGCAATACTTCAAGTAATTTCTAAGTTTGAATTATAATGAGTGTTTACACCACCATTCATAACCATGGCCTCAGTACTCATACTGCACTCAGACATGCCAAGGCAATGAGCTATTCTATTGATTTCTGTCAATTGTTGTGTGGCTATATAGTCATGAAGTGCTGCGGACCCCTTTCCTTCATACAGCACACTGTCTTGAACCTCTAAAACATATTCTATACAGATACAAAATAACTTTCTTTTTTTCAAATACCATTACAATATATACATACAGTACCTATCTACATGACAACTGAAAGAGGCTGGTTAAACCAAGGCAGCCATCCACACACACACATCTGTCAGTCAGATGATGGACAAACTTGATAAATGTGACAAAGAGACAGGACATAGAGAGCCAAGCTGGGGCCCTATAAATCACAAGTAGGTAAATACACACAACACACACACACACACACACACACACACACACACACACACACACACACACACAACAAAATGATAAATGATAATATTGGAAAAACATGTAAACTATATAGTTGGAGAAACATATAAGATACTAAGAAAAAATCAATGAACATTTACCTACACAGATGAAGAGATGATGAAAAAACTAATCGAATAGTACATGATTTGACCTAAACTAGAATATGCTACACTTACATGGTCACCACATAATAAGAAAGATATATATAGAAGATAGGAAGGATTCAAAAAGATGCAATCAAACTGGTTTCAAGTTTGAGAGACCTAACTTATGAGGAAAGATTAAAGAGATTAAAACTTCCAATATTGCAACAGTGGAGAGGAGGAGACCTAATTACTATATACGGGTCATGGAAGGAGATGGACCAAGTTGACAAAGAAGACTTATTGGTGTGGCACTCAAGAGATACAAGGGAACACACCATGAAATTGAAAAAAGAATTAGTTTTCTAAACAGAAGCATAGAAATATGGAACAATTTGGATGAGACAATGGTTCAAGCAAGAAATATTCATGACTTTAAGGCTAAATTAGACAACAATAGATATGGAGACAGGACAGCACGAGCATAGCTCGCACACACACACATACCGCGTAGTGTAGTGGTTAGCACACTTGGCTCACAACCGAGAGGGTCTGGGTTCAAATCCCGGAAAGCAGCAAGACAAATGGGCAAGCCTTTTAATGTGTAGCCCGTTTACGTAACAGTAAATAGGTATGGGATGTAACTCGAGGGGTTGTGGCCTCGCTTTCCTGGTGTGTGTTGTGTGATGTGGTCTCAGTCCTACCCAAAGATCAGTCTATGAGCTCTGAGCTCGCTCCGTAATGGGAAAGACTGGCTGGGTGACCAGCAGATGACCGTGGTGGTGGTGGTGAATTACACACACAATGAAATCCATGAGTGTTCTGTAAGAGCTTATCTAAGCTTTAAAAACTCTCAAGGTGAGAAGAGGGCAAGTCCTTACTACAACACAGCAATCTTCACAGCAGAACTGGTTTATCCTTGTTGCATCACTCATCTCTTTCCACATCTGGCCTGATCAAGTAATCAGATCAGATACAACAAAACCTGTATAGACCTAAGAGGTTGAATTTCATTTATACATTCAGAACTGATCTTCATTCAGTCTATCATGCACAATCACTTAAGGCAGGTTCACATGTGTCAATATGTGACTGAAACTGCAAGTCACTAGAAGTATCGACTGAGCCTTTCTAGTCGGAACATGTTCACACATAACAACTGGGAAGTAAAGGCTGGTTGGTGGGAAGTAAAAGTAATCAACCACTCAACAAGAGGTCTTCCTCTGGTGACAATGATGATTGCAATCAAATTAAATCATCACAAGTATGCAATCCTCACCTCCAACATCCTGCATAGAAGAAGCAGTCATTGGAGAGTGGTAGCTATCTCATCAAACGCCGATTTGCATAAGCTTTTTGTTGTAGAATTAACTTTTAGTATTCCAGATGTGCTCTTTCTCCCTCACCAACTCCAAAATTTTCTTCTCTACATCAGCACCACATTTTCAAATCTTTCTTTGTGATGTTACAATGGAAACAGTTGCAAATCGACTGAACAAGACCAACATGTTTGTCTTATTTTGCGACTAGTTTCTCCTGTTGGTAAGTACTGATATTCAGTCTGAAACTCTACCAACTTGTAATTTCAGTCACGTACTGACACATGTGAATGCACCTTTATCCTTGCTCTCAGGACACCAGTTGTATGAAATATTCATCTATACTGAACACAAATACCATTTCATGATCTTCCAATTAGCCTAACAGTTGTCATAGATAGCCAAGTTATCTCTTCTCCAGTCACTCCTCTTCCATGCTCTTAACATGTCCAAACTATCACAGCAATCTCTCTGATCCCTCCACTCAATCAGCAAATTCTCTCTAACACAATGTCTCCTCATTTCTCATTCTATTCATACATTTTACATGACATGTTTCCTGGATAACTCAATACATTCACTCTCTTCTCTCCTACTCCCGTGTTTTGGCACCATACAATGTTGTAATACAGTACCCTAACACTTTCATACACTCTCCTATTTGCATTCATTTCAGATTTCCTACAACAAAATACTTGTCAATTTCTCTCCACATCATTCTTGCTTCATTCATTCTAAATTTCACCTTAGCACATAACCCATTTCTCCATTGACAATAAGCAATTCCAGCTGCATGAAACAGTTCCTCTCTTCAATCAACCTGCTATTCAAAACTAATGTGTCCATCATTTTCAAATACTTCATTATTTTACTCTTAGCCTCATTCATTTTCAATCCCCTCTTCTCACATACTCACAGACTCCCAGCAAAACATTATATGCAGAAAGCAACATTCATTCCTTTCAATAATTCATAGTTTCAAACAGTCTAGTTATCCTGTCATGCTTTATATAAATCCACAAGTGCCCAAAATACATCCTCATATTTTGCTTCATAATTTCCATACAATGATCCCACAGCAGACAACTGTTCTATACATGCCTTTCCTTATACATATGACTTTAGGAAAAGTTGAAGACACTCTCAGCCAATCACCAAACAGATCATGAAGCAACATTCATAAGTCTCCTCAACCACTCATCACACAGTCATGCAGCCACTTCTTAAACATTCAACCACACTTTTTCTCAATCTGCAGTCATCACAACCATCATCCCTTTCATTGCCACTGAAATTTTCTCCTTTAAGGGCTCATTCAATTTTTTTTTATCATTTCCTGCTTCATTCATATTGCAACCTAAAGTTCCACCTACCATATATTAATTCTTAGTATATATTACATCTTTCTAAAGGAATCAAATGATACACTTAATATATAAAAAAAAACATTCTATTTACAAAGCACATGTCTGTACATCAACAAACAAACTTGGTTCAAGATGGTAACAGTCAGAGGTCAGATGGACTTTCATGTTTTCTTCAAACAAACTTCCCATATTACTCTTACAGTTAAATTGTATTACTGTAGAATTAAGAGTAAAGTATGCTTTCATGACATCATTGAGTCACAGCCGTGATCTAACATACTTATCCTGAATGTTGGTCTTACTCATCACGCACACGCAGCATTCCTGAACGGCCCCAATGGACAAAAGTAAAGTATCATAAAATCTACATAATATACAATATGCATCAATATACAAGTAATCATAAATAATCTTATCTATTATTGTACAGTATAAATATTAACATGTTCTCTGTTCAACAATTACTTGCATACACTCAACACTTCCTCTGCTCCATCTACATGACCACCAACAAAATCATGAAAACTGGTCCTACATAAACATAACTCACTCATTCTTATTTAATGGCTTCTTGAATCTCTTTGTTGCGGTGTGTGCCATCACAAAATGGAGCATTCTTTGTCTGTTTACAGTTGCACAGCCAAACTTCTTTGGTTTCTGGAGCATAAAAGACCAAGGGCTTTTGAGAGATCTTCAGTTGCTGCATTAAGTGAGTACCATCACACAGAGGCTGTGAAAGGAAAAAAAGGTAATTTTAATGCTTAACTATGATATAATGTGAAAAGATCATATGACTTTAGCACCAATGCTGCAGGAAACTTTAACAAAACACAAAGTCAGCAATATCAAAGAACAGTACAGGCAATGTGACAATGAAATGTTGGGGAACAAGATCAATAAAGAGAGGAAATTGGTAAGGTAAACACTACTTTGTGAGAATATCAAAGAAAAAGAGAAAGAAAGAAATAAGAGCCAAAAAAATCTTACATGTTAGAATTATAAACTAAGAAACAATAGTGATATGGAGATTACTTTTAACATGTGCTACCAGATCACAAAAATTACTCAATAAAACAAGCACATTACAGGAAGGAAACAACTGATACGTTAACTCATAGAAATGGTGAATTTGAGGCCATTCATTCAGCCAGCTGGAAGACAAACATTTTCCAATAATTGCCAAGAGGCCAAACACTACCAGCATGCTTCCACTAATCCCATCTTAGACTGAGGGCATACTGAGGAGAAGCACAAGGTGGCATGAGGCTCTGCAAGGAACTTATTAAAGCACATAAGGGTGGAAGCACACCATCCATGCCTCTGAGAAACAATATACACAAGCCAATCCTCCACCAAGCCTACCGGCACTACAGGCTTTATACTGTACATAAATAAAAATATAATAATAATCAGATAATAAATCAAAATTCAATTCAATTACATAAATCAGTGTTATTCACTAATTTTTGCAAGGGAGCCACCTAGGTTAAACACATTCATTGAGAGAGCCGCAGCTAGTGCAAGCTAGCATAACTCAACTAAATTAAGTAGTACTGGGCTGCTGGTGCAATATAGTAAAAAAGATAAATTAGACATGGTAATATTAGCCTATATATCTTACTAAGAGCAAAATAAAGACCAAACTTACTTAATGCTGTGATGAATGGAAGTGTGCTTTTTTGCTTTTATTAATTTATTAATTTATTTTTCGAGAGCCGTAAATTGAGTCATTGCGAGCCGCGCAATGAATACCACTGACATAAATAAAGATCCCTTATACTGATGAACAAATGTTCAGAGACTTAGTATTCATAAAACTAATCTTAAAGTATTCACACATGTACACACAAACACATGCATACACAGCTGACCTGCAAAGGTTATTCAAAATTATATATGAACATTAATACACTAAATCACAAAGAGTAATCAAAAAAAGGTTTGCGAGATGTGAAGGTTCCAGGCATCTCACCTGTGTTTTGCTTTGACCGCAGGCACACCACATGTACTTCTTGCCTTGTCTCAATGTCATCTTAAAGGGCTTCTTGTCATATATTTTCCCTTTGGTTTTCTGATGGAACTCTTTTTGCCACAATCTTTCCTTCAGGACAATTCCTGGGTCCTTGACTGCCTTGGCACAGGATACTGGACTCTGAAACATGGAAAACCATCAATATTCCTGATTCCCTCTTCATTCATTGAACTACTGAAGTATGTAGCTTACAAAATAATTATATACTTCTATAGGTATATTCAGGTACACATTCAGGCTACTAATCTATATCTGTTATAAAGATTAATAAAACAATAACTCAACTTTAGATCAAGCAGCAAGGATTTTATTTAGACTACTAATTGATTGTTTGGAAGACTCATGAGTAGCTACAAACTTCTAATTACAACTGGTGACCCTGTGATGAAATAAAAACTCAGTCACACAAAAGTTTGTACCTAACTTTCACATTTTGAAAGCTGCTTTACCTGGCCTCTGTCTCCCTCACCTACCACCTCTTTACAACAATGTATTATTTCCCTGACCTGACCTGAGCACTTCTACGTGTTAACACTGTATACAACACCAGTCAACACTAACCATGACTAGTTTTATCATGTTAACTTTTCTTGCAAACCCACCTAGAAGTCCATAAGTGTATGATAAGGTATCTTCCAGTTAGGTTTGGTAGGTAATACTGGGTTAGATGGTGGTGATGACAATTGGCTGGAGGCCACAGGCAAGCAGAAGCCAGTCTTCTTAAGGGGACATTGCCAGTGAGTATTGCTACAATTTTCCCTCTAAATTTTGGTAAGTTTTGTATCAACCTGCTTTCCACTTATATAACCAAAATATACGTCTCTAATATTGGTTAAAAAAATACAAATATGCAATTTTGAAACATATAAATTAATCAAACACAGGCTGAAAACTGAAAAAAACTGTTCAATCTAGAATAAAAAATTAAAGCAAGAATAAAAATTTCTTCATGAATAAAGAAGTTACTGTGGCCATCCAATTTTCAGGCACTAATAGTCTACTTCTTAACAAAATATGATACTACCTATTCTTTTCTTTATCACTGCTTACACAATGAAAGAGTAAAAAAATGAGATTAATGAACTTAATTGATCTAAACTAAAGAAGAAAGTAAATCATATCCTTGATCTACCCTAACATAGTGATCAGATGAAAATACTGTAATCTAAACATCATCCTCTGGGTGTAATACGTCCTGGTAGGTTACATGGCACTGTCCTAATGAAGTTGTCCCTCCAGCTCTCATCATTTCCCTACTTCCCATTCACAGTTCTTTCACTCGGCTAACATGACGTGGGAATGAAAATATAACCAAAACTAACCTAACCCTAACTTTAACCTAACTCAACCATGCTATTGGTCGGAAGGGTTCTGAGGAAGACGTATCAGTAGTGCGTGTCACCTCAACATGGTTAGGTTAGGTTAAAGTTGCGGTTAGTTTTTTTTGGTGGGGGAGGAAGCTGTCCAAGGGTAACAAAAAAGAAAAAGAAAAGGCCCAAATTGATTGCCAGTTCCCTAAAAGATTAAGAGGGTTAGACAAATATCTGGGACAAATGTCTTAAGCCGTGTCCACACTATCGAACATGCTCAACGGGCAAACAGTGATACCAGGTCCCGTTCCAATATATAAGCAAGAAGGATGAGTGGTAGGCACAAAGGTGACATCAAAAGCAAGGAGACTGCGGGCAAACGAGCGGGCAACTGTTTGTGAGTTTGAAGGAACCCACGAATCTGTATTTGACACCACTCATCAGTTTACAACTTTGCCCGCCAGTCTTTGCCTGGTGAAGGAGTAGATATTGTGGGCTAAACTAAATCTGGTAGCACTGTTTGTTGCCAGATCCCTCCCTGTGGTTTTCTCGCTTCCGACCATCAACCCTCATTCTCACTACCTATTGTGATCTGGTATCACTGTTTGCCCGTCGAGCATGCTCAATAGTGTGGACACGGCTAGAGGGATGACTTTATTAGGACATTGCCACATATCCTACCAGGACGTATTACACCAAGAGGATGATATTTGGACAACAGCGTTTTCACCTGATCACTATAGTCCGTCTAGTCTAAAGTGGCTCCCGGGTCTCGGTCTAAATGGAGCCCCAGGGAATGCTTGGCTGTGAGATCTTGAGAAAAACCGTGAGCTAGCCTTGTTAATAAGTGCACTATGAACAGAAAAATATTCACATCGTCAATTAAGTTTGAAATCGAGGAGCCATTTTTGAGTAGACAGACTATAGGAGGAGAGCTGGAGGGACGAATTTATTAGGACAGTAGCAGTTATACAAGTGGCCTGCGTCCCCTTCAGTTGCCGGCTTCGGGAAGGCGACTCCTGGGAGCAGCGGGGTCCTTAACACACGGTAAGTCAACACACACAAATCCTCCACACCACTACCACTCCTCATGGTTGTCACTCAAACCCCTGAACGACTTACAGAAGAGAGGGCACGTGTACATATCATGGTTGGCAGGGCCGAAAGCGTCCTCAAGGCGGCCATGGTTGTCTTGTTGTGGCTGTGGAGTTGGGGATTAGCCTTTGCAACGGCACTTAGTAGGAATTACAACAAATGCCCTACAAACTATTATAAATACCTTGAAAAATTGGAATAAATGTCTGGAGGGATTAGAATGAATACCTTAAGAAATAAGAATAAATACCTTTTGTGTTCATATGCTGATGGTGACAATGATTGGTGGTCTTGATTTTATTTCGATGTTACAGGTATCACCGCAGTAGTAGTATAGTATAGTACTGCAGCAGCAGCAGTAGTAGTAGTAGTAGTAGTAGTAGTAGTAGTAGTAGTAGTAGTAGTAGTAGTAGTAGTAGTAGTAGCTACTCTGTTCATGAATACTAGAGACAGTGTTTAAAAACTGGTAATCCTGGATGGTGCACGTCAGGGAATGCTAATGGCTGGTGTTTAGTGGAAAGTGTGTACTACGCTCCCGGCTCTCTGCCCTGGGCATCACACCACCAGACCTGCCCACCTCCTGGCGTCCTCAGGCGTCCATCCCCTCGGCAACCTGCTATCCTTCGCCTTACCTGTGCCTTCTTAAGGAAGACCGACCAGCTACCGCGTCTTTGATACCCGCACAAGACTATCCTAGGGCTCATAAGGATTTATAGATCTTTGCGGCCCTGACAACAACATTTGATTTGCGTAGCTACATGAACACCATTCTTCGTTGTCTATATTAAACGTCTTATTTCTTTTCCACAAAAGCCACGCAGTAGCAAATGAAGAGAACACATTGAGTAGAATAACCGATGAGAGTACACAAGAGGAAGGGAATTGATAGTTGACTGGAGTGGTGGTATCCTTGCAAAGCTTCGTCTGGTCTTAGCTATAGCCCGACCAATCCACCTCATCGTCATATTTTATCCTTCCGCATCTCGGACATCACAGCTCATAACACCGCCCAATTCCGTCACCACGCCCATCAGTCATCCCACGCCTACGCCAAGGCACCAAAACAAGATCAGATCACACAGGTTTCACACTAAGGTACATAACGTAAACACTTCTGTCACCGCCTTCGCCGCCATGTGCCATCTCCAAACCATGCTTAAAACCATATGAATACTTTTCTACCTTCATCCTCTCGTATCTTCACTATCCTTCCTTGCAGCGCCCCCCACGCCCGTCAGCAGGCGCGCCAGGCATCCCACGCCCACGCCAAGGCACCAGAACACGTCCATATCACAATGTATTCGTGATAAAGCACAAAATACAAACACTTTTTCTGCCGCCTCTCCGCCCGTAAACGCAATGAGGAGGAGGGCATGTCACGTGACCGTCACCAATCAGTGGCCGCGCAGGTGTTGCGTCACGATGGTTAGGACGCCTTGCCCCTGACTGGCTGCTGATGACGCCATGCTGAACGGCGCCTCTTTGGATTGGAAAAAGGCGTATCCGTGCTGTTTTATTTATTTATTTATTTATTTATTTATTTATTCATCTATGTCTTTATTTACTATCATCAATTCTTATTTCTATCTATTGTGTCATTTAAGAATATCGACGTCACTATACAACCTACACACACACACACACACACACACACACACACACCTCCTGCCTCCCCTCCTCTCTCTCCTTTGTCGATTTAAAAGAAATCTAAACACCAATACCGTTGTCGGTGGTATCAGCATTTTGGATTTATTTTATTGTCGCTGAAGAGAATAATGGGACACATAATATGTCTTCAGATGCAGTGGACACAGGACAATTCTTAGAGCCTCACCCTCATTCTCTTAAGTTCTGACGATTCATCCAGCAACCCGCACACGCAGTAAGGATTAACAATGAGTACGTACATGGTGAGGCGAAGAGAATGGACGGGGACATCTGAGTAAAGATTCACTCTAAAGGGAAGAAAGTAACACGCATCTTTTTTGTATTGTATATTGGTATGGCAGACAACAATGCTTAGAAGCTGCACAAAATATATATATATGAGACCGAGAATCCAATTAATAGGTCTCAGGTTTTCGTCAGGTAGTGCCATCACATGGCCAGTGCTCGCTGCGGGGTGGCCTGTTGGCTGGGGAAAGCTCCAAAGGAATGACCACTACTTTATTTCAGTGCGGTAGAGGATTCTGACGGAGACCTCAAGGAGGAGAGCGACGCCACCACACAGACACCCGAGGAGAAGGACGAAGAAAGGCCCCTGGAAGTGTTCTAGAGAGAGGATAACTGTGCCACCGGTGGTGCCTTCCGTTGCCTCAATGGCAGTGTTTCCACGCTCCCTCTCCCGCCGGCTGAGGGCTTGCTCCTCGAAGATAATGAACTGCAATGAGTTACGCCGAAGAGTTATGGTTAGTCCACAGTTGTAGTAGTAGTAGCAGTATAGTAGTAATATTTGTAGTAGTAGTAGTAGTAGTAGTAGTAGTAGTAGTAGTAGTAGTGGTAATAGTAGTAGTAGTAGTAGTAGTAGTAGTAGTAGTAGTAGTAGTAGTAGTGTAATAACAGGAATAAAAGTAGCAGTGAGAGTAGAAAAACAAGGTGGAGAGAGAGGAGACGTTATGACATTTCTCTTACAAAAGAATGAGTTTCATTTTGAACTGAATGAAGTCTGCAGAGAGAAGAGAATGTGGGCGGCAGTGCGACGCTAACGACTCACCTCCAGCCACTTCTCCATCAGGCCGGCCCCCACCACCTGGTCGATCAGCTGGTCCAGCCTTGAAGATAAAGCAAACTCATTGAAGCTTCCTAAACACATGTCTGCCTCACTCTGGCAGTAACAGAAGGATCATGCCACGCTTGTCTTTCCAATTGTATATCAGGAGTTTAAATTGGCACTCTACATGTACTTTCACTTGAGAGCTTCTCGGAAGTATGCTTGTCATTAACCTCTCTAATACTGGAACACATTTTTATCATGAGCTTTGGGTGTGATTGGATGTTTTTTTTTGACGTCAGGATTTATGGAGGTCAAAAGATTAATGGCAATAGTCTTCACTATTCTAATCCCCCACATAAGTTTTTGAAGGTGTATAAAATCACCAAATAGTAACAAGAATGATTAAGGAAACGCGTCTTGATAATGAAAGGGTTAAAATGCGGACAAATATCTTTTTGTAGTATCATTATCTTTTGGAAATATTCATGAATCTTAGAATTTTCAGTCCTTTACTGTGCCACTCTCCCCGTGACCATCTAGCAAGTAGACACACCTTCGCTTGTAGGGCGCGTGCTGCTGCAGGGGCCATGCGATCCTTTCCTGCAGCAAGTGGAAGTTTGGGAAGTGAACGAGCGGCTGGCCCGCGGTATCCGTAAATTTTGAGGCCACCAGAAGGCGAGTGGTGATGCCGTTGTCCCAGGTGGCTAGCTGCCCCTCTACCACCTCCTGCAGGATGCCCGAAAGGGAGTCCCGCCACTGCACGCCCTCCCGGAGAGCGATTAGGTCAGGGTCATGTGCCTGATCCAGAAGAGCGCTCTGCACTCCACCAAAATACACCTGGTGGAGGCAGCAAAGTTATAGTTTCTCCTGTTAGTCAACTTTCAACTCAAAGATACGTCAAAAGGAAATTCTTATACTTTATCCTATTGGCCTTAGTACTCCTGAAAATATAAAACTAATATTACGAATAGTAATAGCAAAAGTAATATGAATTATACTCCCCATGCGCTCCCTTACCTTGGCCCACCCAATGTCAGAGGTGACCAGCTGCTGCAGGTTCTCGATGGGCTTCTGCAGGCCTGGCATGATGAGGAAAGAGGTGAGGGAGGAGGAGTAAGAAATACCGACGATCATGGAGAACACCAGCCAGAACCCGAAGAACATACGACCCGGGGCGATCACGATGTCCTTGTCGCCCCCTCGCTGCCGGCGGCCACAAGAGAGGGGGAGACAGACAGATAAAACACACACACACACACACACACACACTTCCATTGAATTCTTGTTTGTTCCTACAGTATGTCTCTCACACGTGTGGCGCCCATACATGTGGTTCACCTGAAGGACGGGTTGGATGATGAACAGTATTGAGTTGCCCAGGTGATGGAACCAAGTGACGCGGGACAGGTAGGTGTCAGTGCATATGCGTGCCAGGACACAGAGGAAGGGTCCCGCAGCCGCTACTGCCATCACCACCGCCACCCACACTTCCCACTGGAAAGGCCTCCAGGGACAGGCGGCGCATCAGGGGAGTGACAAACGCGAGACAGGGAAGCAAGCATCCATCACGTCATGTATTGTGCGTGTTCTCGATGAGTTAATTGTCAGTGTACAGTTAGGAATCTATGTACCTTACTAACACACATAGGTTCCGTTAGTCCACAATGATATAAGGTACATGAATCACAGACGATATTACAGTCCACCCCCACACACACACACAGGAATCAGTAAGTACGTTATGTGGATAATTACTAACAATAAAATCTCTCCTTTGATATTACAATTCGAAAGAATGACGTTTAATTTCCCTTGATGAACAGTTAATCATATGAGCACAGACACTGGTCCTTTGTGTATTGATGAGGCGGCGTCCTTACCTGGTGGGGCTGGTCCATCTGGGCAGCGGTTTGGCCCGGGGCGTGACCAACTCGGAGGCGTCGTACACAAAGGTCCTCGAGAAATCAACGTACTGTTCCCGCTCCGGAGAAAAGGTGATGTCACTCATGGCCCAGTCCGCCTCCTCTCCCGCCACCATCCCTGCCGCCACAGTCACCAGGAGCGTCAGAGTAATGGTTATCGTCGCTACCACCACTGCAGTCATGGGTATTCTCGCTCAGATGTATTCAAAGAGGTAATGCCATACTCGTGACTCTTCAACTTCATTCCACTACTACTACTACTACTACTACCACTACTACTACTACTACTACTACTACTACTACTACTACTACTACTACTACTACTACCACCACTACCACTGCTACCACTACTACCACCACCACCACCACCACCACCACCACCACTACCACTACCACCACCACCACCACCACCACCACCACCACCACCACCACCACCACTGCCACCACCACTGCCACCACCACCACCACCACCACCACCACCACCACTGTCACCACCACCACCACCACCACCACCACCACCACCACCACCACCACCACCACCACCACCACCACCACTACCACCACTGCACCACTACTACTGCCACCACCACCACTACTACTACTACTACTACTACTACTACTACTACTACTACTACTACTACTACTACTACTAGTACTATGAAGAAAGACCAGCATTGCCACCACCACCACCACCACCGACAGCAGTACTCCTCCCACCGTCCCTCCACAGCCACCGTGCCTCACCTATCATTCCAGTCCACGTGCCGTCCCTCGTCAGCCTGCCCCACTGGCCGTCCTCGGGGGCTACGTAGCGGTAGGTGAAGTTTGCAGCCTCCGCCAGCACGTCCAGCAAGCGAACTTCAAGGCCGCGGTACCTGTTGGCGACCCTCCTCTTGTATATACTCTCGTCAATCTACAGGCGTCAGTAATGGGGCTCGAAACGCTTTGCTGTCTTACTCTACTACTATTTTCAGAAGCCACACTGATAATTAGCTGGGTTCTCACGAGTGTTTTTGTCTTGTTGATAATGCAAATATCTTTTCCATCTATCATTAGAATCACAGAATCATCCTTAACCTCTTCAATACTGGGACACATTTTTTACCTCGAGATTTGTGTACGATTAGACCATTTTATTGACATCAGGAAGGGCCTATGGAGGTCAGAAGATTAATGGCCAGAATCTTCATTATTTCAATCCCCCCCTCTGGGTTTTTAAAAGCTGTACAAAATCACCAAATAGTAAGAAGAATGAATATGGAAATGCGTCATGGTACTCAAAGGGTTAAAAGGAGTACCCGTGTAACTTCAACTAGTACAAAAATTTTGTAAAAGTAATAAAGGTGCCGCGATTTATCTCCACAATCTCACCTCTCTCTCTCTCTCTCTCTCTCTCTCTCTCTCTCTCTCTCTCTCTCTCTCTCTCTCTCTCTCTCTCTCTCTCTCTCTCTCTCTCTCCTTCTTCCCTCCACCTACAGATAGTTCATAATCAAAGGGCGTAAAGATCTGTTGGTGTTTGGCTATAGCGGGGAAGTCTCGTAAGGGATTCTGGATCAGCTTACTTGCCGGGTCCTGTGAGGGCAGTGTCGGCAGCCGTGATGAAGGGGTCGTAGGGCAAGGCAGCCACGGTGAAGGTGAAGCCCTGCATGTTGTTCATTTTGTCCTCAGGGAAGAGCCGCGCCCCTTCCCTGAGAGAGAGATAGAAAAAATAAGAAAAAAAACTACGTGAGATGTATCAGTGATCTGGACAATGGCGCCAAGAAAGGATTCGTGCTTCTAATACATCTAACAACTTTCCCAGCAACGTGCAACACTCTGACGTGGCGAAGTATTGGCTACCATGACTCCTTGCTACAGAGGCACTAAAGGCTGCGTTGTGGCTTTACTGAGACGGCGCACAATGGCTGGTGAAGAGATACGGTTCCTATATAAGCTGAGCCAGTATCTATCATGGCAGCTTGTTAATGTACACAGAAATAGTATAAGAAATCAGATACACAGGTAAAAAGGTGTGCTCCCTCCCCGCCTGCCACGCCTCACCTAAAGCCCTGCCCGGGTCTCCACGTGTCCAGGGGCGTGGTGTGGTGTTTGTGAAGGCTGCTGAAGAGGCTGGTGGTGTGTAGGTGCCAGCTGTCGTTGTCTTGCCTTGCCGCCGCCACCACCTGGGCTCCAAACCTTCAGAGAGAGAGAGAGAGAGAGAGAGAGAGAGAGAGAGAGAGAGAGAGAGAGAGAGAGAGAGAGAGAGAGAGAGAGAGAGAGAGAGAGAGAGAGAGAGAGAGAGAGAGAGAGAGAGAGAGAGAGAGAGAGAGAGAGAGAGAGAGAGAGAGAGAGAGAGAGAGAGAGAGAGAGAGAGAGAGAGAGAGAGAGAGAGAGAGAGAGAGAGAGAGAAATTAATACATTGCAGGAAGTGTTCAATATTACATGATAACTTTGTATCTTCAAGAGACAGACAGCAGCGCGGAGTAGTGGCGCCTTCTGTTCCTCACCTGAAGGTCGGATGGAGCAGGAGGGACGGGGCATCACGGGTGAGGTCTTCGTCAGACAGCAGCAGCAGGAAGGTCAGAGTGTGGCCCACCCATAAGTGTGAGGCCTCCTGCAGCAGGCGCCGCCACGAACCGTCTCGCGCCGCCACCACCACGCCGCGGCACACATTTGCGTCACTGATGTCCACGTGATTCTGGCGATGAGGAGAGCAGAGTGACACGGTGTATCTGCGGGACGTATCAAGATGTGCCACGCGATTGCAAGACACCCTTGGCCATACTTTGAAACACCTCTACGCTGCACGATGATTACTTTCAGGTATGATCAATTTGAAGTTATTAACGTAAAGGTGTTTTCCTATGGTTGTAGTGAAAGATCAACAAGATTTCAATGTTATTAATAGGAGGAACACTTTTAAGAACCCGGATCATCATTTCTGTGCCCTTTTGAAAGTCACAGTGAAAGGGCAAAGCGTTTCTGAATACAGGCTCCAGTCTTGAGTTGTGGATGGGAAAGCGACCACAAGGCAGTCTTACCTTCAGGGCGAATGCAGCAGCGGCGTCCAGGGAGGCGAGGTAAACGAGGGAGACGCCGTAAGGGATGAGCAGGAGGGCCGGGGCGAGGAGCGGGAGGGCGTCGGGCGTGTCATAAACCAGCACCACGGCACACCCACTCATCTCCCGACTCACCACCTCCGTCAGCAGGACTTGAGCCTCACTGACCTCAGAGGCACGACTCTCCACCCGCCCTGCCTGGCACGAGTGTGAGACGGATAAGTGCAGGGAACGATGGTGAAAGAAATAATAAGACGGATAAAATAGATAGCTAATAAATCGAATAATAGTGAAAAAATATTCTATCACACCAACACAATTTATCGTCGCCCTTCTCGCCCTCTTATCCATAACATCAGCTGCTGCTACTATCATTACTACTACTACTACTACTACTACTACTACTACTACTACTACTACTACTACTACATTACTACTCCTATTACTACTACTACTACTACTACTACTACTACTACTACTACTACTACTATTACTATTACCACCACTACTACTACTACTACTACTACTACTACTACTACTACTACTACTACTACTACTACTATTGCTATAAGAGAAAAACAAAGACAGACAAAAAGAAAATTAGACTCGAGAACAGAGACACAAAGGAGCAGAGGCGGACAGACAGACTAACTACATGAAGCACAGACAAGTAAATAGATGACAGGGGGACAAGAAGCAATGAGGCTCCTGAATCAAGCTGGAGGGGCGGGTCGGGGCTTAGCTAGGTGGCGAGGCGTGGGGGACAGGCAGTGACGTTAACAAGTACGGGACGTTTGTGCAATCGACAGCAACAATACTAAGTGACCGGCGGCACTCTGTCAGGTGCGCAAATACCGGCGGGCTTAAGATATAATTTCTACCCCTACAGTATATTTCCTCCACTTTCTCTGCACGGGCCGGCTATCCATGTATCAACAGGGTGTCCAGCCGCTCCCCCGGGCCTTGTGTTCGATGCTGGTAACGCCTTCAGTAGCTCATGTCCAGTAACGACCTCCTTGCAACACCTTGGTAGTCAAATATTCAGAGGGTAGTCAGTCAGAAGTTGTAAGAGTCCATTTTATCAGTCACCTTGTTCCCCTTTCTCTCTCTCTCTCTCTCTCTCTCTCTCTCTTTATATATATATACCATGTGGGCTTTTCACGGGAATTTATGGGCTAAAGGCGATACTTTATGAGGTACCTCCTATTTCAAAGCCCACCCGCTAGGAAACCGTTGCCCCAAGTGAGGAAGCCCAACCTACACTCGGACCGTGGACAGGATTCGAACCCGTGCGCTTGGATATCCCTCGGACCCCAAAGCACGCATGATTCCACTGTAACTCTCTCTCTCTCTCTCTCTCTCTCTCTCTCTCTCTCTCTCTCTCTCTCTCTGTTCCGTCATCTTTTTTTTCCTCTCTATTATTTATACGTCTCAATTTTTTTTTCTTTTCATTTCGTGTCGTTGTCCCTTCTTGCTCCATCACCTGCTCCGTCAGTCTTCACCCAAATGATTTTCTGTAATTTTTCTTGTCATTCCTACGACAATGTAAGAGAATGAACGTTAAGAATAATCAGTCTCAGTCTTCTTTTTTTTTCATTAACATTGTAGAATCAACACACACACACACACACACACACACACACACACACACACACACACACACACACACACACACACACACACACACACACACACACACACACATGTATTCAAGCTGGAATGTTTCTCTGAGTCAATTATCCAGTCATTTATGAAAAAAAAACAAGAAAAAAAGAAAGAAAAAAAATCATACCTTCATAAGACACTGGTTGTTATCACGGTGCTCATTTCCCAGTCATGCGCTTCTTTCTGTCTGTCTGTCTGTCTGTCTGTCTGTCTGTCTGTCTGTTTTGGTTCTCCGTCTATCTGTGTCTCTTTCTCTTTCTACATCTATTTTTCTTTTTATTTTTTGTTTACCTGATTTTGTTTGGCTTTGCTTATTTGTCGATTTGTCTATGTTTGTCTGTCTGTCTGCTTATCTATCTATCTATCCATCTCCCTGTCTGTCTGTCTATTTATCTGTTTGTTAATTTGTTTCTGTTTATCTGTCTATCTATTCTTGTGTTGCTGTTAGTTTCTCTCTCTCTCTCTCTCTCTCTCTCTCTCTCTCTCTCTCTCTCTCTCTCTCTCTCTCTCTTTCTCATGCCAAAACTGCTAATTTACACAACAAAGCAACGAAATAACGAAAACATAGAGAGAGAGAGAGAGAGAGAGAGAGAGAGAGAGAGAGAGAGAGAGAGAGAGAGAGAGAGAGAGAGCAACCCTTAAATAACTCAGTGTCAGGGTCTTCACGTCTCGTCACGCACTCCTCCCACTCCCTGACACCCTCCCCCTCCGTCCCACCTTCACCCTTGCTGTCGTAAAACTGCACTGGACTATTACTATTTTAAAGGGATGGTTTAGATACACTTGGTAAAACTGGTGCATTCCACTCACTTTTCTTAACACTGTTCTCTCGGTTCTTCTTTTACTTTTTTTCTTTACTCTCGGTTCTTCGGTTCTTGTTTTTATATTTTCTTTACCCTTTTCTCTCCGTTCTTCTTTTTCTTTTTTCTTTATCCTTTTCTCTCCGTTCTTCTTTTTCTTTATCCTTCTCTCTCGGTTCTTTTTTTTTTTATACCCTTCTCTCTCGGTTCTTCTTTTTCTTTACCATTTTCTCTCGGTTCTTCTTTTTCATTTTTTCTTCTTTTGTTTGTCTTTATTGCCACTTTACAATAACTGTAATTTTTTTTTTTCAGGATTGCGTGTTTGTTATTGTTTTTTTTTTTTATTTCACTTGCGTTTGAAGTTCTCATGTTTTGGATAAGTTGGTGTGGAAGTTGTTGCTTTTTTATTTTCCCTTTCCTTTTTTTTTATTATTTATTTTGCGAGTGCGTCTTATAAACTTCGCATACTTCAGTCTTCAGTTCCCCTCAAATAGTATAAAAGGATAACCTATTTCTTATCATTATTGTAGGGGAGACGATGGCTTTGCGTTTGTAAATGTTATGCTATGAGTAGGTGGGTATGGGTAATTTTCCTGTGTGTGTGTGTGTGTGTGTGTGTGTGTGTGTGTCTTATAATCTCCGCATACTTCAGTTTCCCTCAATTAGAATAAAGGATAACCTATTTCTTTCATCATTATCGTGGGGGAGACGTTCATTTTGCGTTTGTACTCTGATTAGGTTGGTGTGGGTATTTTTTTTTTTTTTCTCTCCCTTTTCTTTCTTTTTTCCTCTTTTTTTTTCTTTTTCGTGCGCACGTCTTACAAACTCCGCATACTTCAATTTTCCTCAAGCAGCATAAAAGATAATCTAATTTCATCCCATCTTGATATCATAAAGAAACTCCATTCAAAGCTATAAACGAAATGGGAAGAGGTGAGTGAAGGCAGCTCTCACAAGGAAACCAACGCACACTTACAGAGACCGAGGCACTTAAGGAATCTCTTGGAGTTACGGAACCTGAAGGAATGGGGAAAAAAAAAATACGAATAACCTGGCCAAGTCTCTCGTTTTACTTCAATATTCAGGAACACTTCTGCGACGTATCCCCACAACTCTTAAAATTATCTTGTTGAAGTTACACGACTTTACAAGGATGTTTTCATGGTTTTAACCCCTACACTACCGGAACACATTTTTACCTTGAGATATGCGTACGATTAGACCATTTTTATTGACATTAAGAAGGGTCTATGGAGGTCAGAAGATTAATGGCCAGAGTATTCACTATTCCAATCCCCACATAAGTTTCTGAAGCTGTATAAAATCACCAAATCGTAAGCAGAATGAATATGAAAGCACGTCATTGTACTGAAGGGGTTAATGACAGAATAACAAGATTTTTTTTACTTCTTTTTTTTATGTCAGAGGGGGGAAACTGGCCAAGGGCAAAATAAAATTAGAAAAAAAGGCTCACTTAGTTGCCAGTCCCCTTGCAGGTCCAAGAGAGTTAGCCCAAATGAAGGGATAAATGTCTTGAAAGATTACATAACTAACAAGCTACACGTGAGAACCCTTGGTGAGAGAGGAAAACGTTTATGAATGCAAGATTTCGGGAGAGGGACGCGTTAGACGTGGACAGCCAACCGTGTGAAGAGCGTGGTGGGGTATTCTATTGGTGTCTAATTCTGATACATGTAATGACTGGTGGAAATGTGAGAGTTAAGCAGAATATTTAGTTTGAGAAATAAGCAGAATATTTAGTTTGCCAGATAAGCAGAATATTTAGTTGAAAGATGAGCAGAATATTTACTTTGAGAGATAAGCAGAAAATTTAGTTTGGAATACTCAGTTTACCTCTCTCTATCCTGTGCCTGAAGTGATACCTAAGGGGGGTGCGCCTAAACAGTGTAGGAAATGTGACAAAAGAGATTATTGTGTGTAGAATATATACTGTATCCTTGTAGTATATGCGACAGAACAGATTTTTCGGGGGTAGGAAATATGTTACTACGGTACCAGGACCAGTACCAGGACACGTTTTCATATTTATTGTTCTCACTATTTGTTGATTCTACACAGCTTCAGAAACTTATGTGGGGATGAAAATAGTGAAGACTCTGGCTATTAATCTTCCGATATGATGTGACCTGTACGGTGCTCAGTTTTTGTGTAGGAAATGTGCTGGATACTTATTTTTGTGTTAGGAAATATGGCCACCTATGTGTAAGATATGTGACAGTACTCCAATTATTGTAGGTTTGTAGAAGTTACTACGCCCCACACGCTAGTCGTAAATCCTCAACAAGGAGAATTACTTATGGTATCACCTTCTCTCACTCATAATAGATTTAAGAGAGAATCAGCGTTGCGTGTGGCCAGCAGGAAGCCTCAGCGTGATGCATGAAGGAGGCGGCGACTATACCTGTATCAGCAAGAGGCGCACCGAATACCTGGGAGAAAATCTAGCACCTCCACCACTCCACAGCTACTCTTAAAGGGGTGGCCAGTTTCTCTTTCAAGCTATTGGGTACAAAATGTGTGGGCGCCATTGTAGCAGGCTTGGTGAAGTGAGGTGAAGAGGTCGCACTGAACAGTCCAAGAACGATTCCCTCCACCTACGTGCACGAGTCCTCAAGTGACGGGAATGTCGCACCTCCTTCGTGCTCCTGTTGATAGTTGACCTCGCCGGCTGACTGACTGTCGGGACTGTTGGAATGGAGGGGTGAGCAAGAGGCTGTCAGGAGGTTGTGACTTGGAAGAGGGTTGTGACTTGGAGATTGCGATTAAGAGGCTGTAACATGCCGGCGACAGTGCCCATGCAGGTGACAAAAACTTATCCAGTGTACAAAACTTGCAATAAAGGAGAAAATCACATGTATTATGCTTATCCTATGGACGTATAATAAATTCATCCAATAAAGAATATGTCGGATTTATTTGTACCATCCAACAATTAAGAAAAATTCATCTTTCGTTCATTTTCTCAGAGACGAGTGGCGAGGAAGGACAAGCATCGAAGCACAACACTGTTAATAAGGTTCCCGCGTGCACGACGATGAAGATTACGTCAGTGAGTGGAAAGTGCGTGAATTATGGCGGTGCATAAATCACTACACCTATTTCCACCATTATACACGCAGCGGCACGCCCCTGCCACACCTGACAGAGACATGTTGGGGTCATTATGCTGGAGTTGCTTTGTCACGGCTACAAATTACGTGGTGCACCTCTCATCTCTATTCTGTCCAACTCTCTAATACAGGAGTTAACCAGTATTCTCAATTGCTCATACCTTTCTCTGGTAAACTCTAGAACTCCCTACCTGCTTCTGTATTTCTATCTTCCTACGACTTGACTTCTTTTAAGAGGGGTTTTACGACATATGTCCGTCTTGGCTAATTCTCTACCAATCTTTTATGGATCTTGCATTTGAAGTGGGCCTTGTTTTTCTTATTTTTGTTACCCTTGGCTAGTTTCCTTCTTGCATGAAAAATAGTCGTTCCTGTGTGCTGCTGTCTGCCACCTGTGACTCCCTCTGTCTGTTCGGTGCGGCGCCATGCATTAACCGCTTGACACCTTTACCGCGATACTTTTTCACTGAACACTGACGATTAACGAGCAAGGATAATGACCACAGTCACTACAGCCACTATGTATTCATTATCACTGCTTTCAACTCTCTTCGTTACATGAGTGGTGTCCTTCAAAATCATTTGATAAACTTATTCCTCCACATTTCATTTAGTTTTAAGAATTACTTGACATTCACAAAGACTTCATATAATCCTTCTCATCTTTATCTGACTTATACCACAAAAGCTGCATTAGGAACACATCACCATCTATTTTAGGAACTCTTAGAAGTCAGAAAGGTTGGCTTGATCTTTTTCATCTCCATCTGATTTATGCTGCAAAGATTCTCGTACATTAGACACCTATTATTTAGTTTAGGAACACGTAACAAACACGAAGGTTTATACTAATCTTTCTAATCTCCATCTGTTTTATGCTATGAAGACTGTCTGTTCCCTCCCATTACCAATACTTTTATATATGACGCAACGCTTCTTAATCACAAGCAAGTCTGAACCATTTCTTCCTCTAAACATTATCCTAGCTAGACGCTGGAAAATCTATCCTTTTAACCCTTTTTGTTTTTGTGGTTGCGTGTAAAATCAGTTTGCAATGCTTTTTAGTGTTATGAATGATTGCGTATGGCAGTGAAAGGGTTAACACAGCCTGTATTTGCCTCAGGTGCCCCACGTTCACCTGTCCGGACGCCCATTGACTCACGCTACTACCTGTTGTAAATTCACGTAACAGAAAGATCTTGAATAATAAGTGTCTGCAAACGTAATAAAACCCAGAATCTAAACCACGACAAAACAAAACTTATTGAACTTCTCAGACCAACACAAGACATTCAGACCACGACACAACGCAGCCACACACACGCACACACACACACACACACACACACACACACACACACACACACATATCGCGTAGTGTAGTGGTTAGCACGCTCGATTCACAATCGAGAGGGCCGGGTTCGAGTCCCGGTAAGCGGCGAGGCAAATGGGCAAGCCTCTTAATGTGTGGCCCCTGTTCACCTAGCAGTAAATAGGTACGGGATGTAACTCGAGGGGTTGTGGCCTCGCTTTCCCGGTGTGTGGAGTGTGTTGTGGTCTCAGTCCTACCAGAAGATCGGTGTATGAGCTCTGAGCTCGATCCGTAATGGGGAAGACTGGCTGGGTGACCAGCAGGCGACAGAGGTGAATTACACACACACACACACACACACACACACACACACACACACACACACACACACACACACACTATCACTATCACTCACAACCATAGAGGAGAAGGAAGCGGGCAGTGACGCAGCCCTCACCACCTGCCCCAGCCCCGTCAAGGCACACACTACCAGGCACACGGTGGCTCCTCCCATGACGCTGACTGCCGGAGTGCCTCTGCCTCCCTCTCCTCCTCCACTTTTGTAGTCCACCACACTTTACCATTCTCACCTCCCTCCCCCCATCCCCTGATCTCTCCTTATCTCTTCCTTGCCTTTATTTCTAGTATTGTCTCACCTTCCTTTTCTATTCAGTGTCTCTTTCGCTTTTTTTTTTCATGCAACACCTCCTTCTATAATCTCTTCGTATCTTTTCCTTACTTTTACTCAATTTCTACTATTTTCTCACCTTTCTTATTTATTAGTTTATTTTTTCCCGTCTTTCTCCATCCTGTACCCTTTTCTTTTCCAATCGTTTTATCATATATTCTTTTCCTTCACTGTCCGCTCCTCTCCTTCTAGCTCACCTCCTCGCTTCTCCGTTTTCCTCCCTCCCTGCATTCCTCAGTCCTCGTGATATGACGCAATAATAAGACACCGCTTCTCATCATTCACGCTTGCTTTTTGTTTACACTCTCCCTCCATTACCGGTGCCAGCAGCGCTAAGACTGACGCCCCGTGCTTCTCTTCATTATTCACTCGTGCCTTCGTGTCTTATCCACACACTACACCCATTGCCTCTTCTGATGCTTTATTCACCCGTGTGTGTGTTGGAGCAAGTGCTTTCGTAATTTAAGGTGTGATATATATTATCTGAAGAGAAAGTACTGTATCATGGGGAAAGACATATGGTGACAGAGTTTGTGATGCCAGTGTTGATGGTAGGAATGTGGTCACGGAAAGAGTGAGATAGGCAAGGCTTGTTTTATGAAGAGAGGAAACTGTCTTAGAGTTAAAGACAAAGACTGGATGAGAGACGGGAGACAAGGAAAGAAAGGATCAGACATTATTGTGATTGAATGACAGGGAAGGAGGAACAACCTAGAATATGTCATTATTTTGATCCTAAACCTACCAGCGAGTGACTTCAGTAATATTGCTGGGAAACTATAAGCTGTGACCAAAAGATGAGAGCATAACACCATGAAGGAGGTTTCAAGACATTTCTCCCTTTCTTTCGGCAGACTCTTTGACCTGCAAGGGAACTGGCAATTAAGTGGACCTTTTTTTTTTTTGTTTCTCTTGGCCAGTTTCCCCTCTCACATAAGAAAAAAAAATCTTTATTGCAGCCTGTAATGTATCTACGGCATTAGTGCAGTGGTGGTCTTCAATTGATCAACATGGATACATTCCTCTGTATTTGACCGTCAGTCTGAAGTCCTCTAATCACCCAAGACCAGTGTTTCATAACCATAAAGTTTAGAGATGTTGACAAATGCTGCATGAATCACGATACAATGTCAAAGTTCCTTACAAGGAATCCATGAATACCAAATGGATACCTTTTGACAAGGCATATTTTCATCAGATAAAGTTTAACATTATTTTCACCTTTATTAATTACTTTTTAAAATAATGATGGAAAGCGCTAAATTTGTATGAACATCCCCCCTTTAGTAAGCAGTCTGTGTTACCAAGCACGTGGTGCACTTGGTACACCTGACTGTATGGCGTGCTGTGGTCGGGAAAGATCATGAAACACTGTCTTTGAGTCTGTTCCTTGCCTAGTTTTTGTAAGGAGACTGTGGACAGACATGAAGACTAGAGATTGAGGAAGGACACGACACATTGGAGGCAAGTGAAAGGAAAAGGTTACATGACTTACGACTATAATAATTTATTCACTGCTTTGGACTTTGTGGAGGTGAGTGAGAGAGTGAGAAAGTGAGAGTGAGAAAGTGAGAGAGTGAGTGAGTGAATGAGTGAGTGAGTGAGCGAGTGAGTGACTTGCCAGTATTGACGTCAACAGTTGGTTATCCAGTGGTGGTGACAAAGGAGGCGTGCAATGACTGATATCACTGTCACTCACTGTGTCCCCAAGAATCAGAACTCGTCTCTCTCTTTAATGCAATACAGAATTTACTCGTATTCTACATTCTTTCTCACTTACCAGGAGTTCAGGGAAATAGTAAAAAAACAAATCAAAGCAGAAATTGTGACTATGGTGTCTCAACCTGTGGAAATACGAGTAACAGCCCCGTATACTGATTGCCTCCTGTACACGGTAATTACACTCAGGAACACACTCAGAAACACTCTCATTCACAACTTTTCAAAGGCTACACAGATGAATTACCAGGTCTTGAATAGTGTTTCTTTTGTTAATGTAAAAATCTTGAAACTTTCTACCAGGTCTTTAATAGTGTTTATCTTGTTAGTGTAAAAATCTTGACATTCTCTCAATACAACCGTGAAAACAACCAACAAACCAGTGTAATGTCAACCAGCCTTTATGTAGTGAAGGTTCAGCGTAGGAGTGCGTCAGTATTTAGCTCCTGATTAGCAAGCCCAATAGTTACGATTTGTAAAGAACTGCTAACTTGGCGTGTTCTCCAGGAGGGCAAGATGGGAATAACTGACAAGTAACACACACACACACACACACACACACACACACACACACACACACACACACACACACACACACACACACACACAGGTTGAGGCAGACTGGTAGATATAGACGGATCTGCCAATGCTTAATAGATGAAGCACTGAGACGCGCTGGCTGCCCATCATCCTCTCCCCTCCTGTTGTAAGATAAATGTATAATATTCCACGTCAATACTGTTGCATGGCACTCTCTCTCCTTCAGGGACACGTTAAACACTTCCAACTACATTTATTACAATCTCAAATTACTTTCTCTGTAACTCCGTCTCCCCAGCTCATCCTGACAGATACTGGTGCCATTGTCTTGTGTAACATTCACTGTCTAACGATAAAAGTTCTAAAGAAAAGTCAACTGAGAGCGCCAGTCCCTAAAGAGAGATGAAAAAGAAACGTTCAAAACTGTCTGAAAAGTGTTTTGAAGTTCTGTTTGAATCCCCGAGCGCCGATCACTTTAAAACACAAGGGAGACACCAGGACACCAGCAGGCACACTTGTGACACTACCACCACAAAATGCTCACCACTATCCATCAATCCTTCCTATCCATAGATGTGTCTACTCTTTCTTCAAAGTTGTCGGTTTGCCATGCACTGACAACCTGATTACTGAGTCTTCAATATGCTACTGCTTGATCGCCAATTGCTTAAAATCCTTTAAAATTCTTTATACTCTACATACCGCGCATGGTAGTTATTTACTCGCATATGTCGTATTTTTCTGCCATTGATTCTATAAGCTGTCAGGTATGATAACTGGTCCAAACACAAATGTAGCTCATTAATGTATCTTAAACTAACATGAGATATTTCAGTCCTCACTTCCTCCAAGACAATGTGAAGACTCCAGTTACAGATCATGATTCTATGTACGACCTCCTCCTTCACTCCCGCAGGCGTGAAAGGTCGTCTTGAACAATGAAGGAGTCGCGTGTCAGCTGCCGCCACACGACTCGCTGACGTGACGAACAACTTGCCGGAATGACGCCCGCTGACTTTTCATGCACCGTCCCGAGTCTCGCCCTGACCTCGCCTGACCTGCTCGCACGCTGTCCTGAGGCGGCGATGGCCGGTGTCCGTGAATGGCGCAAGACTGAGGCTGTGCCGAGACACGTGAATGCCTGCCAGAGCCTTACCTGAGTGATAACCTTACGAAACTAAAATTAGAAGGAAAAGGAAAGGATTAACGATCAAAAAATGTATACAAAATAACTGAATAAAATAAGTAAATAAGTAAATATACAAGGTTGCAAGCCCGACACTTGTTAACACTGACTGTTCCAGGTAATGTTAAAGTGAAGCGGCCATTCATTGTGAAGTTTTGTATAATTTTCTACCGCATTCCAATTGTTACATCTTAGTGAATATGTCTGCAGGGAATATTTTGGTGAGTGGTGGTCTAACACTGTGCGTTTAAAGACACTGCATCAGCATCGTCAATATAACACACTCTCTAACACACGCGGCATGATGGCCACTGTGCGCCATCATCAGAACACAGGCTGTGGCGGGACGTGGGATTGTGCGAGTGTGTCTCATGGAAAGCGTGACTTATGTAAAACATCCCCTGCAGTGGGTTAACGAGAAGAGTCTGGGCATGATCCGTGGCACTAAAGTTTCCTAATGACGCTGCCGCAAGTTCTGTTTCCGCCACTCGCCATCGGGACACGGACTCACAACGGCTCCACCAAGGCGAGGCGAGGCGGCGCTCATCAACGAAACCTTAACATTGAAGCACCGCAGACTTTTTCCTGGTCTAAGATGAAATAATGTGTTGATGAGAATGGTTGAATGTGACTGAGGTGGTTGATGAACAAGTATTTGAAGATAATATTCTAATAATAAAATCAAAGGAATAAAAATCATAAGGTGTTTAATTAAAGACCTGCTCATTAATAGTCATAACCGCAGCATCACCAGTACACTATTACTACCACCATCACCGTGCTCCACTGCCAGGAACACTACCGTCATAAGTACAACCACCACAAATTCCATTGTATCCACCACCATCACCACCACCACAACAGTCATCCCTACCCCATCCCATCCCCAGCCACCACCACTGCCGCCACAGACACCAGTGTTGCCAGGCTTACAACAGTTACTGCCGTTGTCCTTATTGTGCTGGGACAAGAGTGAGCTCCGCCCTCCCTCCATCACAGTCACCTACCAGTGGCTGCTTCTATACGAGAACAACTGTTACTATTTCTGTATAAGTTATTTCAGTAAGTATGTACTCTAACCAGTAACTACGTACTTTATACAACCTAAATTATTTCATTTACGAGAAAGAACAACTTCGTAAAGAGTTCCTCTCTAGCATTCCCGTTGCCCTCCCTTTCCGACCCTTCCCGTCCAGCCCCGCCCTAATGGATCACTACTTCATGACATTGAAGTTCTAATCCGCCGCCGTGCCCGCTGTGCCAGGGTGTCCGGCGCTGCTCCTCCCGCGCCCCGCCACCCGTCCCTTCGACCTCCGAGGACTGGCTCAGACAAGGGCTGTGTTTTGTGTGTCAAAGAAATATACTGAGCTTATGACCAATACTCAGGGCGCCGAGTAAGCTCAGCTCTATTTCAGAATCGTGAAGGTCAATTTAAATCCAACTTGAAACTTGGCGACGGCTCCGCTTGGGGTACGAGAGCAGCAGCGTGTACTCTGAACGCTCTAATCCATTATAGTAAATCATACTACGCGACCACTCTATCGTACATATACACACACGCTCACAAAAAGTTGTATGTACAAGCTGGCGGCTCTTGCCAACTCCGGCCAACCTCGACGACAGAATTAGACGGTGGCGGTGGCCATCCCAGCCCCGGTCCCTGCCTGACGCAGTGTTCCTGATTAACGATGGATAATCCATCTGGAAATGCAGATAAAGATCAATTGATCAGTGTAGAGCAGAGTCTGGGGCTGTAGTAACCAGGATGTGCTCCCGGCAACCAAGCACCACCAGCAGAGGAGACCAGTATGGCGTCCGTGGCCGAGATGCCAAAGGTACCCAAATCTCATATCTGCTAAAGAGAGAGAGAGAGAGAGAGAGAGAGAGAGAGAGAGAGAGAGAGAGAGAGAATTGTGAATCTCCCCAGGTGAGTGTGTGGAGGGAGGAGGCACAGTGCACAGTGTAAGAGTCGCTCCAGCCTGAAGCATTTTGAACGCGAATGAAGACACGAGAACCAGCGAGCAGCCTGGCACCGCGGGGAAGGTCCGCATACCCGAGTGACATGTGCCCGCCCAGAGTGACGTCACCGGGGGCTGCTCGACGCCCGGCCAGCGCTCTTCAACACGCTCCACCGCCGCCACTCTCGCCCATCGCAAGCACTTCCTCGCTCTTCTGTTCTACCCGGCAAGCCCTGCTCCATCTCCCTTCGTGAGGCCTCAGTGTATGACATCACAGGCCCGGAAGGACCCGGGCCAACATATACTGTGGCACTACACTGTAGTGAGTCTGCGTCTGGCTCACGCTTGTTGCCAGAATCTCGACAAAGCTTTGACTAACAGCTCTGGCAGTGAAGGTGCAGTTAACATCCATTTGTATGGATGGATCAATTCCTGCTCAGGGAACATGAGGCTCTGCAGACTGACGTTACTAAGCAAATGGACTCCTGTACTAAGGTGCTGCTGCTACTACTACTACTACTACTAGTACTACTATTCTTACAGGAGACCTACCAGTAGCAGCACCAAGAACGATGAAATTCAATAATACTATAAAAACAAGATAAATGACAACAGAAAACATCTCTCAACAACAACAACAACAACAACAACAACAACAATAACAACAATAAAAGGAGCCAACTCACCTCAGTATCACTGAGGGCATCATCACGGAGGCCTGGCCAGCACACCACCAGTACTTCCGTGGGGGCAGGCGTGAATATCCACCTGCGACACAAGAGGAGCAGGTTGAGAGGGGCACACACCGCCCTGGGAACCTACAAGGATTATAAGCATGTGGAGGGAAGCAGCCACGGACCCTGCTGTGCACAGATCGTTTGTTATGTGTACGGCGGGGGCTGTCACACCATGTTTGGGGGGGGGTGAGGGGATGGCCATGTACCCTGTCAGAATTTTTTTACTGAGAGAAAGAGGGAAAGTGTTCCGTAAGGATGCTCCATAGGAGGGAAATGCCTCGTGTTAGAATGTCTTTCTTTTAAGAGACTCAACATGAACCGCTTCATTAGGGATCACATTGTATGTATTACAGAGGGAGGTCGGTTCACGGGATCTGTGTGAGCTTGTCCCTTCACGTAGAGTGTTCCTCAGCGGTGACCAGCGCGAAGAGAGAGCTTGACTGGAAGGTGAAGGCGAGAGTCTTGGTTAAGACAAAACACTGAATTCGAACACTATATTAGCTAAGTAAGTAATAGATTATCTTCCTATAAAATAAGTAAGAGTACAACTTTATGTGTGTGTATGTGCGTGTATACAGATGTGCACGAGTATATACACATAGATATCAAGCTGCTATGTTTCCCAAGCTGAAGTTGGTCAGAGATAGTGTTGCAACATGGTATACTCTTTTGAGGCAGTAGACTTATGTCCCGGGCATTGTACTAATCACGTGGTGGACCAGACTGGCCAGGGGACTCTAACCGCCGCCTCACTGCGTCAGATAACGCGGTGCTGCATTTTACTGCAACAGTTCTGAAACTTTTCCAGAATTATCTCCAAGATGTTGCGTAAGTCTTGGGATTGCAGAGAGACACCAAGCGAAACACAAACAGTGGCGAGTGTGCACATCGTTGAGGAGGTGGGCGGCGCGTGGAGGGTGGGCAAGTGGGCGGCGCGGCGTGGAGAGTGGCGTCTGGCAACCCAACACCAGCCTTGCAATAACTCACGTCAGTGCGTGCAGAGGAACCCGGCGTTAATCCTGATTTATGAAACCACTATTAGAGAGTATCGGAAGAGACAAAAAACCGCCAGCAGCTAAGACATATCAGCCGCAATTCTGTATGGAGGACTCCACACCCGCCGGCACACGTGAGGCTGGCTGGCCGCGCCGCAGGGCTGCAGCACTATCCCCTACACCACACACCCAGGTCCGGCTCATGAAGAACCGCTCCATCATAACAGCCAATCAAAACGATAATCTCGGTGTAAGGCAGAGTGGCGCGGTGTTATCATGTCAATAATGCTTGCAGCGCCACCCGAGCCGCTCCCAGGCAGACGCTCACCCTTTTGTGAAGGGCGTCCCCAGCTGACCCACGCCCAGGAATCCAGCGTCTCGCGATCTGTGTAGGATTGAAGCGCATGACACTAACGTGGTCCGCTTGACGGATGTTTACGAGAGCAGCGTGGACACCAGCAAGGCTTTACGAGCTGTGTTCACCTGACGGAGGCTCATCTCCTTTAACTCCTTCGTGGTTTCTACTTTACATATAATTCAAGGAAAGTACACAGGTATTGCTGGTCACATTCCTTACAGGATGAATACAGGTGACCCAAGTAAACTAGCAGCGGTACGTATGCCATGAATTTGAAATATTCTGCGTGAAAACATTGCTGACCTACCCTGCACCTCGCGTCCTCCCCCCACCAGCCCCTCTGCTCTTTTCCTTCTTTCACTTCTCTCTCTGTTCCTCACCCTCCTCCCCGCTTCCTTTCCCTGTCCCTCCTCCTCCTTTCCCTCCTGCCATACACCTGTCATGTATCCTGCGGCCATGACATGCAACATAGAGGCAAATCCCTCGGCATTATAGTTGATGTAGCCTCTGCCAGACTCGACTAATGGCGCCCCTCCACCCGCCCCGCCAGCTGTTCCTTTTAAGAATCTTGAAATTTGATGTCTGGCAGAATTTATCAGCTCTAAAGAAAACATACCACAAAAATGTGCACATAAATGAATTTTTTGTGTATGCGAGGCTATATAGAATGTGTAGTGTGGGTATCTTTTCCAAAATGGTCTCGTCAGTGAAGTGGCTCGCTCGTTCACTTCCTTGCTCTTCATCCCAAACTTTTACAGCGGACGGTTTTTGCTCGTTAAACTAAAAGAGAAACACTTAACAACATGACCTTAACCATCCCAGCATAACTTTCTCTAATCAGATTTATCTAGACTTAATCATCACTTACACAAGTTTCCTCCACTCTCACGGCAAAAACCCCGCCAGTGAATCCGCCAGGGCTGGGTCACTTGGCCACAGCGCGGGGAACACGACGGAGGAGGAGATTGACATGGAGAACTACTCTGTGACATTGTTAACTCTTGCGCTGAGGTATGCAATGAATTTACTGAGAGAGAGAGAAAGAGAGAGAGAGAGAGAGAGAGAGAGAGAGAGAGAGAGAGAGAGAGAGAGAGAGAGAGAGAGAGAGAGAGAGAGAGAGAGAGAGAGAAAATGATTATACACAGTCACACAGAAAACAGCACCTTCCTTCCTTTCTTTCTTCTCCAACGAATTATGCTAGCTTAAAAAGTGTACCAATAACTCTGCAACCTATTTAGTGAGAAAGAGTGGATGTGCCAGTGCCTACATGATACAATACAATAGTCAGAAGATATCTATGAAACAGAGACGATGATTCCAATGTGGCTTATCAGTAAAACCTTCTCTGGTGTTTGGCATGTGTTTCTCTAATTACTAACCCCTCTGAGGCATTTCTCCTTGCTCTACAGCCACCTCCAACTATTACCCTGCCGAAAAATTGCTAAATCTCTTCTTTTTAATTATTGTTTCAGTTATTCTATGCTTGTCGCTTGTTACAGATTTCACTGAGAGGAGGTCGAGGAAGAATGCGCCAAGAAACAGTGAAAGGTTTGAAGTGAAGAGGCCAATCTACGACTGTTGACATGAGTATTGACACGACACTAAGGCTCATATTCTCAAACTCTTCCGCGCTGCACCTTCACTATTTTCAAAGGGCTTCAGTTGAAGTGACACGGGTTTTTAAGGATATTTCTGTAGTTCTATATAGTGACATGTTTCTTTTTTTTTTTTTTGCTTTATCAATAGGACAAACACTCTTTTGAACTCGGCTAATCGTCTCTGTAGTCTTTGAAAATGGTCGTAGAGAGAGAGAGAGAGAGAGAGAGAGAGAGAGAGAGAGAGAGAGAGAGAGAGAGAGAGAGAGAGAACCGTTTCTGAATATGAGCATTATATATTGACCTTTCTCTCTCTCTCTCTCTCTCTCTCTCTCTCTGCAGTTATTTTACGGTCTCATTACGCCAAGGTGCAATTTCCCGCGTCTCCGTCTCCCGTATAATGGCAGAGCGCGTCCCGGGGTGAGTGATGACAACGTAACACACGCGTCCCCCCCCCCTCCTACTTCTCTCACCTCTACCTTCAGGACACCCCCTCCCCCGGTCCCTCCCCCTACGCCCTACACCAAATTGTTTCTCCAGTTGCCTTTCTCTCTCTCTCTCTCTCTCTCTCTCTCTCTCTCTCTCTCTCTCTCTCTCTCTCTCTCTCTCTCTCTCTCTCTCTCTCTCTCTCTCCTTTTTTTTTCCTCTTATCTTTTTCCTCCTTTCTCTCTCTCTCTCTCTCTCTCTCTCTCTCTCTCTCTCTCTCTCTTCACTGGCATCCTTTTTTATTGTTTTCTTTGTTTGTTCTCTTCTTCCTTCTTTTTCCCACACTCTTTTTTATTTTCATCCTCCTCATCCTTTTCCATTTTTAATTTTTGTTTCTTCTTACCCTCTTCATTCGTTATCTTCTGTGCTTCATCCTCTTTCTTGTCTTGTTTTTCTTCTCCTTCTTCTATTCTTCCTTTCTTCGTATTCTCGTCACCACTCTTCTTCTTTTTTTCCACTTCTTCTTCTTCTTCTTCTTCTTCTTCTTCTTCTTCTTCTTCTTCTTCTTTCTTTCTTCCTTCATTATCATTACTCTTTATCCAAAAAAACATTAGATCCTCTTCTTCCTATTCTTCCTTCTTCTTTTCTCTTTTCTTTCTTCTCATTTTGTGCTAATTTTTCTCTTCCATCACCACCACCACCACCACCACCGCCACGAGCACCCCAATCACCACCACCAGTTCACATCCAGCCCTCATAATAGTCCAGCCAGCGTGTCAGGAGGGAGCAGGAAGGTAACCGTGTAGTGTCAGTGATCCAGTAAGCGCCTCATTAGTAAAGTTACTCGCCTCGCTGCCCTGATACTCCAGGATCGGGGAGGGTAGAAGGAGGAGAGAGGAGTAGGAGGGGAAGGAGTGGAGGGAGGGGGATCCATGATTGCTTGGGTAAAGAAAAGGCTATACAAACCAGTGTTATTTTATTGCCTTCAGAAGATTAGTTGATGGGTTTATCCTTGGTGGAGAGGCGTCTTGATTTTAGTTAATATCAAAGGTTCTAAAGTTTATAGTGGGGCTATTATTGTTGTTGTGGCTTAGTCGATGAGTTACGCTCAATCTTAAAGGCATGAGGCTCTAAAGTGTGTTGTGTCGTGTGTGTTTTATTACTGGTGTTGTGGGTACAGTGGGGAGTCCTAGCTGGGATGGTGTGGTACGGTGAGGCGTGGTGCGGTGCGGACCGGTGCGGTGCTGAGGCCAGGTCGTTTGGGGTGACATGAGGTGATCCAGTTTTTTGTGTAAAAATTGTTTGAAGACCCTCGATCCGCTTGTCAAGATCCGAGCCATGCCGAGCACCGAACGCCTAGCCAGTCTGGTATACTTGTGGCTCCTCCGCTGTCCAGAAACTCACTTTGTAGTACTGTTCAGGGTGGTGGTGGTGGTGGTGGTGGTGGTGGTGGGGTGGTGGTGGTGGTGGGTGGAAGGGAGGAAGTCTGGGCGGATCATCCGCCGCACCGAGGGAGACAAGTAACCTTAAAGGCTTGGCAGGGCGGCCTTTCCTCCCCCTGGCCGGCACGAAGCAGCCCAGGGTCGACCAGCAAGTGCGGTCGATCCGTCACCCCGGGGCTTAGCGTCGCCCAGACATGACCGTTACAAAAACTAGCACCACTGTCGTGCCTCCCTTCTCCCACTCCGCCTGGCGAGGACCCTCCCTGTGGCGCTGATTAGAGGTCTTCTCGACTGACACAAGGGAGAAATGAGGCCACACTGCCCCGCTGACCCACCTGGTTCCCACACAAGCAACGCCGCGGCTCGCGGGGCGCCGGGCCAGTCCACTCTATATTCGTGTAATAATCGACCATTGAAACATTTTTTCCTCTCCTCTGCGCTGTGCTCGAGACCCTTTTTTGCGATGGTCATAAATATTTACGTCCGGGAAGGGTAGGTAGGCGGCCGCTAAGGAACGGGGCTAACCGTTGCCTGCTGGTTGCTCCCACAGACATATTTGTTGCGCCTCCAGGTCCAGTGCTGCGGGGAGGCGAGTGGGCGTCGGGGAGGCGGGAACGCGGATACACAGTGACATTCCTCGCCTCCATCTCACCTAGCGCTGCGAGACATACACGAGCAGTGAAGGAACGAGGAAGACATGAATCGCCACCACGGAAACTGAAGACAAGCAAACAGCAATGGCCTACTAACGAGAGAAAGGAGACAACAGTGAGGGCGCCTTGAGTACACGCTGCAGGAGACGGTGAAGACGCAGTGCAGCAGTCGTGGCTCGCTGCCAACACCAGTCACAACGACAAAGGAGAGGAAAAGAACGAGGAAAAAGACAACATAAGTCAAAACTCCTCTGACAATAATCGAGAAAGACGCATTTTTAAAGATAATTAAGTGATCACAACAACTTTATAATGACGAATAAAAGAAATAATGATATCCCCGCAGTAGTTATCAAGAAAGATGAAGAAAGATGTCATTACAGTAAATTTACAATATTCACGGGTATCTACAGTAACCAGCACTATGTAGAGATAAAGGTGGGAGTTGTTGCGAGTACTACAGGATATTGAACCATCTGTCTGAAGGCGAGGCAGAAGGCGAGACAGAGGAGCCACCAAAAGACCTTTCCTGTGTGTGTGTGTGTGTGTGTGTGTGTGTGTGTGTGTGTGTGTGTGTGTGTGTGTGTGTGTGTGTGTATATATATATATATATATATATATATATATATATATATATATATATATATATATATATATATATATATATATATATATATATATATATATATATATATATATATATATATATATATATATATATATATATATATATATATATATATATATATATATATATATATTGCTTCCTTAAGGATCCAGGAACGGAGGAGGAAAAGGGAGAAGTGTGGGAGGAAGAGAAGCATGGAAATCAACCTAATCTACCCATCCCAATACAATAACAGTGTCTTTCTGGCCAAATATGATAGTTTTTTCTCTCTCATTCAAATCGTGATCTACTTAACCCCTTCAGTACTGGCACTCATTTCTACCTTGAGTTTTGAGTATAATTGAACGATTTTATTTAGATTAGGAAGAGTCTATGGAAGTCAGAAGATTAATGGCCAGAGTCTTCACTATTCTAATCACCACATAAGGTTTTGGAACTGTATAAAAATCACCAAATAGTAGCCAGAATAAATAGGAAAAGGCGTCATGGTACTGAAAGGGTTAATGAAACGTTAGCAGTGAGATTCGAATATTGAACTGATGTTAACTTCCCTGACACAGTTGCCGTGATTGAATCCTTCAGTAAAAACGTTTATGTGAATTTAGTATTAATCCCTTCAGTACTGGGACGCATTTTTACCTTGAGTTTTGGATGTGATAAGACTATTTTATTAATATTAGGAAGGGTTTATGGAGGTCAGAAGATTAATGGCCAGTCTTCACTTTTTCAATCCCCCATATAAGCTTCTGAAGATGTATAAGAGCAGCAAATAATAATCAGAATGAATATGAAAACGTGTCATGTACTGAAGAGGTTAATGCGAAGTGGATATGTAGACAAGAGGGAGAGAATATTGACAAGTACACGAACGCATGATGATGATAGTGAGAGAAAAGGTGATAAATATGGAGAGATGAATAGATGATGATAATGATGATGATGATGATGATGATGATGATGATGATGATGATGATGGATACGTCACACCAGTGATAATAAAGGCGAAAGTTGACGAGTAAACAAACAGAGAGATGGTAACAATGAAAGACAAACTATGATAGACGCGAGAAAAAAAAAAAAGAAACACAAATAGAAGACGTTGGTGGACAGAAGAAACAGTTGCCGAAAAGAAGGAATGAAGATAATAGTAGATAATAACGGTAAGTGAATAAACCACAGTATTTCCACAAAACTAAAGACCAAAAATACAGGAAGGGAAATTAAATACAGGTATACAATGAAGATAGAAATGATGTGTGACTTGTACCAGGTAATCTATCAAATAATTTCGTCCTTTCTCTCTCTCTCTCTCTCTCTCTCTCTCTCTCTCTCTCTCTCTCTCTCTCTCTCTCTCTCTCTCTCTCTCTCTCTCTCTTTCTCTCTCTCTCTCCTCATCATCATCATTTCCTTCTTATTCCCTCGTTTCTCTCACTCTTTGCTTTCTTCTCTTATTTTCTCCCTATCCTTTTTTATTCATTTTCTCTTTTCTTTTTCTTTTTAACCGTATATTTTTTTCTAACATTTTTCTTTTCCTCCTCCTCCTCCTCCTCCTCCTCCTCCTCCTCCTCCTCCTCCTCCTCTTTCTCGTCTTCCTTTCTGTATCATAATCCCTCTGTCAGCCTCCCCTTTCGTGTTTCCTCCTCTCCTCCCTTATTTCTCCCCCTTCTCTACTTCTTCATGTGTTTTCTCTCTCCCCTCCCATTGCTTTCTTCTTCTCCCCTATTCTTCCATCTCTTACTCCCCTTTCCCCATCTCTCTTCTCTCTATTTTTTATCTATTTTTTCTCTTTTCTTTCTTTTTCCTTCTCTCTCTAATTCATCTTTTTTCTTTCTCTTTCTACTTTCTCCTTCTTAATTCTCCCTTGCCTTTTCTCTCTCTCTCTCTCTCTCTCTCTCTCTCTCTCTCTCTCTCTCTCTCTCTCTCTCTTCCTTCACTGTTTTATCATATTTTTTATCTTCCGCTCCTTCTTTCCTTTCTCCATAATTCTCTGTCGGTCTGTCTGTCTGTCTGTCTGTCTCTGTCTGTCTGTCTCTTTGTCTGCCTATCTCTCTCTATATGTCTGTCTGTCTGTCTCTCTCTCTCTCTCTCTCTCTCTCTCTCTCTCTCTCTCTCTCTCTCTCTCTCTCTCTCTCTCTCTCTCTCTCATTTCTTCGCGTGGCTCCACCTCCTTTACAAACAAGTCTGGAGTCTCCGCGCCAGGTAGCAACAGAGCGCCATTTGACTCATCCTCCTCTTGGGCGATGGTTTGGGGAGAAAGGATAAAGCTGCTCCACCCTCCTCCTCCTCCTCCTCCTCCTCCTCCTCCTCCTCCTCCTCCTCCTCCTTTTCTTCCTATTTCTTCTTCTCCTATTCTTCTTTCTTTCTTTTCTGTGATTTTAATTTTTTTCTTGTTTGTGTGATCTGTTTTTTTTTTATTTCTTTCTGTTCCTCTTCTTCCTCTCTCTCTCTCTCTCTCTCTCTCTCTCTCTCTCTCTCTCTCTCTCTCTCTCTCTTCCTAATCGTTTTTCTCATTCTCTCTCTGTGTTTATCTTTATTTTGTCTCTGTTTTCTTTTGGTTCTCTTTCTTCCTGCTCTTTCTTAAATCGTATCCTCTTTTCTGCTTATCCTCTTTTTTTTTTTTTTTTTGTCCCTTCTCATTTTCATCTTTATCTTCTCTTTCTCCTCGTTTTCTGTTTATTTTTCCTTCTCCTCCTGGTCTTCTTCCTCGTTCTTCTCCTCTTCCTCTCCATTTTCCTCCTTCGCATCTTCCTCCTCCTTCGTTTTAAGCTTTTGATATCTTTTCCTCCTTCACTGTCTCACCTTTCCTCCTTCAGAAGATTCCTCCTCTCTTTCTCCTCTTTCACTCCTTCCTTTTTCCTTCTCCCTGTAATCGCATCTCTTCCTTTCGTTTTTCCTTTCCTCCTCCTCCGTGTAAGCCTTCTCCTCCCTCATTTCTTTCTTTTCTTCTTCTTTTCCTCCCTCTTTCATTTTCTTTCTAGTGATTTCTTCTTTTCCTCAGGTATTCGTTTTCTTTTTCACCCTCCTCCTGGTTTCTTCTTCTTCTTCTTCGTCTTTTCGTTTTCTTTACTGTAATTCCTTCTCTTCCTCTCTTCCTTTTTTACTCTAAGTTTTCTTTCCTTTGTTCCTGCATTTTTTTTTCCTTTCTTGCATTCTTTCTTATTCTTTTCTTGCTTCTTCTCTCTCTCTCTCTCTCTCTCTCTCTCTCTCTCTCTCTCTCTCTCTCTCTCTCTCTCTCTGACATGGCTGTCCCTTCCTAATGGCAAGTCCAGCGTGTCGAATGGTCGCTTATAACTCGCCTTAATGCGTGACGTGTGGCATAAACTTCCTCTGGCCAGCTCGTTTGCTTCTCAGCGTCGCAATGTCACCTCTCTCTCTCTCTCTCTCTCTCTCTCTCTCTCTCTCTCTCTCTCTCTCTCTCTCTCTCTCTAATGGGGAGAGAGACAAGGACTACTGCTGGGACATAAATTCGGAGTCTATATCAGAAGGCTCTTGCAGATTCCGTCCCCGCTGTTCCCGCACAAACCAAGACACTGACTGGGTTGTTGGGTTGTTGGGGAGGTAAGCGGCGGCGGCCTTCCTTCCCCGGTGTCTGGGCGGCCGGGGAGGATGGGCAGACGCTAGGGACGCCGCTGCACACGCTCCAGTTTGGCCTCTTATTATGGTGTGGACAGAGCGGCCCGGCGGGGAGGTCTAGGCAACGTATCCCTCCTTTTGTGAATTTGGCGCGAAGGTTGACCACCGCTATCACAGAAACCGGCGCGCCTCCTTCCCTTGGAGCGTCGTTATAGTCGCTCTTCGAGGCTCATACACCTTTTTTTTCTTTGTGAATGGGGAGGGCGCCGTCTTTTTTGGGCGGTCTTCCCTGCCGTCACCCTTCGCCGCGGGACACGCTTCACCCCCCCTCAGGTGTTACGTAAAGGTGCCCGGGACGTTTCCTCACATGTTAATCAAGACCGGTACGTTCGTTTGCATATTGACTGACCAACGAATTACAGAGTTTAAACCTTTGACATGAACTGAAGCAAATGGTGACACTGGCCAGGCAGCAGGAGTGAGGAGTGTGGTGGTGGAGTGTTTGGCTCCGAGGCAGGCTGCTCTCAGTCTTTGTTGTATCACCGCCAGTTTTCATGAGATGGCGCCTCCCGCTCCGCCCAAGGCTAGAGACACTCGCCCTAATCACCGTCTTCCACAGCTACGCTCTCTACACACTCCCTCTTCTCTCCAAAGAAAATGCCGCGGCCAAGACGAGTGTCATCGCTACCACACGCACACCTGTCGCCGCCCACCCTGCGCCACCGTCAGCCACACACAGCCCACTCCGCCCCTTTCCCACCTCCACCACCACCAACACCACTGCTCAAAACAACAACAACACAGAAAGTTTCTTTTCTATCTAAATAAATTTGTCACTACAGTGTGAGTGTGTGTGCTTGTGCGTGTGCGTCTGTGTGTCTGTGTGTGTGTGTGTGTGTGTGTGTGTGTGTGTGTGTGTGTGTGTGTCTGTGTAATTCACCTCGGTTTCCTGCTGGTCACCCAGCCAGTCTTTCCCATTACGGAGCGAGCTCAGAGCTCATAGACCGATCTTCGGCTAGGACTGAGACCACAACACACTCCACACACCGGGAAAGCGAGGCCACAACCCCTCGAGTTACATCCCGTACCTATTTACTGCTAGGTGAACAGGGGCCACACATTAAGAGACTTGCCCATTTGCCTCGCCGCGCCGGGACTCGAACCCGGCCCTCTCGATTGTGAGTCGAGCGTGCTAACCACTACACTACGCGGTGTGTGTGTGTGTGTGTGTGTGTGTGTGTGTGTGTGTGTGTGTGTGTGTGTGTGTAATATTTTTTCTACAGAACAAGTAAATCCTCGGTGATGGTGGAGCCTCACGTCGCACGCCTCATAGCAGCAGTCCAGGGACCCACTGCACCGCGGGCCATCCAGGGCGGTGGCAGCAGCAGAGATGGTGGTGTCTCCACCGGGAAAGAACACACACACATGCCGTTCCTGGCGCCGCTTGTGCTCACTCATCCTCGGTAACTTCTTGGAACTCAGCCTGCGTATGCCTGGGAACGGTGGGGAGGAATGTGATCAGACCCGCCGCTGCACCCCTCCCCCTCCTTGTTTATGATAATTCCAGTCCAGAATACACCTTTCTTGCCACCTCCTCCTCCATCTTGTATACCGCTGAACCTCCTGCCGGTGAGGCGGCGTCCTAGAGATGCCCCGGGTAGAGGCTAGCAGTGACGTATAGCTCGGCAGGTTACGGGTAAACAAGAGAAGAGCGTGAGGTGGCACATCCTTGGGCATTGTGTCGTCCTCGCCCGAGTGACAGCCACTAATCCTCGTGGCACGGAGACACACTCTGGGCGCAGCTTTGGGGAACTGATGTGTGGTGTGTTGCAGGGTGTGTGACGCTGGTAAGGGTGAGGGAGAGGAGCAAGGAAGGACTGATGGGAGGAGGACGAGAACACAGACTGCAGAATGAATGGCATGCACAAAAATGATAAAAGTAAGAGATAACTGAGCTTTACCAGTGCATGGCAATGAGGTGCACGTGCACACGCAACATGCAAGACAAACTGAAAATAAACAAAAAAATGGGAGGAAACAAAACGACAGAAAACAGGAACTCACGTCACCTAAACGGCGTGGTGGAAGGCCCGCGGCGAGACCTGTCACTTGGTTCCATTTTTTTTTTTTTTCTTTCCTTTATTTTCTTCTCTATTTTTTTTTTTTTTTAGCTCCGTGTATTGTTAAAAAAAAAAAGGAAAATCTGGATTCTCAATAACAGCAGCAGCAGCAGCAGCAACAACAACAACAACAACAACAACAACAACAACAACAACAACAACAACAACAACAACAACAACAACAACAACAACAACAACAACAACAACAACAGCAGCAGCAGCAGCAGCAGCAGCAGCCTGCATGTGGCAGCGGGTTGGTAATGGTGGTAGTGGACGACAAGCTATAAAACTTGCACAAATTTCTAAAGCTTCCTGTCAGTTTTGTGTTGATGTTGAGTAATCAGCCATAACTGTCACAGAAGCAAATACAAACGGCTCCAGAAGACAATAAGAAAACTGATCTAATGTTGCATGTATAAGTAATCCCTGGGAGGGACCACCCCGCGTCATGCCGGCGGCGCGGGCAGCGCTGACGGTGAGATTATATTCCCTGCCGCACCCAGTTAGCGCACGTGTGACGGACAGACGCAGGGAGCTGCCGCGCCGCATCCGCCGCCGCTGCTGCTGATGCTGATGCTGCTGGAGGACACGCCTCGGGCTGATGCTCTCTCAGAACAGATTTTTACTGAGTTTGAATAATTTTCCCGTCTGTGTGGCTGCCGAGACCACATGCAACTGAACACCTGCCGTCGAGAACATTCTTATAAATATTTGCAGGAAATTTTGTTTAGTTTCTATTGATCACAGCGCCCTGCACACATGCAGGGGATAGGGAGAGTGCCGGCCAAGAGCCAAGAGAAAAACCACTCTCAGCTAACAGGAGGATGATGCGGGAAGGAGTGTGTCAAGCCGCAGGTGGTCAGGTCACGTGAGGGCAGCTGAGTCTCTTCCTTCAAGACTTACAACGCCCCGCCGTCACTCGAAGCCTCCAGACCATCATACTCACGATAACCTCAAGCCTCGAGTCTGACTTAAGAAACAGAAACATGAAGGGTCAAGAAGTTATTATTCCACTCCACGCTCTTAACATTTTTTCATTTGCCAATTTTCGCGAATAAAAAAGAATCGTTACATCACCATTAACAAGTTCAAACAGTCAATGAAACGTGGCTCCGATAACTAATAAACACTGCTGCTTGTCCAATATCGAACACATTTCCGACTGGTATATTTCCGTGCACGTCCCGCAACCAAAAATTGTCTTACACGTACGGTACAGACCTCAATGTTACCCTATGGAGGAAACACGGCTGCTGCTGGCGTCTCGGGAGTGAGGGATACACACACACACACACACACACACACACACTCTCTCTCTCTCTCTCTCTCTCCCATGATTAGGATTGCAACCGGATCCTGTCACTGAGAATTAATATACAGCTCAGCGCGAGGCTTCAACACAGAATCACATGCCAGACTTTCCAGCAGAATGTGGGTAAATTCCATGGCTTGCTTAGACACCAACACCTCTGCGGGTCACTAAAAGTTAATAGCAATGCGAATATCACTAGAGACTTTGAAGCAGAGAGGCCTCCCAGTAAGGGCGGCACGTCAAAGTGAATCTCAGCATGATCTCCTGACCGGTAAGAGCCATCTGGTGGTGGTCGTGGATTAGTGAAGCCTTGAGCATTTGAATAGACACTTAAGCTTTTAAATAAACACTTCCCTTTTAGAATACTTTCATCTTGAGATCAAATATTCATATAGCTAAAGAAAAACACTTGAATCCTCCAACAGATAGAGCTTGGACCGTCCTTACCCTTAGATAAACACTTCCTTTTTAAAACACTTTCACCTTTACATAGAATACTTGTACAGCTAAAAAAAAAAAAAAAAATAGACAACAACAAGCACTCTGAATCGTCCAACAGATACAGCTTGGACCGTCTTAATCCTTAGATAAACACTTCCTTTTTAGAACACTTTCTCCTTTACATAGAATACCTGTACAGCTAAAAAGTAAATAAAAACAGACAACAACAAGCACTTGAATCCTCCAACAGATACATCTTGGATCGTCTTAACCCTTAGATAAACACTCCCTTTTCAGAACACTTTCACCTTTACATAAAACAGTCATACAGCTGAAAAGTACACAACAACAACAAGTACTTGAATCCAACAACAGATACAGCTTGGATCCTTTTTAACTCTGAAATAAACACAGCTTCGATCAATAATACAAGCCGTACAATAACTCATCCTAGAATGGCTCACTCATTAGATAAGCACAGATTACCACAATGAGACTCTTAAGCAACACAACTTGGAATGTCTGAAGCCTAAAACATACGCAGATTGGAACGCACTATTTTTTTATAACACAGGGTTTGAATCCTTAAAGAGCTTGGAACAATCAAATCTTTAAATAACACAACTTAGAAACAGTGAATCAATAGAACAACTAAATCCTTCACTAACAAGGCTTACAATGCTTCAGTCCTTATCTAAACAACGCATATCACCTTAATAACCTTGAAAAAAATAGATAGATAGATAAAGAGAGAGAGAGAGAGAGAGAGAGAGAGAGAGAGAGAGAGAGAGAGAGAGAGAGAGAGAGAGAGATCATGGTATACGATGATGAAAGTGACCAAAAAAGCGGGAAGCACCATTCTCTCTCACGTAGCTCAGAAGTTCCCTCGCGTTCCATCAAGAGGACACATGGCACTGAGACGTCCTGCGGTTCCCTCCAGTATTCCCTGCGCACGAGTCGACTAATGAATGAATCTACGCTCGTATTCAGGAACACCTTCTACTCTCACCACATTAATTTCCCAAGGCCACAGAGACAAATAGCCGGGTTTCCAAGACAGTTTCTCCTATAACCCCTTCAGTACTGGGACGCATTTTTTACCTGAGTTTTAGGTGTGATTAGACGATTTTATTCACATTAGAAAGTGTCTATGGAAGTTAAAAGATTAATAGCCACAATCTTGACTATCTTAATCCACACATAAGTTACTGAAGCTGCATGAAATCACCAAACAGTAAGCAGAATGAATATGGAAACGTGTCATGGAACTGAAGAGGTTAATGAACTAGAAATCTTGCTAATCTATCACTAGATCCATAAAAATACTCTTAACCCCTTCAGTGCCTTGATGCGTTTTCGTATTCATTCTGCTTACTGTTTAGTGATTTCTTTACAGCTTCAGAAACTTATGTGGTGGTTGAAATAGTGAAGACTGTGGCCATTAATCTTCTGACCTCCTGATGAAAATGAAATCGTATAATGACACCCAAAACTCAAGGTAAAAATGCATCCCAGTACTGAAGGGATTAAAAACACGAGTATCTTCAACTGTGATGGTGAGAGAGCAAAGCGGCCACCACTACACTAGCATATCCTTGTTGATTTAAACGCCGAACACGCCAAACGCTCCAAACACGCCACGCTCGGCCACGCTACACCCACTACGGAGCGCAGATGTGAGGAGGAGAGCCGCGTGTATGGATGAACACAGGTGACTTGGCCCCTCTGCTAACACGGGATGGTTTGGGACAGTAATAACAAAAGGGAGGTTTCAAGACACTTATCCTGCCGTTTGGTTATTTTTTTTGACCTTCCTTTTGGGACTGGCTTTCTCATCGTGGCCTTGTTTTCGCTCTTTTGGTTATGCTTGACTCGTAACACCAATACAGGAGATTGATAGATAGATAGATAGATAGATAGATAAATAGGTACAGAGAGAGAGAGAGAGAGAGAGAGAGAGAGAGAGAGAGAGAGAGAGAGAGAGAGAGAGAGAGACAGACAGATAGAGACAGAAAGATAAATAGACAGACAGACAGACGGACATATCATGGTATACGGTGATGAAAGTGACCCAAAAAGAAGTAACACACTCTCTCTCTCTCTCTCTCTCTCTCTCTCTCTCTCTCTCTCTCTCTCTCTCTCACGGTCTACAAAACACTAAAAAATGAATAAATAAACTGAATAAGATAGACCAAAATAAAGAGAGTTCACAGTAAACAGATGCTCCGCTGCAGCTCACCTTGCAGGCACGTCTTGCTTCACTAACACTGCCGAACCGTCAGCCTTCAACCGCCAGCCTTCAACCGTCAGCCTTCAACCGTCAGCCTTCAACCGCCAGCCTTCAACCGCCAGCCTTCAACCGTCAGCCGTCAGCCGTCAACCGTCATGCGTCCATCCGTTGTTGCCTGCACGCCAGCCCTGCTCCCTCACACGGCGCCCCTGACTCCCTCCACTCCTACTCCCAGGTTGGTGTGGAACTCCGTCAGGGCAATATCACGGGCGCCATCAAATCTGCAGAAGGCGATGAAGGAGGGGAAAAGTAAAAAAAAAAAATAGTATAATTGAATAAAAATGGAAATAAAGGTCATTACATAATTCAGAATTTAACAAGAACTCGCAAAAGAAATTATTATACATTGGAATTAGAACCTAATGAGAAGAGGTTATGGAAATTAATATCTCTCTCTCTCTCTCTCTCTCTCTCTCTCTCTCTCTCTCTCTCTCTCTCTCTCTCTCTCTCTGTGTGTGTCTATCTATCTATCTATCTATCTATCTATCTATCAGTCTATTCGTCTATCTTTTTATCTATCCGTCTGTCTATCTGTCTGACTATCTACCTATCTATATATCTATCTATCTATCTATCTATCTATCTATCTATCTATCTATCTACCTATCTATCTATTTATCTCTTTCGCTCGTATGATGCTCTCCGATCCCTTGTGTCTCATCTCTATTTTATTTATTCTATTCATCAGAACTACTAAGGGAAGCTGCAAGAAGCGTTCAGGCCTATAGGCACGTGGCTGGCCCAGAAGGAATCTCATCTATTTCTTCCTAAATATGTCTAATCTCTTAAAACTCCTGTAATGACCCACGCTCCATTAAGCTGATCACTGTGTCTATTCTGTTCATCCACCACTGTCTATCACCATCTATCTGTCTAACTATTCACTCTATTAAAGATGCAATTCCTTCCTCTGATTAATTTTTTTTATATCGTTAGTATTATTCAGTGTAAGTTTATCCAGTTTGAATCTATTTTCTTTTTTCTTTTGACATATCGTGATTACTGATCTTGAGAATTTTGCTGATAAATCCTTACGTATATTATGCAAAGGTAGTTTTTTTTTTATAAGGAATTTTGAATGTCTCTCTCTCTCTCTCTCTCTCTCTCTCTCTCTCTCTCTCTCTCTCTCTCTCTCTCGTCTTCCATCAACAGGTGACGGACGGTCGTATTCCCACGCACTGCCTGAAGAAGGTTTTACGAGCGCCAGCAATAACACTAACCCCAAACACGCGGACGCTAATGTGACGGCAGAGGCAAGCACCGCAGGAATGCCGAGTTACGATGACCACATTACCTTTACTACATCGCCGGACACGAGGCTCATCAAGGTTCATGCTGGTGGGGCTCTCGATCTTGATTCCTTATGCCGCATATGTAATAAACTGCAGCGAACATTATTTAGGCTCTCTCAGACTTTTCTCGGACCTGTGAGGGGACTGGCATCTAAGTGGGCCTTTTTTTTATTACTATTTCTTTTTATTCTTTCTGTTTTCCATGGTTAGCTTTTCCCTTTTACATAGAAATACAACGATTCATCTTTTTTTTTTTTCAACTCGTGTCTCTGAAAAAAATTCTTGATATCAGATTAGCTTCTAACTTAACCTAACCTAACTCTCACCTAACCTAACCTAACTCTCATGTAACCTGACTTGTGTGCTCTTTTTTTGTATTCACCTTTTTCTTTTCAATTAGTGTCTCTAAAAATGGTCCTCGTTTCAGTTACTTCTAACCTAACCTAATCTAACCTAACCTAACCTAACTAATTTAACCTTCTAATTTATCCTAACCTAACCTAACTTCACCTAATTTAAACTGCTCTTTTTTTTCCTCTCTTGGTTCACCTGATGTGTTTACCTGGATACTATTCACTGTTTGAGCCTAAGTGACCGTTGGACGCTGTTAGTTATTTTCTTTTTCTCTGGTATTATAATTCCACTCCACTCCGTTTCATTCTATCTGTTTATCTATCTATCTATTTCTCTGTCTGTCTGCCTATGTGTCTATGCAACTATCTGTCTATCTATCTTTATCTGTATGTCTATATGTCTATCTATCGATTAATCTGTGTCTGTCTTTCTGTCTATTTGTCTATCTATTTATCTATCTATCTGTCTGTCTATCTCTATCTACCTATTTGTCTGTCTATCTGTCTATTTGTCTATTTACCTGTCTGTCTGTCTGTCTATCTGCCTATCAATCTGTCTGTCTATCTTTCTGTCTATTTGTCTATCTTTTTATCTATCCGTCTGTCTATCTGTCTGACTATCAATCTATCCATCTAACTATACATCAATATAACTATCTATCCATGTATCTTCCCGCCGTTCAGAGAGGGAGTGGCCCAGCTTTCCCCTTATCACTCGTCCTCCACCTGCCACCAGAGCCTCGCCCAGCGCCTCCGCTTCCTTCACGGTTCGAGTGACGCGCTATTTGTATGAACATTGTCTGTGACGGATATCTTTCGACTCCAGTTTTTACACAGCTGGAGTGTGTTGTGTGGAGGAGGAGGAGTAGTAGTAGGAGGGGATGGCTGATGTCCTCGCTTTGGGGACAGGGAGAACGATCAAGGTACGTTCCTATTTGCGCCGGAGACAGGAATCCCCATCCAAAGGACCAGAAATGTTACAGAGTTAACGAGTGGACGCCATTAAAACACAAGGTTGAAGGTGTTGGGTTTTTTAGTATAACCTTTTTGGATTTTTAAGTTTGTAGTTGGTTTAAGCCCTTCGGTACCAACCAAGACGCGTTTTCAGTTTGATTCTCCTTAACTATTTGGTGATTTTATACAGCTTCAGAAACTTATGTTGGGGTTGAAATAGTGAAGACTCAAGCTATTAATCTCCTGAACTCCATAGATAGTTAATAATGCATATGAAATCACCTAATCATACCCCCCAAAAATAAAGATAAAAAGTACTGAAGGTGGTTAAAACTCAGATTCCACTCACTCACACGCAATAAAGAGTTAAGCTACAGAATTAGATAGTGTACGAGGCATATATCCTTTTCTAACCTAACATTTTATAGGATTCCGAATTCCAGACAGGGTAAAAATGAAAATAAAATAAAACAAAACAAAATAGACATGAATAGAAGACACGCACTGCATAATGAACGAGAACACAACATTAGGACGCAGGGAGAGAGAAAGGCATTGTCGTCTGTTTACTATGTATGAAAATTAAGATTCCGAGTTCTTATCTACGTCAAAATTCTAAATCCACACACACAAACACACACACACACACACACACACACACACACACACACACACACACACACACACACAGAGAGAGAGAGAGAGAGAGAGAGAGAGAGAGAGAGAGAGAGAGAGAGAGAGAGAGAGAGAGAGAGAATGCGCTAATGTACAGAATCAAAGAAGGAGAGATGGAAAGAGGAATTGATCACTTTTTAAAACCCCACAATTTGGTTTCTTGAGCTTGTCATTACAGCAGGAGGGGAAGGAAGGCTGCTGCTCCCGCGCTGCCTTGGTGGGACGGCGGGCTGCGGTGCCTCCCATGCGTCATAATCAATCACTGCAGTGTCGGGCTTTCAGAATGGTTAGTTCCCCGGAGAGTGAGCAGCCATCGCCTCCTAGTCCGCCTTCCCACCCTCTCTCTCTCTCTCTCTCTCTCTCTCTCTCTCCTACACTCTCTCTAAGTAAAAAAAAAATCTTTATTTGATTTTTCTTCGTGAGTGTTTCAAAATATAGATATAAAAATAAGCCTCTCTCTCTCTCTCTCTCTCTCTCTCTCTCTCTCTCTCTCTCTCTCTCCAAAGGACACTGTGAAGCTCGGAAAGGTGCGAATATAGTGTAGGTGTGCGTGTCTGCTTCCTGGTTAAGCACACCACGGCACTCTCCTCAATATAACAGACTATGGCATTACTTTTCCCAGCACTCCTGACATTGCTTCGCTCCTGTCATGTCAAGCCAGGCGCCATGACACCCCTCGGCCCACCGCTTTCCCCGCCCATCCCTTACTGATGTCCACCAGGCAGCCCGACAAGCCCTCGTCTCGTCTCTCAAGAAACATTGTAGCCATGGACTGTGCAGGTGAGGTATCCTTGGTAGGCAGGCCTACATTGGCGCGACATTAATCACCTCACGTTGCAGCTGACGCAAGACCACCACCACCACCACCACCTCTTCCTCCTCCTCCTCCTCCTCCTCCCCCTCTTCCCCTCCTCTCCTCCCGCCACGTATATCCCCCGCCTGCCCGCTGATCTGAGTGTCTCCTGGCAGACTCTGGAAGGGAACATTTGGTTAATACACTTGTTGACCGAATGGAAATGCGTAATTACACAAGATTACGTGAGATTACAAGTCAGGGAAGCGCCTCGGGGTCGCCGTGCATAGGCGGGACTGTACCAGCCATAGCATTCGCCGGTTGCCCGCGCTTTACGAGGCATACTAATGACGCGGATGCCAGAGTCGCCAAGACGCGGCCGCTCCACAGATCCAGATGATGATCGCTCACCAGCCTCCGCCATCGCTCTGCCTGGCACGGCGGTGCCTTAATTCCTCCACCCGGCGTTGGCCGTCATTCCGCCGTGCACTGCAATGGATGAGGAAGCTGCACAGCTTCCTGCACTCAAAGGGCACAGCCAGGGCGACGGAGGGAGTGTGAGGAGAGTGCAGAAGGAGGCGTGGGGGGAAGGGGGTGAGGCGGTGGCGGCGTGTTCTCTACCTGGGCGTCCGACCATTGAACCCGCACAGCACCCCTGCCGGCCCGCCGCCACGCACGCCCTCCCGCCTCGTCCCGCTGCTCCGCCTCCCGCCCGTAACCTCGGCGGCGGGAAGGGTGAACACTAATGTCGTGCTTGTGCGGGTTAGGCCCTTGAGGGGGTGGCAGCATCCCTTCTAGACAGGTTTGCCTGATGCCACGACGGATACAGCGTCTCCCCTCGCCCGCAGCGCCAGGGTGAGGCAGGGGCGCGGCAGCTCCTGGCACAGTGAGCTAAGCACAAGACACTGTCCCCTGCAGTGAAAAACAACTGAGAGAAAGGCA
>NC_059300.1:11805627-11818127 GCF_017591435.1 Portunus trituberculatus
AACTAGCATATGACCGCGTGACCACTCCTCTACTGCACGATAGGTATTTTTACATTGACTGAGTTGTCGTTTTTGTTTTTTCCCTCCTGCTTCTTAGCCCTTCAAATGTTAGTGATACATATTGTAGGTAGGTTAGGGTAGGTTAGGGTAGGGTAGGGTAGGAGGGTAGGGTAGCGTAGGGTAGAGCAGGTTAGGTTAGGTTAGGTTAGGTTGGGTTAGGTTGGGTTACGTTAGGTTGGGTTAGGTTAGGTTGAGTTAGGTTTAATTAGGTTAGGTTAGGTTGGAATAGGTTAGGTTATGGTTAGGTTAGGTTAGGTTAGATTGGATTAGGTTAGGTTATATTTGATTAGGTTAGGTTAGGTTAGGATGGGTTGGGTTGGGTTAGGTTAGGTTAGGTTGGGTTAGGTTAGGTTAGGTTAGGTTTGATTAGGTTAGGTTAGGTTAGGTTAGGTTGGGTTGGGTTGGGTTGGGTTAGGTTAGGTCAGGTTAGGTTTGATTAGGTTAGGTTATATTTGATTAGGTTAGGTTAGGTTAGGATGGGTTAGGTTAGGTTAGGTTAGGTTAGGTTGGAATAGGTTAGGTTATGGTTAGGTCAGGTTGGAATAGGTTAGGTTATGGTTAAGTTAGGTTAGGTTAGGTTTGATTAGGTTAGGTTAGGTTAGATTTGGTTAGGTTAGGTTAGGTTAGATTTTATTAGGTTAGGTTAGGTTAGGTTAGGTTAGGTTAGGTTAAGTAAGTATAAGTTCATTTTCAGCAACCTTAAGCAATCTAACTAATAAAAAATCAAGCTACAAGTACTAAAACCTTCTATTAACTCCTTCAATATTTATTCTCCTTACTGCTTTGTAATTTTATACGGCTTCAGAAAACTTATGTGGGGATTAAAATAGTGAATATTCTGGCCATAAATCTTCTGACCTCCATAAACTCTTCCTAATGTAAAACAAAATCATCTAATCATACCAAAAATCATGGTAATAATATGAACCAGTATTGAAGGGATTAAATATTCAGTGATACATCTCATTATCAGTGTTGGCATTCAGAATCGTGATCTAAACTTGTACCTACCAGACTGTGATAACAAGACAAGGTAAAGGTGTGGCAGTCAAAGGGTTAAGTAGAGCATATCCTAAACGTTCCGGCGCCGTGTGGAGCACTTTCAGCAGACTGTGGTGGATGTTGCTCTTTCTTTTAGAGTGTTGTTTTTATAGACCTAGTGATTGGTTGAGACATTCTGCACCACTTATCATAAAAACATTTAGAGCATGTTCTTAAACGCTTCCGGTGGCTGGTCTCGACTACTTTCAACGCAGTGTAGTGCAAATTATTATTCTTGTTTTTTAAGTGTTTTTACTATTCTTGTGCTAATTTAACGATGATTTTGCAACATTTATGACAAAAACTTTCATAGAAACTTGACTAAACATCTCTGTGATTCTCGGAAACAATCCTGATGAAATAAAGCATTTTTAATATTATCAATTGATAGTTTAACAACGACGCTGCACTACTTGTCATGAAAAAAACAATGAGAAACAAACTTTTCATCTTTGCAACCTTCGGAAATACTCCTGATGTGAGAACCAAGATTTGCAAAACAAAGATGCTAGCTTCGCGTGTCATGGAGTCGGGGATACACGCGGAGTGACGGCAGGAGAGGCAGGGAGAGACTGGGAAAGGCGAGGAGAGGCACAGGGGCAAGTGAGGGCTGGAGTCCGCCGCTCAAGCAACAAGTGTGAAGGAAAGAAGAAAAAAAAATGGGGTGTGGGAAGAGGTTTCAGAAAAATGTTTCTTGATGGACTCTTTTCTTTCTCCCCCCAAACCAACAAGCCTCGTTTTCCGACACACTAACTCTTCTCGCGTAGGTTCCTTCAAGCCCCGTGGTCGGACTTCTCTCGGGTCGCGGCGCATCACAAAAACCCAGGGGAGACGTGAATAGAGTTGGACGCATGACTTACTCAGGCAGAGGGGGGGAAAAAAAAGTGACAGAATCAAATCAGCAATGCGTAAAAAGGAGAAAAAGAAAGTAAAGGTTCTGATAACAAAAAGAAGTTGATACCATTCCCTGTTTCCCGCGTGATGGTGTGTGTGCAAGTGGCTGGCAAACTTTACCACGTGTTCCTGGACTTGGAGGAACAAGGGACGTCTTTGTGCCGCGTGGGAAGCAGACCTGAAGGCACGACTGGACTGCAGGAGGGACAGTTTGCCTGGACGCCTCAGTATCAAGGGTGCTTCGTGAAAGAACAGGAAATATTTTGGACTGAATGTAATCAGGAAATAGGAAGACATTTATGTGGGTGCGAGAGAGAGAGAGAGAGAGAGAGAGAGAGAGAGAGAGAGAGAGAGAGAGAGAGAGAGAGACATAGAGAAAAACAGGCAGAGATATAGACGGAGAGAAAGACAAATAGACAGATAGACAGACAGAAATAAAAACAAGAAGAGGAGGAATAGAAAACACGCTCAATAGACAAAGAGAAGATAAAAGCACCCAAAATAAAAGAATTAAAGGAAACAGACGAGCAAAGCGAGAATGAAGAATAAGGAACGGAGGTGTACGAGGAGAGGAGGAGAGGAATGTGTGAACGATAGCAGGGAAGAGAGCAAGGCCACCTATTTGAGACATGCACTTCGCCTCTCACACAACGACTATTTTGAAAGGCCGCAGAGATTGTATTCGTCCGGTTCACGTGGGTGTTTCTTTAATTAGTAATGTAGAATCTTAAGACGTGAATGTTTCTCTAATTAGTAATGTAGACTCTTAGGTGAATGACTATTAGATACATTAAAAAAAGAAGACTACTACAACTTCCACTACAACCTGTTAAGAGTACAGGAATGAGCTGAGATGGTAAATACAGCATCCAACGTACTAGCAATTAATTAGGCCTTTTTTTTCATTCTTTTTGTAGCCCTTGGTCGGATTTCCCCCGTCTTACATAAAAAAAGTGTTGTATTCGAATTAAACTACCACCAGTAACAAAAAAAAAAAAATTATAAAAAAATCAAACTCCGGAGCTTGTCAAAAGAGAAACAAGACACTAAAACCTCAAATACAGTCCCTAACACACACACACACACACACAGAACAAAAGACAACTCCAGCAACTAACATATTAGGTACTTTCCCTAACATAATCATCTATGGAGAGGCAAGTAAATAGGCAAACGGACGGAAGAGCGGGCGAGCGGGTGGGGAACCAAATGAAGAAGAGAGAACCAAGGGAAGAGAACGCACACCCAAAGTCAGAGGGAACTCATTGCCAACACCACGGAGATCCTGGAGGCATCGTGAGGTCCCAAACAGGTCTTGGCTGGGGGGCGAGAACTGCAGGGACGGGGGAGGGAGGATGAGAGACAGAGAGGGAGAGAGAGAGAGAGAGAGAGAGAGAGAGAGAGAGAGAGAGAGAGAGAGAGAGAGAGAGAGAGAGAGAGAGAGAGAGAGAGAGAGAGAGAGAGAGAGAGAGAGAGAGAGAGAGAGAGAGAGAGAGAGGGTAAGGGAGAGGAGGTACAGTGAGGGGTGCCAGAGTTAGGGTTTTCTCAGTGCAGTCCATTTATATAAGTGAGTCAAGCGGGGTGAGTTTAGTGTTTTGCTGCGGCGGGTTGCGGGTTATTGATCCCTTATAGATGGGCTCAACGAGAGTATCCGGCTTGTTCAGGTGAGGGTAGGTATGTCGGTGCCCCTCCCTCTCCTCTCTCTCTCTCTCTCTCTCTCTCTCTCTCTCTCTCTCTCTCTCGCCAGCTGGAATGCCTCTCCCTAGAACATGACTGACTCGGAAAATTACTCAGGAGCGAGACAGAAATCATGGCAAACCAGTCAGTGGGAGGAGACGTACGGGAAGAACTAAGGAGAAGGAGGAGGAGGAGGAGGAGGAATACAAAGGAATACAAAGGAAAGCCAAACAGCAACAGATCTCTTGGTCCTTTCAAGGCTGTTTGGTAACTACTTCTAACTAGCTATAGAGAAGAGCGACAGGGCAGTACAGGAAGAAGAAGAAGAAGAAGAAGAAGAAGAAGAAGAAGAAGAAGGAATACAAAGGAAAAAACAGACAGCAACAGCCCTACATAGGTAAAAAAGGCTGTCTGTCTGTGTGACTATGCTACCACTGCAGGTATGCCTCAGAGAATCAAATGTCAAAAGGAAGAACTTGTAGTAAAAAGCAAGAAAAACTAGATACCCAGTTTTCCTTATCTGAAAATTGTAACAGTCTAAAAAATTAGCCAAAAACTTTGTAAAGCCTAAATGAAAAGTGTGACCATAGATTTGTTTAGTATATCTCAGAGAATCAAATGTCAAAAGGAGGAACTTGTAGGGAAGAGCATGAAAAACTGGATAATAGAAACTAGAGGAGGAGGAGGAGGAGGAGGAGGAGGAGGAGGAGGAGGAGGAGGAGGAGGAGGAGGAGGAGGAGATGGTGGGAAGAGACGAAATGAATCAAAGAACGAGAACAGAGAAGCTGGAGGAGGAGGAAGAAGTATAAAAGGAGAAGGAGGAGGAGAAGGGGAAATGAAGAAGAAGAAGAAGAAGAAGAAGAAGAAGAAGAAGAAGAAGAAGAAGAAGAAGAAGAAGAAGAAGAAGAAAAAGAAAGAAACGAGAAGAAACAAGAACAGTGGATATGAAGACGAGAAGAGAAGAAAGAGAATTGAGGATTAGGAGGCAAAGAGATTGAGAGGAACAGAGGAAGAAGAGGAGGTGGAGGAGGGGGAGTGGCGACCAACACACATACGCATAAAAACAGTGATGGCGTAGTAAAGTGATGAGGTGATCTGAGGCGCCGTCTTGTCCAGCGTGATGGGGACAGCGGTAACCAGGAACACCACCACACTGCTCGCCGCGGGACACCACTCCTCTCCCTCACCCCCACACACTCCCTACCTCCATTCACACTCTATCTACCCAACCTCTGTTTCCCTACACACACACACACACACACACACACACACACACACACACACACACACACACACACGCTCACTCATTCTCTCTCTATATATATATATATCTCACACATACATAGACTCTCACACACATCTCTCTCTCTCTCTCTCTCTCTCTCTCTCTCTCTCTCAAGTTCAAAAACCCCATTAATAATTTCTTTTCCTGTAACGTATCATCAGAAAAAAGGGTAAGAAAAGTCTGAAAACCTTCCCCGGTGCTCTTCCTCCCTCAGACTCTTGATCGGTAAGGGAAAAACACTTCAACACTTCCTTGCATCACCACTGCGGGAAGGGAAGAGAGCGACAGCCCAGTCAGAGTAAATGAGCTTCCACAAGACCGAGGGAGTTCAAGGAGGTTTCTGCAGTACGTATGTGTAAACCCCTTCATTACTGAGACCTATTTCTACCTTGATTTTTACTTTTTTGGGGTATGATGAGACGATTTTATTTTATCAGGAAGGGTCTATGGAGGTTAGAAGATTAATGGCCAGAATCTTTATTAATTTAACCTCTTCAGTACTGGGACGTATTTTTACCTTGATTTTTTTCAGGGTATGACTAGATTATTCTATTTATATTAGGAAGGATCTATGGAGGCTGATGATTAATGGCTAGTCTTTACTATTTTAACCCCTTCAATATCAAGACGGATTTTTATCTTGATTTTATTTATTTATTATTATTTTTTTTTTAGGGGTATGGTCAGACGATTTTATTTGCATTAGGAAGGGTCTATGGAGGTCAGAAGATTAATGGCTAGAGTCTTTATTGTTTTGATTCCTACATAAGTTTCTGAAGCTGTATAAGATCGCCAAACAGTAACCAGAATGAATATGAAAACGCGGCATGGTACTGAAGGGTTTAACAGGAGGAGTCGTCACGTGGCATGCTATCTAAGGAGAGTTGAAATCGCAAGGGTGGATCGGGACGGGTGATACAAGTGATGCTGATATTCAAGGTACGGTGGCCTCCATAAGATTGCAAGAGTTAAGGTGAGTTTCTGAGGTAAGATTATTTGCTCACCCTTTCACCTCGATACAAAGCAATAAACAACACCGGAAGTAATGTTTGTACACTTTTATTTTATTGTAAGCATCTATTCATGTTACGGTGGCCTTCATGAGATTGCAAGAGTTAAGATAAATTTCTGAGGTATGAATATTCACTCACCCTCTCACCTCGATTCGAAGCAATAAACAACACTGAAAGTAATGTCTATATATTTTATTTTATTTTTATTGTAAGCATCTATTCAAGGTATGGTGGCCTCCATGAGATTGCAAGAGTTAAGATGAGTTTCTGAGGTATGAATATTCACTCACCCTCTCACCTCGATTCGAAGCAATAAACAACACCGAAAGTAGTGTATGTCATTCTTTTTTATGAGCATCTACGAGAAAGAGATTAGAAGAATAGATACTACACCAGGAGTTAAGGTATAAATTTCTACAGTATAATTATCCATTAAATCTTTCCCCTCGACACAAAACAATAAGCAGCACCGGATGTTGTGCATGTAATTTCTTCTTTGTAATTTTTTTTGTAATTTCTTTGTCATTCCTTTTTTGTAATTTCTTCTTTGTAAGTATCTACAAGAAAGAGAAGAGAAAGAATAGATTTTACAATGTCTATTCAGTTTGAAAAATTACGGGTGGCTATAGAACAAGTAAAGATGTGTCAGTGATTCATTATTGACCCCTTCAGTACTGGGACACATTTTTACTTTGAGATTTGTGTACGATTAGACAATTTGATTGACATTAGGAAGGGTTTAGGGAGGTCAGAAGATTAATGCCCAGAGTATTCACTATTTTAATCCCCTACATGAGTTTCGAAGCTGTTTAAAATCACCCAGTAGTAAGCAGAATGAATATGGAAACGCGTCATGGTACTATAAGGGTTACGGAAAGATGTAGACATAGCCATCACAAATCAAACTGTAAGGCATTCGTGTTACTGTAAGATGTTATGCTATGTAGCCAGAGTTGAAATCGCAGAGGGATGATAAAGCTATACAAGCAGCTGGACACGGCTAGTTAATGTAGTGTTATGATGAATATACCATGAATAATCTACAAAATCCATTAAACGGGGATGATTTGACAATTTGGCTCTTAAGTTACGTAATTACTTATAAACATATCTTATTTGCTACGGTGACTCATAACACATGGAAAGAAATATATCAATGTTTGCCTGTCTGGATGGATGAATGGGGGAATTACTGTACATGGCTGGAATAGGAAAAACAATAGGTGGAAGAAGAGCTGCACGTATATTGCAAATGACGAGAGATAGACGGGTGTGGCAAACCATGGTCGACAACGTCTGCAGGGCCACGGCACTTTGGTTAGGTAAGGACAATGTTATGAGGAGGAGGAGGAGGAGGAGGAGGAGGAGGAGGAGGGAAAAAAAGAGAAAGACAACGACAATACGGAAAAAGAGAGAAGAGAACGAAGATAATAACGATGACGAGAACGACGAAGAAAAATAAGGAAGAGGAGGAATGAAAGAGAAATATCAGTAACAGCAGCAGCAGTAGGAAGAGGAGGAAGAAGAGGAAGAGGAAGAGGAAGAAGAGCAGGGGAAAAGGGAGGAGTGGCAGGGAGGTGACAACACGCCTGAGGTCCGATGTTGCGACACAAAGCAGGGAGGGAAGTGAGTGAGGCGAGGCAAGTACGAGGTGCGAGGAGCGAGGAGCAAGGAATGAGGCGACTGTGGGTGGAGACTTATGGGAGGCGAAGATCGGCACTCCACGCGACTATTTCACCTCACCCCTCCCGCTCCTCACCTTCGGTCCTTCTGCTTCCTAGACTCACACCGCAAGGACCCACGAGGAGACGAGTACAAAGGGCGTCACGGGGCTGGGAGAACGACTAAAGGAGGGAGGATATGAAGAAAAGGAGGGGATTTTTGAGAGGGGTCGTTACGGGAGCCTGGCAACACACTCTCCACTCACTGTCAACCTTAGTAATCCCATTGTCCACGCCTGATCCGCTTGAGCGACGCCATATTTCACTGCTCCTTCGCATCTCCGTCCGTGCCGCCGCCAGTAGGACCTGTAGAAGTGCCTGAAGGAAGTACCAGTTGAAGTGACGTGTCTGAGTGTTTGTTGGTGTTATGGGGCTTGTGTTGGTGTATTGTGGTGTTAGAAATCATGTTAATGGTGTGTTTTGTGGTGTTGTGTTATTGTTTGGGTTGCCAGTTGAAGCGTTGTGTCCGGGTGTATGCTGGTGTTGTGCGGGGTTCTGCTGGTGTATTGTGGTGTTATAAATCGTGTTAATGGTGTGTTTTGTGGTGTTGTGTTACTGTTTGGGTTTGTGTGTGTGTGTGTGTGTGTGTGTGTGTGTGTGTGTGTTTGTATGTTAACAGTGTTTGATTTTGTGTTAGTGACTGTTTGTGTTGTTTTGTTGGTTGGTTAGTTGGTTTTGTTTTGTTTGCTTTTGATTTGCTTGTTGGTGTTGTTGTTGTTATTGTTGTTGTTGATGTTGTTGATGTTGTTGATATTGTTGATGTTGTTGATGTTGTTGGTGATGATGCTTGGCCACTAACCTAAAGAAAAAGAAGAAAAGAAGAAGAAAAGGAAAAAAAGAAGAAGAAGAAAAGGAAAAAAAGAAGAACAAGAACAAGAACAAGAACAAGAACAAGGACACTACCACCACCACCAAAACTATAACAACAACACTTCATAAACATTAAATATGCACAAAAACTCTCTCTCTCTCTCTCTCTCTCTCTCTCTCTCTCTCTCTCTCTCTCTCTCTCTCTCTCTCTCTCTCTCTCTCTCTCTCTCTCTCTCTCTCTCATACAAAACATTCCCCTTCTTCCTTTTCCCACACCTCCCCAAACACTCCCTGTTTACCCCCCCCCCGCCACCCGCTTGACCCTCGCTGTTTCCCCTCGGCCGGGCCCCCTTACGTCACACAGCGGGGGAGAGGAAGGTCAGGCAGAAAATGGTAAATAAATCGGTCTGTCGCGAAGGCTTTCATCTCGGCAACGGTGAGTTAAAAAGCCGGTGTAGCTTCCCACTTCCCACTTCCCTTCTCTCTCTCTCCTTCCCTCCAGCCTCTCCTTCCTGCCCAACACGGCTTCCATCGATTCAAGCGCTACAGTTCTCTCGTTATAATCGTGTCCATCAGAATATTCTCACGCACTCACTACCACGTATAAACACATTCTCACACACACACACACACACACACACACACACACACACACACACACACACACACACACACACACATACGCTATTCTGAGATATGAATGTGCTATAATAGTACAATACACATAAAGACGAACTTTTTAAAGCGCTCTAATTTCCTTCATTTTTCCTCTTCCTTTCCTCTTCCTTTTCCTCCTCTTCCACCTCCTCCTCCCCTCTCTCCCCAACCTGATTCTCCTGGGAAAAATATTTCTTTCATGCCTAGAGAATAAAGTGAAATTTCAGCTTTCCGTCTGGGTTTGTATGGCGGCGGTAACCCAAGCTTGGAGTGACGTTCCCTTTAGTTCCTCCCTCCCTGTGAGTGGCGGGAAGCTGGCCTGCGGCGGCACACTCTTAAGAAACGGGAAGGGGGCAGCCGCTTTATGGTTCGCTAATATTCGGGTGAGATAAACCAAAAATACGTCCAGTGTTCGAAGATAAAGTTGCATTAATGTAATCATTCCAAGCCATTCCCTTTACGTCTGGTTTGGCACAGCTTAATTTTTTTCCCTACCTCCGGCTACGAACCTTTCTGTAAGAGGCTCATCAGGAAGACAGGCTCCTCCCGCTAAACAACGCCTTGGGGCCATATCTCATAACAACAGGGATATAAAGTTGGACAATGTAGCACTCTATTGCAGACCGTAAAAAACCTTTATGGCATAGTGCGGGCCTTTAGAGTCTGGGTTTTGGGTCATGGGCTGCGTGACCTGTGCCCCCAGCCTGTCTTGCCGGCAGGGCGATGGGAGGATGCCAAGTGTTTTCCTGCCAGACTTATGGACAGTTTAGAGTACAGCACAGGCGGGTCTGCGTGATATCCACCCACAGCGCCTCCTCGCGTGATGCCCGTCTGAGGTGACGGTGGTAAAGATGTATGGCTGTATGCCTCCAAAACAGTCTGAATTGAAAATTATCAAATAAACTATTTCCTGCAGCGCAAAGGATAACATGAACTTTGTTCGTTTGAGGAACTGACCTTTGGAAAAGAGAAACTCGTGAGTGATGACTAGAGGTGTCAGGGAGAGGAAAGAGGAGAGCGTAAGAAAGGCAAGGCGAGGCGAGGGAAGGGAAGGCGAGAAGGGAGTCTAGGTCTTGGAAGATGGCAGCCGCTGAGCCGCGTGAGCCAATACCCCCAGAGCCCCTGAGGTGAGTGTGAGCCCCACAGTGGGGAGTCTCTTGGCCAAGTGGTGGAAATGAGCCTTCCTGGCAATGCCTAACGACTCATGGACTTTACTAGGGACTTGCCTGAGCAGAATGGCCCAGCCTGGCCCCGAGGGTTCACCCGATTACAGACAGACGGCCGCTCACCCCCCACCTAAAGTTGGTTGGCGGACAGCTGGCGCCGTGCCGTCCCATCCCAGCTGTCTGCCAACTCGTGCACCGCTGCGGCTGTGCACGGCGCTGGTTCTTGGAGGAACTTTTCAAACACATCGGCGGATCTCTGAACTGACTGTGTGGTGTGTCGCTGCTTGAATAATGTTGTAATGGGTGTATCTCACTCCACCTGCTGCACTTCCCCGCCAGGCAGCCGTTGGGGAAGGGGAGGGAGAGGTCGTTGGATTAGCCAGCCTCCACCCGACCCCCAGGGCACCTCCCCCTTGACCACCGGGCAACGGTTCCTCTTGTGTGTGTGTGTGTGTGTGTGTGTGTGTGTGTGTGTGTGTGTGTGTGTGTGTGTGTGTGTGTTCGTTAACTGGGACAACGAGTAGGAAACTCCCCTTGTTACCACGAGTGCTGCTTACATTTTCCTCCTCCTGGGAATACGCTTTCCACTCCCACACTCCACTCTCCTCCAGTCACTCTCTCACACTCCCCTCTTCACACGCGCCTTTTTTCCTTTCAATAAAAATTCCCCCAAATCCCTCACGCTTTATCTTTGTCCATCTCGCGTAACAATTGGTGGGGGCTACAATGGGAGGGGCGGCGGTTGTTGTTGTTGTTGTTGTCGGTGGTGCTAGTAGTGGTGGTAATGGTGGTGGTGGTGTGGTGTGTGTGTGTGTGTGTGTGTGTGTGTGTGTGTGTGTGTGTGTGTGTGTGTGTGTGTGTGTGTGTGTGTGTATGACCTAGCAAAGCACTCGTACGCAGCCTTGCAAAGTGACCCCGTGCCGCGTGCTACAGTGCCTTGGCGTGACCTGACAACGGCCCGCGTGAGGAGCCTGCGTGACCTGCTTCGTGAGTGGCGGTAATGGCTTCGTGGCCCCGCCGTGACCTGCTGATCCGGTGACGTGTGGCGACCCTGGGATGCCACGCGAGACTCAGCCACTTTTTGGGTTGGAAAAGGAGCCAGAGGGGAGGAGGAGGAGGAGGAGGAGGAGGAGGAGGAGGAGGAGGAGGAGGAGGAGGAGGAGGAGAAGGATGATAAGAAGGAGGAGGAGGAGAAGGAGGAGGAGAAGGAGGAGGAGGAGGAGGTTCTTTCATGCTCAAAAATCGATAATACTCTACATCTTCATTATTTTCAAGAACAAACGAAGCAAAAGATGAAGGTGATAGGAAAAAGGAGGAAGAGGAACAACAACAACAACGACAACAACAACAACAACATCCACAACAACAACAACAACAACAACAACAACAACAACAACAACAACAACAACAACAACAACAACAACAACAACAACAACAACAACAACAACAACAACAACAACAACAACAACAACAACAACAACAACAACAGCAACAACAACAACAACAACCCAAACCGTAGAGAAAACAACAACACGATGAAGTTCAAGTCCACGGATCACCTTTCCATGTACCGCATCACCAGCCAGTCCAAAGCCACGCACTCCTTGTAACACCACACCGCACACTACACACACCTACTCTACACATTTGCACCTTCCCTGCAGACGCCACCCTCGCTGCCTCTCGCTAACCACAAGACAATGGCCGACTCCTGCACCTCACTCCCTCACAACTCAGCTTCCCGCCAGCCGCCCTGCCCATAAAGTTTGCTCTTCTAATAGAAATAAAGGGTGGTAAGGTGTCCAAGGGAGGAGTTTACGACGCGGGGCAACTGCGAAGGGAAAGATAAATGCGTAAAACCTTTGCCTGCGAGTCCCTATCTGAGGAAGGAACAGAAATATGCCCAGGTGGATCCCTGCCTCAGGTGACGCCACTAAAACATGTCCTAGTAACTTCACCCTCTTCCTTTTTCATAAATTTCTGGTATCATGCTCGGTTTTGTGTTTAATTTTTGTTTTCATGGGTTTTCTCTCTCTTTTTGTTTTTGCTATTTGTTTTTGTATTCCTCGGGTTACTGATGGCTGTCTTGATTCTGTTCCCTTCTCCTGCTTTTTCTATTTCCTTTTTTCATAAATTTCTGCTATCACGCTCTGTTTCGTATTTCATTTTGTTTCTA
>NC_059300.1:11823127-11828127 GCF_017591435.1 Portunus trituberculatus
ATCACTTGTTACCAGAGCAAGAAAGGAGGAAGCAAAACGTAGCAACATATCAATACAAAACATAGAAACACATTACACAAAACATGAGCATATCAATACAAAAAAAAAACAGAAACACATTATCCAAAACAGGAACATACCATTACAAAACATAGAAACACATAATACAAAACAAAGGAACATGGAACATATCAATACAAAACATAGAAACACATTATGCAAAACAGAAACATATCAACACAAAACAGCAAGACATTATACAAAACACAGGAATACATCAATACAAAACACAGCAAAATAACATACAAAACATGCAGGAAAGCTCTCCCCTCACTCCACTCCACCCCCGCCCACAACCTATCCATCCCTGTAGCAAAATGACGGCACAGAAAAGCACTTACAGGAAAAAATGAAGAAATAAACTCGTCAAATAAGAGCAAATTAAAGGTAGGAAGAAGTAAAAGGAAAGTGGAATAGGAAAAGTGTAGTGCAGTGTAGTATGTATCAACTTGTATTAAAACGATCACGACGAAAAGGAATATCAGTCATGTAAGGTGTCCTCTGCCACTCCATAGAACCAAAAGAGAGAAGGCATTCCTGATATTACTACTACTACTACTACTACTACTACTACTACTACTACTACTACTACTACTGCTACTACTACTATCACTACTACAACTACTACTACTACTACTACTACTACTACTACTGCTACTACTACTACTACTGCTACCACTGCTGCTGCCACCATTACTTCACCACTGCCACTGCTGCTGCTGCTACCACAACCACCACCACTGCCACTGCCACTACTACTACTACCACTACTACTGCTGCTGCTGCTAATACTACTACTGCTACCACCACTACTGCTGCTGCTACCACCACCACCACTACTACCACTACTACTACTACCACCACCACCGCCACCACCATCACCACTACTACTGCTACTACCACCAGTACTACTACCACCACCATTACTACTATTGCTACACTATTACTACCATCACTGCCACCACCACCACCACCACCACTGCCACAACCACTGCCATTACTACTACTACTACTACTACTACCACTACTACTACTACTACTACTACTACTACTACTACTACTACTTCTACTACTACCACTCCTACTACTACCACTATTACTACTATTACTGCTGCTGATGCATTCCCCTTCGAGGCAAGGTGCATCTCTTGAGGGAGACCACTACTATAAATTAAGGCCATCCCAGGGGCTCAAAACTAACTGGCGGGGAATTACGAGGAGCCCCAATGGTGGTGGTGGTGGTGGTGGTGGCGAGGGTCTGGCAGGACGCGGCGCTGCCCTGGGTCCGGTCATGAATCGTGTTGGCACTTTATGATCCTGTTCGCCCTAATACAGACGCGACGGGAGTGTTGGTAGAGTAAATTGCTCCTACCGATGCGTCAACCTCACTTTCCTAACGATCCTTCCTTCGCCTGCGTCTTCCCCAGCCCCCTCCACTACACTACCACCGCCCCTCCCTCGCGACGTCCACACAGTGACGCTGGAGCGGAGGACGGCCGGCACGGATGGCTTACATAACAACACGGTGTAAAGGAACTTGATAATGATGTGACGGTAAAAACAATGGTCATATACAGTCAAAAAAATATTGTAAGTCCGGGAATTTGCTTCAGGTCGACCACCTTCCCCGCTGGTGTGTTACTTAACGTGCGGGAGGGGGGAGGGCCAGGAGGCGCGCTGCTCCCTCGCCAGTGTAACGTCTGCCCGCAGCCTGCCACGCTGTGCTCTTCACACTTCCCTCCCCTAACATCCTCCTCTGGCGTCCACTCCCTGCCCCGTGCCCAGAGCTGCCTCTTTAGTAAGCAAGGCAGCTTTCACAAACAATCAGTTATCTCCCAGCTCCTCCCGGTCTCCTCCTCTATCCTCCTCTCGCATTCTCCTTTCCTCCCCCTCCTGCAGCCCTGCTCTCCTCCCGAACTAACGAGCGGCGTACACCAACCTGCTCGCTTAGTATGCAGAGAGTGAAGCCAAGCGGCTCACCCCCTGACCGCTGCCCACCTTGCTAGTCGTGGACGCCTTGCTAGCCCTTGCCCCCGGCCACCCGCCCCGTCTATAGTGGCTTTCGGGCGTAGCAACGGAGGCAGCGGCGTCGCGGCCGCAGGTGTCCTGGTGGAGGGAGGCGCGGGACGTCTCTCCGTGCCTGTGGTCGTAGTTTTTCTATCATGTTTGTGTTGGGGGGTTGGGGGGAGCAGCAAGGGGGTGCCTCGGGGTCTGTTGGTGAAGGGCCATTGGATGAAGGGGGCTACATCGTGACCAGTACATTTCTTGCCTGCCCGCACACTCACACGCACGCACGCACGCGAAACCAGGTGCGGGGAGCGGGAGGGTGTAGCATCCTTAACAGCCACGAATCTGAAACCATTGATGTTAATAACAGGGTGTGGAATAACGCGACTCAAATGTTCTTAAATGAGTCGCCGCCATCAAGAAATTTGTCGGAATGTTCGCAGGGTGAGAGCAATGCATCCATGGGTTCAGTCTGGCTACGCCTGCAGCGCCTCGTCAGCCCCCAGGCCTCCCTGTCCCCTCCCAGACACACAATTGCCCCCAACGTCAGCCAGGCCGCCTCATCCCACATCCCATTCCTTCCTCCTCCAATGTCTTGACTCCCCACGCCTTGCTCTCCCAAGCACAGCCCACAGCCCCTCCCGTCACTAAGATCCCTAACTCGTCAGCTCCACACCCTACCTTTCTTCCTTAGCTTCATCCCCAGCTTGTCTCCCCAGGCTCTCCTCCCCAGCCTCTCCTCTCCTCTCCTGTCTGTCGTGGCTCTTTCGCCCCAACACGCAGTTCTCGCCTGGACACACCACAAGACCGGCTCTCCTCTCGGCTATGTGACCCGTATATCTCAACTATGTGACCTGTCTGCAAGCCACTCCCCCCGCCCAGCGAGGGTCCTGGCGGCGCATGGAACCACCACTGTTGCTTTCGTCACTCCATTTATTGTTGTTATAGTAATGGTAGTAATAGGTGTAGTTGTAGTAGTAGTAGTAGTAGTAGTAGTAGTGCTGGTGGTGGGGGTGGTGGTGGTTATGGTGGTGTTTGTGAAGGTAATACAAGACTGTTGTTGTTTTTGTCCTAAGCAAAAATAAACAAAGAAAAAATAGAATGCTTTATAGACCTGCATTTCCTACTACTACCACCACAACTACCACCACAACTACCACCACCACCACTAACACCACCACTAACACCAACACCACACATAACCATACCTTACCTTTGCCATTCCCCGTCGGTCACTGCCTTCTCCTCCCCTCCCCTACCCTCCCCTTCCCTTCTATCCCCTTCCAACCTTCCCCTTCCCCCTCCTTCCCCTCCTACCATAGCCTGAGGAAGACTGTGGGGATGGACATATTTTCAAGCAAGTCTTTATCATAAATTTGCATCATTCTTCCTGAGACCGGTAATTTTTCCTCGGCGCTCCACCTGGCCAAATCCCGCGACCATCCACCTGTCCCGGGCCTTGTTTGCTCAGGTGAGTCAAGGCGCAGGAATCCTCGTGAAGAAAGTGACTCCAGGTAAGTATGTCGAAAAAAAGTGACGAGGTTCCAGAAGAGAAAAGGTGAAGAAAAGATGAGATTGGGTTGGGATCTCATGAAGTGTGTGTGTGTGTGTGTGTGTGTGTGTGTGTGTGTGTGTGTGTGTGTGTGTGTGTGTGTGTGTGTGTGTGTGTGTGTGTGTGTGTGTGTGCGTGTGTTCAATTATTGGTATGTTTTGACACTTGAAATGTTAGTGCGTGTCTTGTAACATTTCTTTTTCTAGTGATATTCATGTCATCTCTCTCTCTCTCTCTCTCTCTCTCTCTCTCTCTCTCTCTCTCTCTCTCTCTCTCTCTCTAATAATCCTGCAGGTGTCTTCGTATTCTTTTTCTTTTCTTCTTTTTTCTCTCTCCCTCTCCCTCTTTCCTTTTTATATTTTACAAAACTCGAATTGACCTGAAAATTAAAAATGAAAACGTGCAAATATTGACAGGAATCATAATCACACATCCCGCGGGGCTGAGCAGAGTTTGAGTGTATGTGTGTATGTGTGTGTGTGTGTGTGTGGGGTGGGGTGCATATGTACGTTGGCTTTTCCCGTCTGCACACTGCCGCCCCGAAACACAAACATCTGAGGAAATATTATGCATTTTTGAGTTCTTGGTCACTTGAGTAGTTGTATATTCAAATGAGCGCAGTAAGTCAATCACATCAGCGATATATTCATGAGCGTCTGCCTCACCTCACACGTCAAGTCCTCAGCCAGTCAGTGAAGGGCAGCTGGCGACGCAACCCTCCTGCCAGGCCGCCATGTAAACGAGACACGATAAATGTGCCGGCAATGGCGCGCCATCCGGCTCCTCATCAACAGCGCAAAAAAAAAAGTTGGTGAACAATTTAAGAATACGAAATGAGGCATAAATCTCACTGCCAGTCAATCCAGGACCATCCCCAAGTGTTTGCTTTCTGGAGGAGACTTTGCAAGAATAGATTGATGATGAAGTACTGTGTGGTCAATGAAGCAAGATGTTTTATCAAGTTATGCATTGGGGATTCACATGATTCACCAAGAATAAAGTTGATTAGATTTCCTTGCCCATTGAGCACTCTGACGCAGCGCTGGATGAGGCTGTGTTACCAAGAAAGATTGACTCTATCCTCCTGAACTAAGACTTCCAGTACGCTGCGCCATCCTGCACATTCACTCCATCAACAAACTTACACCAAGCATGACCCGATACCGGTCCAACCTGCACCAAGTGACGAGCCTTTGAAGCGCCCACTGTACAATGCAAGGTGGTGCCATAGCAGTGTTCATGTAGCACGTGTCCTACAATGAGTTGATCTGTGACAAAGCTGAATCAACAACAGCACCGATGCAAAAATGTGTGTTTGTTCGAGATTGGTAAGGGTGATTGACAAAGGGAAGTCCACCAACCCCTCTTTCCTTCCTGCTCT
>NC_059300.1:11838127-11858127 GCF_017591435.1 Portunus trituberculatus
GAGAGGCGGGGTGGTGGGCGAGGAGGGGCGGGGTGGGTGGAGGGGCTGGGTGTGGTGGAGGGGCGGAGGGCTTCGTGGTGGCCGGGGGCGGTGGTCGAGTCAGGTAATCAGGCCGGGTACCTCCTGACGCAGCAGTCATTAGCACAGTGGAAAATGTAGATGTGAGTAGCCAGCTCTCTGCCTCACCTTCCTTCACCATCATCTTCACCATCATCACCATCATCACCCTCCTCCTCCTCCTCCTCCTCCTCCTCCTTCTCCTCTTCTTTCTTTGGCTCCTTTATCTTCTCATCTCTCCTCCTCCTCACTGCTGGCTTCCCTCTCCCTCCTCCTCCCTCTTCCTCCTCCTCCTATTCCTCCTCCTCCTCCTCCTCCTCCTCCTCCTCCTCCTCCTCCTGCGCCTTCTGCTGCACCATCCCATCTCTTCACCCTGTAGTTAGTCTGGTGCTATTAGGTTACACTCCGTTTTCTTCTTCATTCTCCACTCTCCTCTTCCTCCTCCTCCTCCTCTTGCTTGTGATTTCTTCTACCTGATTCTTCCTCCTCTTGTTTATCTTTTCTTTATCCTTGTCCTCTATCTTCTCTTCCTCCTCCTCCTCCTCCTCCTCCTCCTCCTCCTCCTCTTCCTCCTCCTCCTTCTCTTGCTTGTTTTTCTTCTTCCTTTCTCTCCTATCTTCTCCTCCTCCTCTTCTTGTTTATTTTTTTCTTTATACTTCTCCTCTTTTTTCTCTTCCTTCCTCTTCTATTGTTTGAGTTTTCTTCTTCCTTCTCTTCTATCTTCTATTCCTCCTCTTCTTGTTTGTTTTTTCTTCTTCCTTTCTTCTGTATCTTCGTTCCCTCCTCCTCTCGCTTTCCACTTTCTCCTCATATCTTTTTTCTCTCCCTTTCGCCTCGTTCTCCTTTCTTCAGTGGTAAGACGACTTGAGAGAGAGAGAGAGAGAGAGAGAGAGAGAGAGAGAGAGAGAGAGAGAGAGAGAGAGAGAGAGAGAGAGACGCTGATGAGGCCACGCAGATGTAAAACTAAATAGAAAGAGGCTAAATAACAGAGAGTGACACGGAGAGGACGGTGGCGAGGCGTCTGGGAGGAAGTGAAAGCAGATCGGTACGTGATGATAGTGGTGAGGGAAAGCAGAGGCGAGACAGAGGAAAGTGAAAGGACAGAGGTTATATATAAGACGAGGTGGAAGAGATACTGGCTGAAGAAGGACGTGGGAAGCGAAGGGAAAGGAAGGGAGACGAGACAAGGAGAGGGAAAACTGACACAGGGATTATTATCAAAAAGAATGCATAAGAGAAGGAATGTGATAAGAAAAGAAAGGAAAGAAGTGAGAGGGAAGGAAAAATGAAGGAGAAAAAGATTAGGTGGACATGAAAGATGAGTATCAATGGGAATATACAAAGGATCGCTATCACAAAATTGCATGAGGGAAGAGAATGATGTGATAAGAAAAGAAGAGGAAAGAAATGGATACAGAAAAAAAAAGTAGAAAGGGAGAAAAAGGAAATGAAAACAAAGAGGAAAGGAGTAAAGAAAATAAAACATACAAGAAATATGACTGAAAAAAATTATGATAAGAGAGGAATAGGAAGAGGAAAAGAAACTGAAAAGAAGGAGAGAAAAGTAGAAAAAAAAGAAAAGTAGAAGATGCAGGACACACACACACACACACACACACACACACACACACACACACACACACACACACACACACACACACACACACACACACACACACACAGAAACACACTCATATCATCTCTTAACTATTTCAACATCTCTTCCCCTTCTGTATAATGATCACCCGAGGCACAAATGTCCATAGAGCTTCGTCTCCGCCTTCAGGGGACGACGAGGAGGGGGAGGAGAGAGGGGAGGGTAAGGGAGGGGAGGGGTGGGAGGGTGAGGGGAGTCAGGGGAGGGTGGTAATGTTACGAGGTGATGGGGTGATGGAGCTGCTGACACAGGCATCCCAAACCTTCCACGCAGGTATACAGGTGATAATAAGACGAGTTACCTGTCATCTCTCTCTCTCTCTCTCTCTCTCTCTCTCTCTCTCTCTCTCTCTGACTCTCTCCTCTGGCTCCCTTTCTTCTTACTATCTCCTCTTCATCCTTCCTCTCTTGTTCTCTTCTCTACAAACCCCTTGCCTCCCTTCTTCCTCCATTTTACTCCCCGTTTATCTCCCTCCTTCTCTTCCAACTTCTTACCTCCCTTATTGTAACTACTTCCTTCTCTCTCTCTCTCTCTCTCTCTCTTACTCCTTGTCTCCCTTCCGACTCCTCCCTCCTTTTCTCTTACAATTTCCTGCTTCTAAATGATCAAGTTTCGCGTAAGCTAAATGCCAGACAGGTTTTTTTTAGCGGATTTTCTTCATATCCTCGTACAAAAAGTTAGGAGAGTCAAAAAACGCAAATTCTCCGCCTAATTCTCGTCCGATAATCTCACTAATCTAATAATCTAATCTTAATCTTCGCCTTCACAGCAGTAGAAGACAAGACGTTATGAGTTTTATAGCAATCGAGAGAGAGAGAGAGAGAGAGAGAGAGAGAGAGAGAGAGAGAGAGAGAGAGAGAGAGAGAGAGAGAGAGAGAGAGAGAGAGAGAGACAATAAGAGCAAAGAAGAATAAAAAACATGAACTAGTAACAAAGACACGTAAACCTCACGGGGTAAACAGAGAGAGAGAGAGAGAGAGAGAGAGAGACGCCCTTGGAGCAGCTGAGAGCAACAGGGACACCACAGACACAGCAGCTCCCAACTTAAGCATCACACGGACAAGAGCAACATCAATAAAAGCTGGCAGATTCACGGCAAAAAGCGGTAAGACAGGATACACGTCGGGAGCTGGAGCGATGGCGGCAGGGCGGTGGTAACAGTCAGCAGTAGTAGTAGTAGTAGTAGTAGTAGTAGTAGTAGTAGTAGTAGTAGTAGTAGTAGTAGTAGTAGTAGTAGTTTTAGAATTATTACTATTACTCTTCTTTCTTCTCTTCTTCGTCTTCTTTCTCCTCCACTCCTCCTCCTCTTCTTCCTCTGTTTCCTTATCTTTTAGCACTCGTGTTGAGAGTATTTCTAGATATAGTGACAGTGATGGCAGCAGTGGTATAGTAGTAGTAGTAGTAGTAGTAGTAGTAGTAGTGGGAGGAGGAGGAGGAGGAGGAGGAGGAGGAGGAGGAGGAGGAGGAGGAGGAGGAGGAGGAGGAGGAGGAGGAGGAGGAGGAGGAGGAAAAGAGTATATATAGAAGAGAATTTGGTAAAGAAATGAAGAGTTGCAGCATTTTACCATCACCACCACCACCACCACCACCACCACCTCATCACCAGGTAGTCGCTCCACACACACACACACACACACACACACACACACACACACACACACTGGGGCGTCATATCGTGGCGTGGCGTGGCGTGGCGTGGTGGCGTGGCAGCGGCGGTGTAGGGGCGTCATCAGGTTGTAGCAGAGGGCGCGGAAAGGGCAGGCAGTGGTGGCTGGCTGGGCGACGTCGGTGAAAATAATTGACCAACATGTGGCATCTCACTGCCCGCGGGTCTGGTACATTCCTCCCTCCATGCTGACCCTCCACCACCACCACTACCACCACCACCACTACACTCCTCCTTGCCTGCCCTTGACACCTCCCTCCACCTCCTCCACCTCCACCACCACCACCACCACCACCACCACTACCTCCGTGCCGCCTTCCTTCACCACCACTCCACCTCATGTCCTTTTCCACACAGTCAGTGATGGCAGGCTTTGTCCTCCACAGTCCCTCGCGGGTTTTCTTTCAACAAGTCAGCACTGCCGCCGCCACCACCACCACCGCCGCCGCCTGCCAAATGACCGCCCGCCTTGCCTTCCTTCCTTCCTTCAGCAAGTTACACCAGCCTCTCCAGTCTCACTCCAGCCTCCGCCACCCCACCCCCGCCGCCACCGCCACCACCACCACCACCAGTTTCCTTCGATGCCTCCCCACCCTGCTTCTCCTCACCTCCTCTTCTTTATCTTCATGTTCTTGTTGTTCTTTCGCCACATGCACTGTTGGTTGTCTCTGTTAGTCTGCCGTTAGTGTGTCTATCCGTCTCAGTTCGCTTGTCTATATGTCTATCTCTGTACCCGCTGTCTGTCTGCCTGTCTGTTTGTCTGTTGCTCCGTCTGCTGCTGCTGTTGCTTTTGTTACCGTGAGTTGGTTGTCTCTCTCTCGATGGTGTTTTTATTGGATTGAGTTTATTGTCATCGTCTTAATTTTTTTTTATTTTCTCTCTTGTAGTCTTGTCTGCTGTTTAAATTGAGTTTTTTTACATGTAAGGTGTTTTATTTTTCTATGATTAACTCTCTCTCTCCCTCTCTCTCTCTCTCTCTCTCTCTCTCTCTCTCTCTCTCTCTCTCTCTCTCTCTCTCTCTCTCTCTCTCATTTTGTGCACCACCACGTCAACACACACTCTCACCTACCCACTACCACCACCACACCTGTCTCTTCTCCTTCCACGCCGCCACCACTTCACACACCCACCCACCCACCTGCCTGCCTGCCTGCCTACCTCCCTGCCTACCTGCCTGCCTGCCTGCCTACTTGCCTGCCTGCCTGCCTGCCTGCCTGCCTGCCTTGCCTGCCTGCTTGCCTCCCTGTCTGCCTGCCTGCCTGCCTGCCTGCCTGCCTGCCTCCCTGCCTGCCTACCTCCCTGCCTGCCTCCCTGCTTGCCTCCCTGTCTGCCTGTCTGCCGCCCGGTGCATCCCTCTCCTCCCGTACTCAAATAAAAATACCTGGGCTGAAATAACAAAGGGCGCTTCTCTGGTGTTTGATGAAGTAGCGCTGGCTCAGGTGTGCGTAAGGATTCAGGTGTGTAGGACGGGAATCAGGTGAAGCAGGATTTTTAGTGGATTTTGTTGATTTTTAGTGAATTTTATAGATTTTATGGGTTTTTGTGGATTTTTAATAAATTTTGTGGATTTTTAGTGGATCTTGTACGATTTTTAGTGGATTTCGTAGGATTTTTAGTGGATTTTGTGGATCTTTAATGGATTTTATGGATTTTTAGTGGATTTTGTGGATTTTTTGTAGATTTTGTGGATTTTTAGTGGATTTCGTAAGATTTTTAGTGTATTTTGTGAATTTTTAGTGGATTTCGTGGACTTTTAATGGATTTCGTGGAGTTTAGTAGATTTTGTTGATTTTTAGTGAATTTCGTAGGATCTCTAATGGATTTCGTAGATTTTTAATGGATTTTGTGGATTTTTGTGGATTTCATACGATTTTTAGGATTTCGTAAAATTTTTAGGATTTTTGTGGATTTTTAGTGGATTTCGTAGATTTTTTAGGATTTCGTAGGATTTTTTGTGGATTTTCTGAATTTTTTGTAAATTTTGTCGATTTTTTGTGGATTTTGTGAATTCTTACTGGATTTCTTAGAATTTTTGTGGATTTCGTAGGATTTATAGTGGATTTCGTAGGATTTTTAGTGAATTTCGTAGGATTTTTAGTGAATTTCATAATATTTTTAGTGGATTTCTTAGAATTTTTGTGGATTTCGTCAGACTCTTAGTGGATTTCGTAGGATTTTTGTGGATTTCGTAGGAATTTTTTGTGAATTTTGTAGGATTTTTTAGTGTATTTCAATGGATTTTTAGTGGATTTTGTAGAATTTTTTGTGGACTTCATAGGATTTCTTGTAGATTTCATAGGATTTTTGGGGATTTTATGTGATTTTCCTGCATTTTATTTGAGTTTACTGGATTTCGTAGTATTTTTAGTAGATTTCGTCGGATTTTGAGTGGATTTTATGGACTTTTATTGGATTTTGTAGATTTTTGTGGATCTGGTGGATTTTTAGTGGATTTCGTAGGATTTCTAACGGATTTCGTGGAGTTTTAGTGGATTTCTTAGGATTTTTTGTGGATTTTATGTGGTTTTCCTGGATTTTATTTGAGTTTAGTGGATTTCGTAGGATTTTTAGTAGATTTTGTGGAATTTTAGTGGATTTCGTGGATTTTCATTTGTTTTTGTGGATTTTTTGTGGATTTTGTAGGATTTTTATTGAATTTTGTGAATTTTTTTGTGGATTTCATAGGATTTTAGTGAATTCCGTAAGATTACAGTAGATATCGTAGGATTTCAAAGGATTATGGTGAATGTTTATGGATTGGAAGTTGATTTGTCTTGTATTTTAGAGGCAGGTGTAGGAAGGGAATGAGGTGAAGCTTTATGATACCTGGTAGACCTTTGTCCTTCATGGCGTCACTTGTGGGTCATAAACAGTTTGAGTGCCACATAAAAAAAAACAGCCTCGTGGATCCAGCCACTGAAAGGCGCCTGTTTAGGGGGGGAAGAGGGAGGAATAAAACTACCTATTGTTTAAATACACGTAAATCTGGAAAGGAGAAGGTATTTGTGGGCGATTCAATGTCAAATTCATTCAAAGGAGGAGCATGATGGGCGATTGTTGGTGACGGGTGGACACGCTGAGCACAGAGGTAAAGAATCCAGGGCTCTGTTAACTGGCGGTGGTGATGGTGGTGGTGGTGAAGCCGTAATGGTTCTAGGACTCCTGCTGCTGCACCCACCCCCGTAATGAGCGAGAAAACAGCACCACCACCATCACCACCACCACTAAGAAAATACTTACACAATTCCAGGCCTGTGTGTGTGTGTGTGTGTGTGTGTGTGTGTGTGTGTGTGTGTGTGTGTGTGTGTGTGTGTGTGTGTGTGTGTGTGTGTGTGTGTGTGTGTGTGTGTGTGTGTATGTGTGTGTGTGTGTGTGTGTGTGTTGGACGGCGTGGACTTGTCACGATTTCTTCCACCCACGTGACCCTCTCAGGTCTTTCCTCCCGCAAGCCTTGCCACATCCCGCTCCTTCACTCTCTCTCTCTCTCTCTCTCTCTCTCTCTCTCTCTCTCTCTCTCTCTCTCTCTCTCTCTCTCCATAAATGGGTGTGTGCATTGTCAGACAACTATTTCTGTAATGTTTTTCCACATCAAAATATTACCAGAAACACAAGACTCTCGGAAAAGGTTCTTCTAGAAAATTTCATTCCACGGATTTTTAAACAATAATGATAACGTCATGGTACGCGAATACTCCCCACTTATTTGTAGCGTACTATTATTATTCTGGAGAAAATCAAAACAAGCTTACTGTGCAGCTAACAATATTCAAACAACAACAGCGATTACAACAACAACAACAACAACAACAACAACAACAACAATGAGTATAATAAAAACCAATTGTGCCCAGGTACGTCTTCTTAATTTTCTATTATTTCATTTACCTAATTTTCTTTTGCTTCATTTATTTATTTATTTTATTTTATTTGACACACTATCCTCACTCTCCTTCGACTCCTCACATCCTCCTCCACCCTCTTCCCCTTCTGTCCCTCCCTTCCTCCCACCCTCACACCCGTGGTGTGTTATGATACAGTAACAGTATTACATTACCCACACAGACTCACACTATACCATCGCCACTCCAATTATCTAAAAGCACTTCCCATCGTTGATCTTAATCGTTTTATTGTCTGGTTGTGAGCAAAGATTTTTTTTCTTTTGCAAGGATCATTATATACAAGTATCTAATTCTTAAATGCATTTTATCTATTTATTTATCTATCTATCTATTTAGCGTGTGTAATGGTAAAGGCATGAGGGCTTAAAAACAAGAGAGGTATTTAATATTCTCTCTCTTCAGACAAGGTAAGCAGCAGCTGTGATTGTGAACGTCCTCTTATTGAGGGGCCTGGTGATCATCAGCATGCACCGAGGAGAGCCACACACCACACACACACACACACACACACACACACACACACACACACACACACACACACACACACACACACACACACACACACACACACACACACACACACACACACACACACACACACACACACACACACACACACACACACACACACACACACACACACACACACACACATTGCAACACAGAGATAGGAAAGAAAGGAGATAGAGTTTGACATTAACACTCAAACACACACACACACACACACACACACACACACACACACACACACACACACACACACACACACTTAAACATCATGCAGAAAGTACAAACCTTCTACCACTTTTCTTCCCTACTTCATCTTCTTTCCTTCTCCTCCTCCTCCTCCACCTCCTTCTACTCCCCCTCCTCTTCCTCTCCCTGTTGTTCCTCCCAGTCTCACCCCCCTCTCTCACAGCCCTGCCTGCCTGCATGACTCGTGCCCGCCGCGCCGCCAGCAGCAACAGGACGGCGCAAGAAACACTGGCTTTTGGTGGTCATGATGGACAGGAATAAGGTGGTGGGGGAGGGAGGGCGGGGTTGAAGTCCTCATGGGTCAGTGCCTCCCCCCACCACACCCCCACCCCCACCCCTTTGTGCTTTTGTCCTCCCAGAGTCTCAACCTTGCTCTCTCGACGGCCGCCTCGCCAAGCCAACCTCCTGACGCTGCCGATAACCCGATTTTTTTTCTTTTCTCTCTCTCTCTCTCTCTCTCTCTCTCTCTCTCTCTCTCTCTCTCTCTCTCTGGTTCCACGTGGAGATGAGACCTTTTTTGCGAGAGTGTGGCTGGGAAGCATGAATGATGAGGTGCGGTGCGTGGCTGGTGCTTTACGAGACCAGGTCAGCGTGTTATGAAAGGCGTGTGTTGCGGCGAGGTGTGAGATGTCTCCTTCACTTACCACACACTCCCGGACCCTCAGATGCCCTTCCACCTCTTCCTTCTCTTCCTCCTCCTTCTCCATCTCCTCCTCCTCCTCCTCGATATATTTCGCCTTTCCTCCCTACCTCCCTTAGTTTTCAAGATAGTACATGTGTAATTGCACATAGATGGTGGTATTGGTGGTGGATGATGGTGCTGGTGGTGGTGGTGATCAATGTGAGGCCGTACAGTGTTGCACCATACATCTCTAGCTTTCCTACTGTGTCGAAATGGCGGTAAACTTTCATATGGGTTATTCCGAAGAGGTATTCTGATTCATTCTAGTTGTTTGGTATTCAACTAGGGCAGGAGCAGGGAGGGGGAAGGAGAGAAGGGAGTGAGAGGGACTAAAGGGGGCTAGGAATAAGAGTGAGATGGTATAGAATAAACAGGAGTAGAGAAGCAGAGAGTGAGAATAAAGGCTGGATGAATTGTATAGAATGACAGTGCTAGATGGAGCAGGAATGGAAAAGGTAAGTAAGGATTGGTAGAGTCTGGTCGAAGCTGGAATGGTTTAGGGAGATGGGCATGGAAGGGGAAGACTAAAGCTTTGCAGGAGTTAGTGAAAATAACAGTAGGTTTAGATGGGTGTGGTGTGGTGTGGTGTGGTGTGGTGTGGTATGGTGTGGTGTTTGGAATGGTATGGTAATTATTGCACGGGAATGGAATGAGATACGAGTTGGCAATATTAGGAAAGCTGAGTGTAGAGAGGATGGGAGGGTTGAAGTAATAAGAGGTTGGTAGGGGTTGGAAAGGTGGTGTTGGCTTGGCAGAGTTAGGAGAATGGTGGTAGGAGTTGGTAGGGTGATGTTGGTTGGCAGGGGTGGGGTAAAGAGGCAGCTGAGTGTTGATAAGGGTTGGCAGGGCGGTGTTGGCTGGAAGAGTTAGAGGCAAAGAGGCTGCAGAGTGTTGGTATAAGGGTTGGTAGGGTGGTATTGGCTGGCAGGGGCGGGGCAAAGGGCTTGTGTTGGGTGTTCATCATCAATAACCGAGGCAGGGGCGTCGGGGGACCACCTGCAGCTTGCCTGGGCCGTGTTTGTGCCGTGTTTAACAGCCTCCCGCCCTGTCGTTACCTGGCTGAGTACGCCGAGGGCTTCGTAAGACTTCTCCGTAATGGCTGTTAATGCGTGTTTTCCTGGCAATTGTGAAACACAGCCGCAGCATATCATTAGCAAACCTTCGCCTTGTCTGCTCCTCGTGTGCGTCTGTGAGGTAAGCGTCACTTCCTGTGATATATTGCTCTGTTAAACGGCCACTTTGCCAATGTAAACACACACTTGACTTTCGCTTTAAATATTTCCTCCTCTTTTAGACCTCGAGACTTTCCAGACGTGTTGCGTCACCTCCACAGACACCTGGAGGGAGGCGGCACCCAAACCTTCCGTGAATCCAGACTCAGGCCTTTAACTCCCCAATCCTCCACGCCCCTTCCTTCCCCCATTGCATCACCACCACGCCCACGCCCACCTGCCAGCCAGCCCACACTCACACACCTGCTCCCTCAACACACAGGTGAGGTGAGTCAGACAACACGCAGGTAACAAGATCGGGGAATCACTGACGTCAGGAATGAGATCACCACCACAGTCTTCACCTCTCCTCTCCTCTCAGGCTCATGTTCACTTATTTTCACTTCAACCTTTCCCATCGCAAGACAAGGGAAAGAAATGTTAAAAAGCCTTAATTCTACGTGGTATTCGTCGTCGCTGGATGGGTGGACACACGCCCTACAGGTGATAGGTATTCTAGTAAGGATGAGCTACAAATTCAAGGGTGATATTTTCCATAACGGCGTCCCCTTGGCCTAGCGTGTGTCTGTCGGCCTCGCTCAATGGAGTCACCTCTGTTTCCGCCATACAAGGTGACCCAGCAGGTAACGTTTTAGCCAAAGATAAAATCCTGCACTCCACAGATCATAGATGGACACACACACACACACACACACACACACACACACACACACACACACACACACACACACACACACACACACAAACGTACCAAAACATGCAATAAGAAAACAACCACTCAAACACACAAAATAAATAAATAAATAAGCAAACACACAGAGAGAGAGAGAGAGAGAGAGAGAGACCCCAGCGACCTTCCCGGGAGAGCAAGGAGGAGGAGGAGGAGGAGGAGGAGGAGGAGGAGGCGCCATAACAGGATACAAGGTAACCCTAAAATGTTCCCAACAGGATAGTCACCTCCTGTTGTGCCCCGTGTTCCTCTTATAGGCGACCCACCGTGAGCACTGAGCACCCACCCACTCCCACTCCACCAAGACCCCCTCTCCCCAGTCCAACAAGACCTTCCCTCCCTCCCTTCCCATCCCAGAAAATCCCTCCCTTCCTCCATCTCTCCCTCCACAGCCCAATAAGACCCTCCCTCCCTCCCTCCCTAGTCCAACAAGACCCTCTCTCCCTCCCTCCCTCCCTTCCCAGCTCAGAAAGTCCCTCCCTTCCTTCATCTCTCCCTCCACAGCCCAATAAGACCCTCCCTCCCTTTCTCCCTATCCCAACAAGACCCTCCCTCCCTCCCTCCCTTCCCAGCCCAGAAAGTCCCTCCCTTTCTCCATCTCTCCCTCCTCAGCCATACAAGACCCTCCCTCCCTCCCTTCCTTCCCAGCTCAGAAAGTCCCTCTCTCCCTCTTTTTCCCTCCACGGGCCAGGACAGACGCCCCTCCCGCGCTGAGAGCAAGGGATCGCAGGGTCATCTATATAATAAAATGTTTTCTCATGCTGCGGGTCACGTCCAGCGCTGCGCCTGAGTGAAGCACAGCGGTGAACCCAGGCCAAGGTGGCGACCCTCAGAGACAACACGACGCTTCGCCTTTCAGATGAGCGAGGCTGCAGATAAACAGTATTATTAAGCTTATATCTCCGTCATGCCGCGGGTCGCACACCACGCCACGCCACACCGACCCTCATGTCACAAAAAGAGGAAAAATAAGAAAAAGAGAGAGAAAAAAAAGGAACAGAAAGATGACAAGGGCAGCCAGTCACGTAGCTCCACATATTAGGGAGACACAGCCACCTGAGGAAGGAAGGCCAGACGTCTTGGCTGTGTGACAAGCCCAAGGCAAGATCCGTATTCAGAAACGCTTTGCTCTCTCACCAAGACTGTCTTCAAAGGCCGCAGAGATTAGTAGCCTGGTTCTCAAGAGTTTCTGGTGTTCATAATGTGGAAATGTTGATTTCTCATGAGAACCGTAAAAATATCATCAAAAACACATGTCACTCCAACTAGAGCCTTTTGAAAGCAGTCGAAGTGCAGTGAATGAGTGTTTTAAAATATTGTCCCAAGAGCATCACTTCCCAGCCAGCCACACAGCCAGGGAACAGCGAGCGTCATGCTTGAGGAGGCCACGCACTTCTGGTCTCGCCACGCACTGCCCACGACTAATTCACGAAGATGAGCGAATCTAAACGTGAACTTGCCTGCGGGAGGAAGCACGGGGGAAATTCCATATAGATAACATCACTCTTTCCCCCAAGAGAGCACGAAGTCTTCTCACGGTTTTCCTAGCAGTGAGGAGCACCCCTGCAGCCCGACACGACACGGCACGGCATAGCACGGCACGATTCGAGGCTGCTGAACACTAGGCAGAAGGGCATTGTGGGATCTTCCTTGGCGACACTGTTACTGAAAAACGTGAACTTCAAAGCCTTGCACTCAATAATTCCTCCTGTTACATTTGCCCTCACTCCTTTACAAACTCCTGAAGTTTTCCTATATAACAATTCTCAGACTTCTAAGATTCCCAGGTTTCAAGAAACTTTCTCAGTCATCGGAACTTAAGGTAAGGCAGGTTACAACAGACACCAGGCTCACACGAGGCACTTCCAGTAATTACACCTCCTCACCTTCGTCCATATATTATCTAATCTCTTAAAACTCCCTAATGCTTCTACTAAATAACGTTCTACTTGTCTATGGGATTATAGCAGAAAGTTTTGTTCTTACTTCAATCAGAACTTATTGTCGTCATGGGAAAAGAAAAGGAACAGAAGAGACTAAAGTTCCTTCACTGATCAAGGTAAGGAAATTATTCTCTGCTTTAAAAAATTATCATCGAAGTAGAGAGTATTAGTTTTATTTCAGTCAGCATTTCCTGCCGTAATGTCAGTAGAGAATAAACAAAAACTTTCTTCATTAACCATTATAAAAGTTTACCTCGTATACTTTAGAAACACATCGTTGAAGCAGAAGGTTTGAGGTTTCTTTCAGTCTCAATCTGCTGCTTCTTTATGTAAGAGGGGGAACTGCCAAGGACAAAAAATAATGAATTAGAAAAAAAAGCTCTCTGGAATTGTAGTCTCCAAAAAAGATCGAAAGAATCAGTCAAAAGTCTCTTTAATCCCTTGAGTACCATGACGCGTTTCCATATTCATTCTGCTTACTATTTGATGATTTTATATAGCTTCAGAAACTCATGTGGGGATTAAAATAGTGAAGACTGTAGCTATCAATCTTCTGACCTCCATAGACCCTTCCCAATATCAATGAGATGGTCTAATCGTACATGAATCTTAAGGTAAAAAAAAAAGTGGCCCAGTGTTGAAGGAATTAAGACTTTCCATTGCATAACAAGAACAGAGAACAGATGCTCACTCCGACATGACAGCCGTGGACGCCCTTCACTCCCTCACCTGGAAGAGAAACACCTGCCGCGTCTAGCTTACCTGTGGGTCAGTGCGAGGGGCTGCGGGGACCCTGGGCAGTGTAGCGCAGGTCGGGCTTTCCTCCTCCTCCTCCTCCTTCCACCATCCACAGTCACGCGGAAGGTCTGCTCTGGAAGAAGCCTGAGGAAGGGAAAGAGATAGAGATATGCATAGAAAAGATAGAAAACACACACACACACACACACACACACACACACACACACACACACACACACACACACACACACACACACACACACACACACACACACACACACACACACACCATATCGTATTGTTTCACATCGGACACGACTGATGAACCATTCGTGTGTGTGTGTGTGTGTGTGTGTGTGTGTGTGTGTGTGTGTGTGTGTGTGTGTGTGTGTGTGTGTGTGTGTGTGTGTGTGTGTGTGTGTCACCTGGGGAGGGAGGATCTAGGGGTAGCAGTGCGGTGTGGGTGTGAGGGGGCGGGGCGGCAATCCCTGACCCGCCGCCCCTCCGCCGACCACAGGAATGACGCCCAAGCACCCGAACCACCACCTCCTCCTCCTATTCCTCCTCCTCCACCACCTCCACCTCCTCCTCCTCCTCCTCCTCCTCCTCCTCCTCCTCCTCCTCCTCCACCTCCTCCTCCTCCTCCTCCTCCTCCTCCTCCTCCTCCTCCTCCTCCTCCTCCTCCTCTTCTTCGTGATATTTTCCTCATGTTCTCACTTTCCCCCCTACTCGTTATGTATTCTCTTATTAAAATGGAGAGAGAGAGAGAGAGAGAGAGATTATAAGTAAATGTCTATACCTGGGCATCATTTAACTCCACAAAAGAAGACTGAGCGTGAATAGATAGATAGATAGATACATAGATGGATAGATAGATAGATAGAAAGATAGATAGATAGAGACAGACAGACAGACAGACAGACAGACAGACATAAAGATACAAAAATAAAGATAAAAAAAAAGACCATCAACCAGTAAACATTGTCTCCTCTTAACGCAGTGTAGGAAAGAGTAAAAAACAACTATTTACAATCAATTCCACAACATGACAAGTCCACACAAGTCCACAAAAGTCCACACAAGTCCACAAAAGTTCATACAAGTCCATGCAAGTCCACAAAAGTCCACAAAAGTCCACACATATCCACAAAAAACTCCAAAAAAGTCAATATAAGTCCACAAAAAGTCCATAAAAATCCACATAAGCCCTTCCACACAATGTAATCCTTCAAACACTCCCACAAGTCCACTCAAATCCACTCAAATCCACACAAATCCACACAAATCCACAAAAAGTCCACAAAAAGTCCACAAAAAGTCCACAAAAATCCACATAAGTCCTTCTACACAATGCAATCCTTCAAACACTCCCACAAGTCCACTCAAATCCACACAAATCCACACAAATCCACAGAAAGCCCACAAAAACTCCACAAAAACTCCACAAAAACTCCATAAAAATCCACATAAATCCATCCACACAATTCAATCCTTCAAACACTTCAAGACTACACCGGCATCATTCCACCTACACATGGCTTGCTGAGGCTGAGGCTGAAGCTGAAGCTGCTACAGGAGAGTGAATGAGACCACAGATTGCCCCAGTCCGCCCCGCGTGTCCTGTACCGCATACAAAGAAGGCATCCACACCACACCTCGTCTGGGCAGGTTTTCCTCGTCTCTTTTTATAACCTACACGCATTATATACCTTTTATAATAATGCAAGGAGGGGTTTTATTTGTAAAGATACAGGCAAGAATGCTTTTATCTTCGTTTTCCGCCTGGCTTAACACTCCTGTAAGTATGTAAGTGTCTTAACCCCTCCAGTACCATGACGCGTTTTCACATTTATTCTGGTCACTGTTTCGTGATTCTATACAGCTTCAGAAACTTATGTGAGTGATTGAAATAGTGAAGACTGTGGCCATCAATCTTCTGACCTCCATTGACCTTTCCTAATGTCAATAAAATGGTTTAATCGTACACAAATTTCAAGGTAAAAATGTGTCTAAGTACTGGAGGGGTTATAAGATTCCTCAGTGGTTGCTCTCAGCTTATAGGAGTCTTCTCGCGACCAACACTGCCATAACTCTACTAAACCTCTCTCCATGCCGTCTTTTTTTATCATTTTTATTTTCCTGGTCTCGTGTAAGCGCTTGAAAACACTGCCATCATGCTACGCCCTGTGGCCATCTCCCGTTTGGATCATTATCATTGTGACGCATTGTGGAGGTGTTAGTACAGGGATGCTCCGTCTTCCACGCCATCACTGCAAAGCTCCTTTTACATGTTTTCTCTTCTTCCCACGTGTGTAGTAATGAATAGCGTCGATTCCTGTTATTGTGCAGCATTGTGGAGGTGTGGGATGGGCTACTCAGGCTTCAGTGTTTATTAATTCTTTATCTCTGTGGACATCTTCTCATCTTTTCTCATGTGTGTGGTAATGAGTAGCTATTGTTCTTGATGTCTCTCCTCCGCCAGGTCCACTCGAGCATATTGTCTCCATTTTTCTCTTTCTCTTTCTCTCTCTCTCTCTCTCTCTCTCTCTCTCTCTCTCTCTCTCTCTCTCTCTCTCTCAATTATAGTTGGGACACAAATGTCTATATAATAATTTCAGTGCATAAGTTTCCTTCCTTCTTTTCTTTCTTTCTGCCTTCTTTCCTTTTTTTCTTCTTTCCTTTCTTTCTTTCATCCTTCCCTCCTTTCTTCCTTCCTTCCTTCCCTCCGTCCTTCCATCCTTCCGTCTTTTCTTTCTTCCTTCCTTCCCTCCTTCCTCCCTTCCTTCCTTCCTTCTTTCCTTCCTTTCATCCTTCCTTTCATCCTTCCTTCCTTCTTTTCATCCTTCCTTCCTTCATTCATTCATTCCTCAGTCCTTCCGTCCTTCCTTTCTTTCTTCTTTCTTTCCTTCTTCCTTTCTCTCTCCTTCCTTCTTCTTTCCTTCCTTCCTTCCTTTCGTCCGCGGTGTGGCGTCATCTGTCATCAGCTGTCAATCCTCGTCAACTGCTTGTGTTTTCTATCAGTTGTTTAATTTTGCTTTTGGGTTATTTTCCGTTATATTGTCTTAACGCCTTTCAGTACCACAACGCGTTTCCATATTGATTCTGCTTACTATTTGGTGATTTTATACAGCTTCAAAAACTTATGCGGGGATTAAAATAGTGAAGACTCCAGCCATTAATCTTCTGACCTCCATAGACCCTTCCTAATGTAAATAAAATCGTCTAATCATAATCAAAACTGGAGGTAGAAATGCGTCCCAGTACTGAAGGAGTTAAGTAGTGTGTTTTAGCTCATTGTAATACTTCCTAGAATGTTAAGTTTTCTCCAGTTTACCAACAAGGATATACAAGAAATTTTGCATTATTCTTTTATTTTCACCATAAACACATTTTTGTAATAACGTTCATTAATCCCTTCAGTGCTATGACGCGTTTTCATATTCATTCTGCTTACTATTTACCGATTTCATACAGCTTCAGAAACATATGTTGGGATAAGAATAGTAAAGACTCTCGCCATTAATCTTTTGACCTCCATAGATCCTTCCTAATGTTAATAAAATCATTTAATCGTACACAAACTCAAATGCGTCCCACTACTGAAGAGGTTAAGATCAAAACAGACTTGTGGATTCATGCATGTATATTTTGAACGCTAATCGACTCTATTGCTGTACAGGGATTGCCACGTGTAGGCCCGATGGCTTCTTGCACCTTCCCTTACTTCCTTATGTTCTCATGTACTCTGAGAACAGGTGCGAAGCAAGTGGTCACCAAGCCCTTCCAGCCCCCCCGACCATGTTCCGCCCCCCTGTTGTACCTGACGGGGACTAACTGTATGAAGAGAGAGAGAGAGAGACTGGTGGGTGAATTCATACAGATAGTACGAAGAATCTCACTACACACACACACACACACACACACACACACACACACACACACACACACACACACACACACACACACACACACACACACACACACACACACACACACACACACACACACACACACACACACACACACACACACACACACACACACAGATCAGCATACGTGGTGCGTGGGAGAGGCACTCACAGGAGGCAGGCAGGTAAGGCAGGAGTCACGCAATGCCCGCCACCTGCGAAGGGAGGAAGGTGTGGTGTGGGTGGGGTGACTGGCAGATGTCCGAGGTGAGGGGAGGAGAGAGGGAGGAAGGGAGAGGGAGAGAGTCAGTCACCCGTTAGGAGGCAGGCGGGAGGATAACTGGGAGGGAGGCTATGGCCTCTATGTGGGGTGGGGGGAAAGAAAGAGGGAAGGAAAAGTAAGGAAGACGAAGGGGGAAGGAGGAGACAAGAGGAAGGAGAGATAGGGGAGGACGCGGCCAGCAGTGAGGGAGGAGGAGTCAATGCACTGGGAAACGCGCCGAGAATGTCGTCCGCGTCATCAATCCAGGGATTAGCGAGTCCTGGGGGCACGGCGGGGGGCTGGCGGGGCCAGGGCGATGGGTGGAGGGGGAGGCGGGGAGAGGTGGCGGCAGCGGTGGCGGTGGTTCTTGTTCGAGGCTCCGTGGAAACCAAATATATAATCAAGGATCTGCAGGTCGTTGCCACAGCCTCCCTTCGGCATCGAGACAAAGGGTGGGGCCGCTTGGCTTCTTGGCCCCAAAACACTGAACTCGCCGCCACCATGAGACGCCAGGCTGAGGCAGGGTGTTAATGCCCCTCGTGGCGGTGGTCCTGCCTCGCCACGCCGCCCGCCGCTGCTGGGGTGCCTCCGGGCGGTTCCTTGATTCCAGACCTGTTCTTAGGTCATAGAAGGTCATTTTTTTTCGGTAAGGAACCTGGTCTTCACATGACACGAAAGTTGTATCCTATCTGACACGCGCTGCCAGCAGGAGTCACCGCTGGGCAGGCTGCGGGTCACGCAATGTGTGATTGGCAAACCCACTCAGAAAACATTACCTCTGATAATTCATAAAGCAAGACTTCCTGTTACAAAAAGCTGACTTTCATACGTGGAGTAGAATTTCAATAAGCTGTGCGCCAATGAGAAAGCTCCATGGACGCCTCCAGTGCTCGTCCCCATGACAAGTGCTAAGTAATTGTCATCAAAGGGAACGCAGACCAGCCCGCTAACACACCGAGTCCACACCGCGCCACAGCCAACCATGGCACAATGATGGGGCTGGCGGAGGGGTGGTGGGGCGGCGGGGACCTGCTGCACTCAGCGGCGTCCAGAAAGGTGACGTGGATGCCCTCACATCCTCACATCCTCACATTCTCACTCCGTCCAGTGTCCTCTAGTACAACTTTTCTCAAGTCCCTCCCTTCCTGGCACCGCGCCCACTACTCCTCCTCCAATCTTCCTCATCCTCTTCCCCTCCTCCTCCTCCTCCTACTACCACTACTACTTCTATTTACAACTACTATTACTACTACGACCAGTGATTCCCAATAAGTTTTCTTCATTGATTTCGCCAGCAGCAAACTCTGGAGGCAACCCATTATAGTGATGATATTCTTTATTGTAACACGGGATGACAAAAAAATAGGGAAAAACCGTAATAAAGACTGAGTTCTAGATATGACTCTCTCTCTCTCTCTCTCTCTCTCTCTCTCTCTCTCTCTCTCTCTCTCTCTCTCACACACACACACACACACACAGACCTGATTTACCCCGCACCTAAATCTAATCTCTACAAACTATCGCTTTACACACGCATTTCGAATAGCGGCGTTTGTAGCAGATGTTGCGGGAGGCAGTGGTGGTCTTCTAATCTCCCTCTGCTCTCCCTTGATCTCCCTCCCCCAGCGCCACGGAGACTCGGTGGCGCGGGGTTGTCAGGGCGATGAAGGGGAGGCAGCTGGACGGCGGCGGCGGCGATGACCGGGAAAAGAAAAAGTGCTCATCGCATAATCGCTGCTCGGGACGCATTAGATGGAAAAATTGTTGTTGTTGGGAGGGTAAATGATGCCCGTGTGTGTGTGTGTGTGTGTGTGTGTGTGTGTGTACTACACACACACACACACACACACACACACACACACACACACACACACACACCTGTCACCTCCTCGCAACAGTTAGCGTCAGCCACTGCGTTGACTCCCTAATTAAAACGAAGATGAATACTTTATGTAACGAGGCTGTCTCCCTTCCAATAAAGCGAAATTAACGAGCATTATTATTCTCGCAGCAGCGGCGGTGACGTGGTTATCGTGGCTGTGGGGTGATGCACGCTCTCCGCACCACGCCTCTGTTCCTTGCCTTGGCGGGTATAGTGGACACGTTGCTACTTGTGCTGTCCATTCATCCTTCAGCAGCTGGCCGGTAAATGGGTATGCATGAGATTGAGGGCGATGCAGAGGAAGGTAAGAAAGGTACACGTGTTAGGAAGCTTGGGTCCAGATATACTTTAACTAAGGTTTCACAAGGATATATTTTCAGTGAGGGTGATGCAGAAGGTAAGAAAGATACACGTGTTGAGAAGCTTGGGTCCAGATATAATTTAACTGAGGTTTCACAAGAATATATTTTCAAAGGCCTCACAGATTACTATTAACCATGTTCGCTTATGTTTCTTTCCCCACTGATAATGCAGACTGCTTGTTAAACCACCACTCAGATCATAAGATCATCCCTAAAACCCCAG
>NC_059300.1:11868127-11890627 GCF_017591435.1 Portunus trituberculatus
ATGTCTTTATATTTGAAGGGGAATCAGCGCACACAATGGGCCATTTTTTCGTGGTAGCAAAGCACACCATTTCGTCCGTGTGGTCCGCCACTTATCAGTCTGGGTGGTGGTGGTGGTGGTGGTGGTGGTGGTGGTGGTGGTGGTGGTCGGTGCTGTTGTGCATACACCACACCACACTACAACACACACAGCACATCATGTTATCTCACACACCACTACGCCACATTACCTCTCATCACATCACACCACCTCACATCACACTGCACAACGCAACAGTATATCACACCACGCAGCGCCACACCACCAACACCGTTAAATCGCTCACCACAACGCGATACCAGCCGACCTTAGCGTGAAGGACGCTAAACAATGTACAAATGGCGAAATGAGAACGTTTAGTCGTGGTTGGACGTGAGGAAGTTGGTGGTGCTCGGTGATGCCACGCCAAATGATGCAACACACCACGTGCAGTGCATACAGTCACAGTCACATGTCCAGTAACCACCACTCACTTCCACGGCGTTTAGTGATTTCTGTCAATCCGATGGCGTTTTCTCTCTTTTTAATGTAAGAGGGGGTACTGGCCAAGGGCAACATAAAGAGCTATAAATAAATAGATCCACTGAAGTGACAATACCAAAAGAAAGGTCAAGATGATCATTCAAAATTGGAGGATAAGAGTCTTGAAAACCTCTCAGTCTGATTGTTTGTACTCTTTTTTTTTTCTTTTTTGTGTGTAAGAGGGACACTGGCCAAGGGCAAGAAAAAAAGTGGGAAATAAAGAGGCCGGCTGAGGTGCCAATCCTAAAAGAAAGGCCAAAATTGTCACCCAAATTTGAGGATACTTGTCTTGAAACCTTCCTGTAGAAAGAGTCAAAGTCATAGGAAGGAGGAAATACAGAAGCAAGCAGAGAGTTCCTGGGTTACTTAGAAGAACCTCCCATTCATCAGGCTCTGTGAGGAAGCTGTCCGGGTGATGAAGGGACGCCAGGCTGAGGGAAGGAGCAAAACACAGTGGAAGTAGGAAGTGGAAGCAGAGGGTTACACACTGTGTGAGCCAACTTGAAATTTAAAGCAGTGCGCAGCGTGTGGCATGATACAATAAATGTGAGTATGCACATTCCACCAACAGTTAAGATCAGAGTCACCTCCACTCAAACTACGCGAGAATGTGAAGTCAGTCCACAAGTAGCTGGTAGACAAACAAGCAGACAGGTAAGTAGGCAAGCAGGTAAGAAGGAAGGCACAGGCACAGGGGCACGCAGACAGGCAAACAGGCAAACAGGAAGACAGACAGACATGCAGGTATGTTTGCCTTCCCCATACCACACACCTCGTGCCGCGCCTCGCCCAGGCCGTGATGGTGACGATGGTGGTGAAGGACGTGGTGATCTGAGCTGGCCACCACCTCCCTACTGATCACACCTGTTCTTCTCATATTCCCTTTTATATCTTACGTCTCCATTCCTCCTTTCCGTGCCTCAACCAGCCACCTTCACCCTGTCCCTATGTCTCTCACTCCCTCTCACCTCTCCTCCTCCGCCTCCAGGTCTCCCTCCCTCCCTCCCCAGCTCTTCCCTTTCACACCCTTCTCCGTATCAAATACTTCGCGAGGTGGTGCAAAGAGTTCCTAGAAAAACAAAAAGCACAATAGCCAGCGACTCCCGGCTCCAGGTGAGTGGCTCGTGAGAAACAGAAAGGAGAGGAGAGGGAAGGGAAGCCACAGAAGACACCATAGACTTTGGATAGGCCTACACTTCCCAGAGTTATCAGATGGTTCGGTGTCTTGCTTAAAGGGGTTATGGAGAATGTCGTGTGCCGGAATAGACACCTGTGAGTAAGTGACCTGTAATTTACCAGCCATTCGTGACGTGACGTGACCTTACCTTGCCTTACCTTACGTTACCTAACCTTACCTTACCTAACCTTTCCTTACCTTACGTTACCTAATCTCACCATACCTTACCTTACCTTACCTTACGTTACCATACCTTACTTTACGTTACCCTACCTTACCTTATCCTATTTACCTTACCTTGCCTATGTTTGTGATTTGGATTAACTTGATCGACTGATTGACTCGCTGACTGACTGGCTGACTGAAAAATTGATTGACTGATTCACTGACTGGCTGACTGACTGAATGATTGATTGACTGACTAAATAAATGACTCTCTCTCTCTCTCTCTCTCTCTCTCTCTCTCTCTCTCTCTCTCTCTCTCTCTCTCTCTCTCTCTCTCTCTCTCTCTCTCTCTCTCTCTCTCTCTCACCCGACCATTCGTGTCTATGTTCCCCGCCCCAGGCAAGCTATCCACACACACACACACACACACACACACACACACACACACACACACACCTTCCTTTTCCTGACGTTCGACCACCGTAGTCCCTCCTGCTTTCCTGTTTGCTTTCCTCCTTCTCTTCATCCTCCCCCTCTTCCTCCTCCTCCTCCTCCTTCTCCTCCTCCTCTTCCTCTTCCTCCTCCTTCTCCTGCCCCTCCCTCTCATCCTTTTCTTTACCTCTCTCATCTCTTCCCTAAACTTCCTCCTCCTCCTACATCTCTCTTTCTTCTTTCTAATTCCTTTCCTAGACTTCCTCCTCCTCTTCTTCTTCCTCATCCTCCTCCTTCTCCTCCTCCTCCTCCTCCTCCTCCTTCTCCTCCTCCTCCTCCTCCTCCTCCTTTTCCATATCTCACTAATTTCTCTCCTTACTCCGTCTCCTCTTACTTCACCGTCTCTTCTTCCATCTCTTCCTCCTCCTCCTCCACCACCTCCTCCTCCATGTCCTCCTTCTTCTCCTCCTCCTCCTCCTCCTCCTCCTCCTCCTCCTCCTCCTCCTCCTCCTCCTCCTCCTCCTCGTTCTCCTCCTCCTTCTTCTCCACCTCCTCCTCCATGTCCTCCTTCTTCTCCTCCTCCTCCTCCTCTTTCTCACCGGCCATCCTCCCCCTCCTATGAAAATTAAGTAACGTTCATCTCTCTCTCTCTCTCTCTCTCTCTCTCTCTCTCTCTCTCTCTCTCTCTCTCTCTCTCTCTCTCTCTCTCTCTCTCTCTCTTCTTTTTAGCCTTTACTTTTCCTTTTTATTCGTCTTCTGGAATTTCTGAAAAGTTTAACCCAAGAAGTAAATTTTGTCAAACTCAGATTAATAAATAAATAATAATAAAAGAAAATAAAAGCAAATTTATAGACGAAAGATGGAAAATAGATGAAAAAACAGCTTCAGAGAGAGAGAGAGAGAGAGAAATGAAAAAAATGGTGGTCGGTGTGTGCTGCAGAAACCAGTCTTGGGAACATTTGAATTTAAATTTGCAGGACAGCGGGACGGCAGTTGGGGTGGGGCGGGGCGGGGCGAGGCGAAGCGAGGCGGGGCGGGGCGTTTCGGGGCGGGGTATGGGGTATGGCGGGGCATGGTCGGGGATGCGATGGGTGGGTGGACATGGGAGGGAGAGAGGGTGGGCGAGGGAGGGAGAGATAGGTGTAAGGTAAAGCAACGAGCTCTTATACAGAAGTGATAGGATGGTCATATATGTTTCTCTCTCTCTCTCTCTCTCTCTCTCTCTCTCTCTCTCTCTCTCTCTCTCTCTCTCTCTCTCTCTCTCTCTGCCTTTCGTAAACGTATTTCTTTCTCTCTCCTAATGAATTTTAAGGGGCAATGTACTGTACAGTCTCTCTCTCTCTCTCTCTCTCTCTCTCTCTCTCTCTCTCTCTCTCTCTCTCTCTCTCTCTCTCTCTCTACTGCCTACGATTTTCCTTTCTCTCTCTTTCTTTGCCTTTCATAAGCGTATCTTTTTTTTTTCTCTCTCTCTTACATGAATTCGAAGCAATGTATAGTCTCTCCCTCCCCCCATCTCTCTCTCTCTCTCTCTCTCTCTCTCTCTCTCTCTCTCTCTCTCTCTCTCTCTCTCTCTCTCTCTCTCTCTCTCTCTCTCTGGCTCCTGGTGGCTCTTCAGGGAATCCCTCTCGGCCGCCTCGGGGTCTGAGGGTCGTGGCCGCGGCGCCTGAATTGAATACACAGCCTGGAGATAATGATGGCACCAAGGCCGCTGTGGTGTATGAAGGTCCCCCCTGCCGCTGCTTGTCTCCTTCATCACTCCCCTTCACCGCGGCTCCCTCCTCCAGTCACTCAGTATCCTTTAGTATCATCCACTCTCCTCCTCCTCCTCCTCCTCCTCCTCCTCCTCCTCCTCCTCCTACTCCTCCACTTACTCTTACTCCTCAGCCTCAGTATCCTTTAGTCTCATCTTCCCTCTTCTTCTTCCTCCTCCTCCTCCTCCTCCTCCACTTAGTCTTACTCCTCAGCCTCAGTATCCTTTAGTCTCATCCACCCTCCTTCTCCTTCTCCTCCTCCTCCTCCTCCTCCTCCTCCTCCTCCTCCTCCTCCTCCTCCTCCTCCTCCTCCTCCTCCTCCTCCTCCTCCTCCTCTTTTTACTCTTCTTCTTCCTCCTTCTCCTCCTCAGCCTCCTCGGCTTCATACTCCCGATCATTCTCATCCACCCTTCTCCTCCTTCTCCTCCTCCTCTTCCTTCTCCTCTTCTTCTTACTCTTCTTCTTCTTCCATCTTCTTACTCTTCTTACTCTCATTACTTTTCCTCCTCCTCCTCCTCCTCCTCCTCCTCCTCCTCATCATCCTCCTCCTCCTCCTCCTCCTCCTCCTCCTCATCCTCATCCTCAATCTCCTCAGCTTCAGCCTACTTAGTCTCATCCACTCTCCTCCTCCTCTTCTTCTTCTTCTTCTTGTTCCTCTTCTTCTGCCTTCTTGTTACTCTTCTTCTTCTTCCTTCTTCACTCTCGCCCACCCTTCTCCTCCTCTTTCTCCTCCTCTTCTTCTTCTTCTTAGTCTTCTTTCTCCTCCTCCTCCTCCTCCTCCTCCTCCTCCTCCTCCTCCTCTTCTTCTTCCTCTTCTTTTGTTTCTGCTTCTGCTTCTCATGTTTCGCCTTCTTCCGTCTTCAGTTTACTCGTTTTTTTGTTGTTTTGTTTGTTTGTTTGTTTATTTATTGTTGCTTGTTGTTGTTGTTGTTGTTGTTGTTGTTGTTGTTGTTGTTGTTGTTGTTGCTTCAGTGTTTGATTTGTTTTATTTCGTTTTTCTATAAGTATATATATCACTACGGGATGGTGTGTGTGTGTGTGTGTGTGTGTGTGTGTGTGTGTGTGTGTGTGTGTGTGTGTGTGTGTGTGTGTGTGTGTGTGTGTGTGTGTGTGTGTGTGTGTGTGTGTGTGTGTGTGTGTGTGTGTGTGTGTGTGTGTTTCTTGATCTGTTTACATGCTTAGAGACATGCTTAGAGACACACACACACACACACACACACAGAGAGAGAGAGAGAGAGAGAGAGAGAGAGAGAGAGAGAGAGAGAGAGAGAGAGAGAGAGAGAGAGAGAGAGAGAGAGAGAGATTGTTTGAAGGAGGAGAGTCTGCAGTAGTGGTAGTGGTGGTGGTGGTGGTGGTGGTGGTGGTGGTGGTGGTGGTGGTGGTGGTGGTGGTGGTGGTGGTGGTGGTGGTGGTGGTGATGGTGGTGGTGGTGGTGTAGGCAACCCAGCAGGAAACCATTCCTTCCTTCACCTTCCCTTGCCTCGTCCTTCCCTCCTTCCTTCGTGCCGTACAAGGGTTTCTCGTCTACCCCCCCCCCCTTCTCTCTCTCTCTCTCTCTCTCTCTCTCTCTCTCTCTCTCTCTCTCTCTCTCTCTCTCTCTCTCTCTCTCTCTCTCTCTCTCTCTCTCTCTCTCTTTCCCCAGCCCTGGCCACCACCACCACCACCACCATCACGACGGGGTGACAATGAAAATTTTTATGTGAACTTCAACATGGAGAGAGCGTGTTTTCCGGAGACCACTTCCCTGTTTCCATTCTCTTTACCAGGACCTCCCCAAACACACACACACACACACACACACACACACACACACACACACACACACACACACACACACTTACACAAAAAGTTTAGTTTTCCACATAGGACGGTGGATATTGGAACGGACTGAATGAAGAGACTGTAGCAGCAGAAAGTGTGCACAAATTTAAGGAAAAGTTGGGTAAATATAGATATGGAGACAGGTCACTATCAGCCCCGCTCGAACCCTGCAATATACAACTAGGCAAATACAACTAGGTAAGTACAACTAAATAAATACACATAGGGGGCATAACATTCTAGGTAACTGATCAGAAATTAGGCCAAATCCCAAAGCCCCCTCATGCCTTTAGCCCAAACAGGTTCCCTCAGAAGTGGCGGGGCGCTGCACACCCTCCACTGCTGTACACCACCACACTCTCTCCCTCTCCTTCCACCTCCCTGACTCGAGGCTCATACTGGTGGATGTCCTAAGGCTCATTTTGCAAGACACGCCATAACCTGTGTAACCTTGAGAGGCGTACCCAGGTAGCTCGTCATTCGCTTACTGAATGTGATGATCTGCTCCATCATTGTCCTCCTCCTCCTCCTCCTCCTCCTAAAATGCCCGGCAGCCTCGCCCAGATAACGTCCTGACTCCCACGCACGCTGTCCACGCACCTGCCGCCTAGCCTGTCATCAAGCACCAAGTTTTACCATCAAGTAATGCCATCTGTTCTCCCTTCCTTCTTTCCTTCTCGTCACCCTCGCCTTGGTTCAGATTCTCGCCATCCAGGTCAGCCTGAGAAACATGCGTGCCTTACGAAGGGTCCGACTTAAATTTAGTGGTCTTGCTATACATCCTTTTTAAACTTAGATAATTAACCCCTTCAGTACTGGGACGCATTTTTATCTTGAGTTTTGTGTGTGGTTAGACGATATTATCTCCATTAGGAAGAGTCTATGGAGGTCAGAAGATTAATGGCCAGAGTCTTCACTATTCTAATCTCCCACACAAGTTTCTGAAGCTGTGTAAAATTGCCAAATAGTAAGCAGAATAAAATATGAAAACGTGTCATGGTACTGAAGAGGTTAACAGCTCCTCTTATTCATTCATACTTGAGTTAATTCCGTCCTGCTTAGTTTATCTAGGCTGACTAACCAGCAACTACTACAAACGCGACGCAAATACAAAAAAGTAAGTAAAGAAAACAGTTGGGAGACATGACATAACCTCTCTCTCTCTCTCTCTCTCTCTCTCTCTCTCTCTCTCTCTCTCTCTCTCTCTCTCTCTCTCTCTCCCCTTTTTAAAGAGATAAGCACAGCCCTCTCCATTCGCCCGTCTCCCGTAACACTTCCCTTCCCTTCTGTAGACAAACATTTTGGGCAACATCAACTTTTGTGTCCTGAATTTTATGGCCTCTGGAAAGCTTTTGACCAAGAGAGAGAGAGAGAGAGAGAGAGAGAGAGAGAGAGAAGAGAGTGTGTGTGTGTGTGTGTGTGTGTAAGAAAGAAAATAAAGGAGGAAAGAAGGAAGGATGAAAGAAAGGAAGGAAAGAAGGAAGGAAGAAAGAAATGAAGGAAGTATGGAAGGAAGGAAGGTGGAAATAAATAAATAAGTAAAGCTTTTGACCGAGAGATAGACAGATAGACAACAGACAGCCTTGAATACTGACAAGCAAACATACATACATACAAACATGCATACATATATACATACAAAACATCATCATAATTATTAGCCAAACCAAAAGTCTTCTCACGTGCACTAGTCTCCACCTGCCCCACTCATCCACCACCACCACCACTCTTCGCCTCTCCACCCTGTACTGCACCTGATTTGCCTTGCTTCACCTCACCTACATACACTCACACACACACACACACACACACACACACACACACACACACACACACACACACACACGGCCCGGTAGCTCAGTGGTTAGAGCACTTCACAAGCCAGAGGACCGGGGTTCGATTCCCCACCGGTGGAGATATTTGGGTGTGTCTCTTCACGTGTAGCCCCTGTTCACCTAGCAGTGAGTAGGTACGGGATGTAAATCGAGGAGTTGTGACCTCACCTGGTCTCAGACCTATCCGAATCGGAAATAATGAGCTCTGAGCTCGTTCCGTAGAGTAACATGCAGCAGATCAAACAGTGAATTACACACACACTAACATTTATATAGTAAGTTCCTCATCCTTTGCATATTCAACACTTCACTCTTCAGTCTAATTCATCACTTCCCCATCCAGTACTGTAGCCCATCTAACCTAACCTAACTTAACCTCACCTAACCTAACCTAACCTAACTTATCCTCACCAAACCTAACCTAACCTAGCCTGACTTGACTAACTTCTTCAATACTAGGACACATTTTTACCTTGAGATTTGTGTACAATTAGACCATTTTATTGACATTAGGAAGGGTCTATGGAGGTCAGAAGATTAATGGCCGCAGTCTTTACTATTTCAACCGCTCACATAAATTTCTGAAGCTGTATAAAATCACCAAATAATAAGTAGAATGAATATGGAAAAACGTCATGGGGTTAACCTCACCTCACCTAACCTAACTTAACAGAACCTAACAGAACTTAACCTCACCGAACCTCATTTAACTTAACCTAACCTAACCTAAGCTGACCTGAGCTAACCTGACCTGACCTAACCTAACCTACATAGCCACACACTGACATTTACCGAGTTTCCCTTTCAAATATTCAATACTTATGTTGGTCTGTGATGTAAACTAGATACCTTTTCAAATGTCTTTTTTTACATATATATCCGTGATGACCTATACAACCAGGTGACATTTCAAAGTATGTTATCACTTGACAGACTTCACCTTAGTTTACATCATACCTCTTAATTAACATCCCCTTCTCTCGTGTCATTTTTACAGTATTTTTTTTTTTTTTACTTTACATCAAATATCGCATCATTCTCCTTTTATCTTGTTCTACATCATATATTTTACTATCCTTCCTCCTCTCGTATCATCTTCGCAGTCGTGTCATCTTTGCAGTTTTTTTTTATCTTACTTTACATCAAATATCATAACCCCCTTATCTTATTCTATACCACGTATCTTACCATCCCCTATTATCTTATTTCATCACTACATTTATCTTATTTTACACCACATATCTTATCATTCCCCTTCCCTCTTGCCTTTGCCGCACCAGCACCCAAAGCTCAGGAAGGCAAAAACGCTCCCATCAGTACCTGCCACCGCTGAGTTTAGGCACCATATTCAAAAACACTTCCCTCTCTCACGGCGAGCATTTTTTCAGGCCACAGAGGCAATTAGCCGAGTTCTCAAGGTAATTTGTCCTGTTGGTAATGAAGAAACCTTGTTAACATGGCACTAGAATTACAGAAACACCCTTAACCTCTTGAGTACCATGACGCGTTTCCATATTGATTCTGTTTGCTATTTGATGATTTTATACAGCTCCAGAAACATATTTTGGGATTAGAAAAGTGAAGACTGTGGTCATTAATCTTCTAACCTCCATAGACCTTTCCTAATGTCAATAAAATGGTCTGATCGTACACAAATCTCAAGGTAAAAATGCGTCCCAGTACCAAAGGGGTTAAAAATTCGTGTCACTTCAACTAGAGCCCTCTGAACATAATGGAGGTGAGGCGCAGAGGTGTTTCAGCTTATGGGCTCTGGGTGCTGAAGGAGGCTTAGGAACCGTCCATTCACAGAGGCTTCCCACGCGGTCCGAGGCGTCTCAGTCACTGCGGAGCGGAATGCTAATACACAATAACTTCAGCGGACTTCTTTGCCTGGACGCGGCGACTCGTGATCAGGGCGACAAGGTGCCTCTTTTCTTATTCTGCCTACTTGTTCTCCTCCTCCTCCTCCTCCTCCTCCTCCTCCTCCTCCTCCTCCTCCTCCTCCTCCTCCTCCTCCTCGTCGTCGTCCTCCTCCTCAGCCTCTTGCTCCTCCTCTTCATCATCATCATCATCTTCTTCTTCATCATCTAAGTAGTAGTAGTAGTAGTAGTAGTAGTAGTAGTAGTAGTAGTAGTAGTAGTGTTGTTGTTGTTGTTGTTGTTGTTGTTGTTGTTGTTGTTGTTGTTGTTGTTGTTGCTGTTGTTGTTGTAGCGCTTTTATCCTCTTCCTTCTCCTCCTCCTCCTTCTTCTTCTTTTCCTTCTCCTTATCTTCATCATTACCATCTCTTTCTTTTCAACTTTTCTTAGTTTACCTCTCATCCTTTTCCTCCTCTTCTTCCTCCTCTTCCTCCTCCTCCTCCTCCTCCTCCTCCTCCTCCTCCTCCTCCTCCATCTCCTCGTCCTCCTTCTCTTCTTTCTCCTGCTCCAGTCTTCGATGCCATGTCGTGGGCACAGGAGATGATATTTCAGGCCACAATCAGAGCAAGCAGTTCACTTTCTATTTGCTTTTCTCGTCTCCGTGGCATTCCGCAGGTAGTGGGGGGGGGTGGTAGTGTCTGAAGGGTGGAGGCCCAGACAAACCTTACGTACAGTCGGCGAAGTGAAAGGCGACGAAGAGCGTGGTGGTGTTTGTTATCGCATCATTTATCAGATCGCAAATACATTCATTAAAAGTAATCTCTGTCTTCTTAGATACGCTGGCGAGGGTAATACGTTCCGTGATGCCAGGCCAGCTAAATAATTATATTCCAATTAGACCAGATATATTTAATGCAGGACGCCTCTTGGGACAGAAAAAGTGGCCTGACTGCACAGCGGTGAGTGGCGGCGCCTGCATGGATGGACGTGACCGCAGGCCGGGGGTGTGACCTGCAGGAGGCGTGGCCAGGGCGTGGCGAGGGCGAAGGCAGGACGGCGGCGCTATGTTGGGGAGGAGAGGAAGGGAAGGCGATGGGAGTGTCATGGAGGATGGAGTGGGTCAATAAAGGAAGGGTCGCGGCCTCTCCTTCCCGCACACAGCGAGGAAAGGTGAGCAACCCACATGTGTGCCGCGCAGCGCCGCGCCGCGCCGCGCCACGCCACCACACACGCACCCTCACCAAAACATTAACACTTTAAATCAACACGCTGAAGTATTTGGAGTATCATCCAAGAAGACAACCGCTCCCTCACCGTCCCTGCCCGCGTCTCTGCCTTTGCCTCCAGGATCAGTACCTCCCCGGCCCTCCCCACGCCCGCCGAGCAGCAGGAGGCGCCCCGTCCAGCCCCGGGGTAGCTTAATTAGCAAAGCTGTGGGAGAGGAGAGGCGGGGTTGTTCAGCAAGCTCCGCACGTCATGGTCCTTCTTTTTTATTTCCCTGGCGAGTTATTCCCATCCAGAGTACTAATCTTTTCCCGTCAAGTGTAACGCGCCTGCCTGCCTGCCTGCCTGCCTGCCTTTCTGCCTACTTGCCTGCCTGCGTGGCGACGCTCGCTGGATCTGATTTGCATGGGCCTTTAGATTTTCCTTCCCAGCCACGAGCACACGAGGGCTTGTCTTTCCTCCTCTGCTGCGCCGCCTTCCTCCTTCCTGTTGGGAGTCGCTGTTTGCGGCGATGCTTCCCACAGCGTCAAGTGCTTGAGTAAATGTTGACTTGATGAGACTCAACGTTATGACTTCACATTAACAAATATTATGTAAGAGGAAGGTGTAATCAAACCGAGTCTTTGTGTCTTCCTTGCGTGGAATGCGGCAGGTGACGACTGACTCAGGAGTGCCGGTAAATAGTTTGTTCATTGGTTCATATTCACCTTACAAAGAAATCGAACTACAATGCGGAGTGTGTGTGGCACGTAACAGGAAAACGTGGCCGGTATAACACACACACACACACACACACACACACACACACACACACACACACACACACACACACACCAGCAGCAGCAGACTCCACCTCACTCCCACAACAACAGACTCTACACCCCGAGGAGGAAGAATAACGACTGTGTTTTGATACCAAGATTCCTGCTTCGTCTTCGTCTGCCTCCAGGTTCAGCGCTCTTTCCTTCCCTCTCCGTCTCTCCGCTATTATCTGATTGTCTCTCTTAGCATCGTTATCTCCCAGCGCGTCGCCCACAGTCCCTGCTATCTGGCCTCCATCACCACTATTGTTGCCTTCATCGCCCCGAAGAGAACGCGCCATACACACTCTTCTTCTGACACAATGACACTCAATAACTGGCAGGGTCGCGACGCTTGGAAGTGTGTGTGTGTGTGTGTGTGTGTGTGTGTGTGTGTGTGTGTGTGTGTGTGTGTTATCAGAGTGGTGTTGTCGTTTGTGTACGGAATACGTTACCACAAAAATATGCAGCAGTGAATGGCTTGCATGCAGTATGTATATAGTAATTGTTTACCATCTGCACTCACTCCTATGATCATTTTTATCACATACACACCTGCATACAAACAAACACACACACACACACACACACACACACACACACACACACACACACCACCACCACCACTACCTTAATTCTTTATACTGCAACACGACCCTTCACCACACACAGGAACACAGGAACACCGGACCGAAGACCTCAATCATGCTCAAGTACCCTCACCATCCTTTCCCGGGAGCTTACGAACACACTCCCTCCTCGACGCCTTCCTCATGCCAGTCCAGCCGGAGGGAGGAAGGGAGAAGGAGGTGTGGCGGCAAGGAGAGCAGGGAAGGAGGGAAGCGTTTACTGGTAGGAAGAAAAGGAAGAGAAGGATGGGTTGTTCAATGTTGTGAGAAGAGAGGAAGGCAGAGGGATCGAGGCCAGTGTGGACGGAGGGCGTAGGTGGAAGAGTAAACAGGGTGATGGGCAGGCAGGGTGAGAGGCGCAGGGTGAGTGTGGCTGCAGGGAAGGTGAAGGGTGCGTATCTGGTGGCAGAGGTTCAAGGTATATGAAGTGGAGGTCATGAGAGAAGGCTTGATTTTTTTCCTTTCTTTCTTTACCAAGGGGGCTTTTTTTTCCACTTGCAGTGTTGGAAGTGTGCTGTGTGTGTGTGTGTGTGTGTGTGTGTGTGTGTGTGTGTGTGTGTGTGTGTGTGTGTGTGTGTGTGTGTGTGTGTGTGTGTGTGTGTGTGTGTGTGTGTGTGTGTGTGTGTGTGTGTGTGTTTGTGTGTGTGTGATGTACTGCTATGAAGTGCTTTTGTGTTACGCTATGCTGTGGTGTGCTGTGATATGTTGTGCTGTGATGTGGTGTAGTGTGTTGTGCTGTGCTGTGCTGTGCTGTGGTGGCGTGCTTGTGTCGGTCAGTGCAGGAAGGTGGAGGGAGGGAGCAGGGAACAATGGTAAGTGCTGCGGAGGTGGACGTGTTGCGCATGGTAATGAGGCCGGGAGAGGGGCGGTGTGGCGGTGTGGGCGGCGAGTGGCATGGTGAGGGTGGTGGGAGAGAAGAAGGAACCTGCCAGCCTAGCCCAGCCCACCTCAGCCCAACCCGGACCAGGGGGTGGGTGGCTGTGAGGCTGGGCTGCCTTCGACGTGGGAACCTATAGAGCTGGCAGAGGTGAGGGTGGAGAGGTGAGGGTGGGTGACGGTGGGGAGATGGACTGTGGCGTGTGACATATACAGGAGACTAACTGATGGGCGTGATAGGAGAGGCAGTGGTAGAGTCTGGAGACTGAGTTATGGATGTCTTTCAGTTCAGTTCGTATTCTCAAACGTTTCGCCGTCTTGTCTTGTTTAATTTTACTATTGCTTCACTGAAATTTGTTGTGAGTTGTCACGGTGCCAGTGACAGTTTAACAAGGAAGCTGCACCAATGGGGAAATAACATGCTGCGAGGACCTGACTTTTCATCTCTATAACTCTTGAAAATAGTCAGCTGAGTTTTAACGCCATATTCTGAAACACTTCTGTGCTGCATCGCTACTATATTCAAATGTTACTGCTGAAATGGCACGAATTTTAAAGGTCATTCTTATGGTTGCAGTGATAGATTATCAAGACTTCTACGCTATTAACACCAGAAACACTCTTGAGAACCCAGCTAATCATCTCTGAGATCTTTGTAAATAGATGTAGTGAGAGAGCAAAGCATTTCTGAGCACGGGTTTTGGTGGCTGGTATTGCTGCTGGTTATAGCGTTGATGTGGTGGCGCCGCTGATGAGGAAATGCGTAAGAGGGATAAAGTTCTTTCCACTACTTTATTAGTTCATGTGAGTGAATGACGGGAGCCTGGAGCCGCCCCTTGTGAAACCTGGACGGGAGAAACGATCGATACTGTGCTGACTATACTGATAAATATCTTAAACCTTCTTAAACTGAAGATATGAAGGATTAAAAAAGACTTGAGCGACTGGAAACAATGAGTGAGCGATTCTGACTGTTTGCAATACCAGAAACAATTATGTGATGGGTTCTTAACGTCTGGAGCATTTCAAAACAATGTGTAGGAGATCCTGAAGGTTATGGACATCTGAGAGTGTTGTACGAGGGATTCTAAACACCTAATGGATTCAGGACATTTCTTTTAATGGGCGGTAAATGCAGGTAGGAAGGGACAAAGGCGGTGGACAGCGGCGATGCAGCGGGCGGCGGTCAGTGCAGCAGCTTAAGGGACAGGGAGGGTAGTAGGGTTGTCCTTGGGAAATTCTCTCGTCATGGCCAGGGATGCAAGTTCCGGGTCGGCCCACCTAGATGGCGCTGGTCAAGCACACACACACACACACACACACACACACACACACACACACACACACACACACACACACATACACTCACACACACACCGGACTTTGGTATTCTGTTTATTTTCCTGCTTGAGTTAACTGCGGTGTTCTGCGAGCCTCAGCCTCTTCCTCCAGGTATCGAGTGACATGCAGACTCGACCTTTCCTTGATGCATGATTTTTTCCCCACAATCCCTTACGACTTTGAAGACTCTTATCTCTTGCATTAGTCTCTTCCATAACCCCTGTAATCTAGAAAATACAAAATTAAACTAGGCTTTCATTCTCTTTATTACCACGCAAACAATTGTCCCCAAGTTCTGAACGTTAAGGAAGAACAGCTATTAACCGACGGAGGGCCGGAATGGTGTCGGTCTGGAGGGCGGCCTAGGAGGGAACCGTATCGCATATTTCCAGGATGGGTCAGGAGCAGGTTCAGTGTTTACGAGTAACCTTAAACGTACCGGATCTCGATGGCGACTTCCAGTGCTATTGTTCTTGTCTTAGACGGCACGAGGGGGCGGGGAGGCGAGAGGGATGGGCGGGGAGGCAAGGAGGGAAGGTATGGAGGGGAGGCAGGGGGTGAGTGGGAGGTTGGAAGGTTTAGGAAGGAGGGAGTAGTGGTGATGCAAGGTGGAGGAGAGGAAATGGAAGGAAATTCTTGCTATAAGATGGGGAGGTGGATGGATGGGGGCGGGACAGGGGTCGGGTGGAGGATAGTGGAATGGAACAAAGGAAGGAGAAGGAGTGGACTGCATAGGAAATGAGGAGAGCCGAGTTTTGCAAGGCATGAAACTCTTCTCCGCGTCTCAGCCTCCGCGAAGGTCTGTGCTACCCGCGGCTGTCCATCCGTGGGGCACATTCTGAAACAAACCTTGCACCGTCCCTCCACTACTTCCAAAAGGCTCTCGTTAACCCGTTCAGTACTGGGACGCCTTTTTACCTTGAGTTTTGGGTGTGACTAGACGATTTTATTTACGTTAGGAAGGATCTATGGAGGTCAAAAGATTAATGGCCAGAGTCTTCACTATTTCAATTCCCACATGAGTTTCTGAAGTTGTATAAAATCCTCAAATAGTAACCAGAATGAACATGGAACCGGGTTAAAGATACATGGGTTTTTAAAGGTGTTTTCTTGGGTCTAGTGACAGATTAACAAGATTTCTACATTATATTCATTCATTTAATGCTTCTTAATGTTGCCTACGCTGTTGTTCTTGGTGGAGAAGAGAAGGGAACACGTGTTTGGTGTGAGTTGGCGGCCCTGGAGTGTGTGTGTAATTCACCTCGGTCGCCTGCTGGTCACCCAGTCAGTCTTCCCCATTACGGAGCGAGCTCAGAGCTCATAGACCGATCTTCGGGTAAGACTGAGACCACAACACACTCCACACACCGGGAAAGCGAGGCCACAACCTCTCGAGTTACATCCCGTACCAATTTACTGCTAGGTGAACAGGGGCCACACATTAAGAGGCTTGCCCATTTACCTCGCCGCGCCGGGACTCGAACCCGTGTGTGTGTGTGTGTGTGTGTGTGTGTGTGTGTGTGTGTGTGTGTGTGTGTGTGTGTAATATGTGTCTGAAAATAACACTATCAATATTCCTCCGGTAAAGTCTCTCTCTCTCTCTCTCTCTCTCTCTCTCTCTCTCTCTCTCTCTCTCTCTCTCTCTCTCTCTCATGTGGTGAGAAGGGTGAAGAGTAAAGCCATTCTCTCTCTTCAGAAGTCAACACTCTTTCGTAATCAAGGACGGACGGACACACACACACACACACACACACACACACACACACACACACACACACACACACACACACACACACACACACAATGGCATCAGAAAGAATATTGCTCCATTTATACTCTCTCTCTCTCTCTCTCTCTCTCTCTCTCTCTCTCTCTCTCTCTCTCTCTCTCTCTCTCTCTCTCTCTCTCTCTCTTTCTCTCTCTCTCTGCACTCCTAAACGTAATAAATATCTGCTACCATTACTCACATTTTCCTAAACCCTTTTGTATTTTTGCACATATTTTCCACAACTTTCGCATAATTTGTCCCTCCCCGTCCATGCACTTCTCCACCTATTGCCTTTTCTTCCTCCCTCCCTGCCCTCCCTCCCTCTCTCCTCCCCCGTCCTCTCATCCCTCATGTAACCCTGGTGTATAATGAGACAGTAAAGCGACTCTTCATCCTCAGGGACATGTTGGCAATATAATGCACGTGTACTGTTCCCCAGACGCGGCTCCTCGGCTAACATGGGTGTGTGGGCGTTCGGCATGCAGGCGAGGAGATGCGTCGGGGCGTAGGGGAGTACTGGGGGAGAAAGGGCGTCGGGGTGCTAAGAAGGAACGGGGCGTGGGGGTGCTAGGAAGGAACAGGGCGTGGGGTGCGATGGGGAGGGAAGACTGCAGACCAAATTACTGTCAGGACTCCGTTGGCGTGGCCCGCCCGACCTCCCGCCGCTGACCTTCCCGCCTTGACCCCGGCGTCTGGAAGGCGGGCCAGACGAGCGGCTGATTCACCTCCAACCATTGTCCAAGGAAACGAGGCGAGGCGAGGCACAGGGATGGAAGTGCTCGCGTCCCTCGGTGGCAGTAATGTGTGAGGTTTCCGTGTCTCTGTTCACAGGAACTCAAACTGTCTGATTTCTTAACTTCCCTTCTTTCATGGAAATGTCACACGTGCGTCAACAAGACAGTTCCGATAGTATCTGTGAGGCAACCTGCGTCCCTCAACTGCTTCTTTCCTTCCTTCCCTCCCTCCCTCTTTTCCCTGGCTTTCCTTCCTCCAGCTCTTAGGTCTTCCACCCCGGCGTGAGTGTCCTGCCCCTTCAGTCCCTCACACACCTCTTGGGGCGTCAAACTTCAATCAATCAATCAACCATTCAACACACCTGCACTGGGCTGACTGAGGAGCGATGCAAGTCCAGATTGCATCAGGGATTGTAGCCTCGTCATTCCCTACCACCCCCATGCATCGCACCTCGGCCCTCTTCCCTACAGGAGAGTGGTGGTGCTGGGGTGGGCGTGTCAGGGCCGGTATTCTGAAACGCTTTGCTCTCTACCATGACTATTTTCAAAGGTCACAGGGAGGATTTGCTGGGTTCTCAAAAATTTTTTCTTCTCCGTTAATAAAAGTATGAATTTCATTGATATATCGCTAAACCACAAAAGCATCCTTAAAAAAATAAGTGTAATGTCAACTAGACCTTTTTTAAGTCAAGTGTGGGGAGCAGAAGTGATTCAGAATAATAGAGGTTTGCTGTACCTTGGTGTGTGTTGAAGCATGCAGTGTGTCCTGTGTTAACCTTCTTACTCCTTGCATACTGGCTTCCTACATCACTATCTTATCTTGCAAGATGGTGATGATGATGATGATGATGATGACGCAACCAATTACCACTGTACCCTTCCTTACCTTCTTTCCCCTACACCTTATAACCTCATCCCTCCCTTCACCCCCTCCCCTCACCCCCTCTCGTCAACCCTGCCTCCCACCACCTACTCCACCTCCCAGCTCCTTCCCTTAACCGCGTCGGGAGCAACGTCCTCCGAGAATGGGCGCGATAACACATACTATACGCCACGCCGGTGCTACAGTGAATCCCGAGGCACAATAAACTCTTACCTGGATTCCGCTGTTACCGTCTTGTGAAGTTAGTGACGTGAGAAGCTACGATGATGAATATTACTCTTAGAAACATCTAGAACTGCATGAAAAGAACTGAAAACTGGTAAACTATTTTGGCAGTTAATAGAAAAGTGTTTATTCTCAGTTAGAAATAAATAAATAGCAAATAAAAACTGGTACGTACACACATATACAACACATATACACACACAGCTTGGGGTTTACATTACTCAAGCTTATACAATGTTAAGAGTCTTACCGCCATGACCTTTGCCTAGAATGTGTGCACTAGTTAGGTATATGCACAGGACCCTTCATAATTCCTCCTCCCTTACCCACTCTCTCTCTCTCTCTCTCTCTCTCTCTCTCTCTCTCTCTCTCTCTCTCTCTCTCTCTCTCTCTCTCTCTCTCCTCTTAATACCCACTTTCTTTTATTCTCAAATCTGGACTGTATTTTTATTTCTCCTTCCTTTTCCTCCTCCTCCTCCTATTACTACTACTACTACTACTACTACTACTACTACTACTACTACTACTACTACTACCACTACTACTGCTACTACTACTACTACTACTACTACTACTACTACTACTACTACTACTACTACTGCTACTACTACTACTACTACTACTACTACTACTACTACTACTACTGCTACTACTACTACTGCCACTACTACTACTACTACTACTACTACTACTACTACTACTACTACTACTACTACTACTACTACTACTACTACTACTACTACCACTGCATGACAAGGGATACGACAAAAGTCACCACCCTTTGTGTGTGTATGTGTTATATTCACCTTATCATCACTACCTTTCCCTCCTCCTCCTCCTCCTCCTCCTCCTCCTCCTCCTCCTCCTCCTCCTCTTCCACCTCCTCCTTCTCAAGACCATCAGCACTTAATGATTCCGGTGATTAATAGCCAGACTGCCGCACCGCCGCTGTTGACGTGTGCGTTGCTCCCTCGTTATTTTGCTATTGTTTATCCAAGGCGTTAATGTTTTATGCATGATGGCAGCAGGACCGGGGCGAAGGTTGGGCTGTGCTGGGCTGTGTTGTGATGTGCTGTTCTGTGTTGGCTATTCATTCCTTCACTCCCTTGCGCTGTTCTTGCCTTTATTCTGTTTTGTTTTTCCCTGCCAAGGTTCTCTCTAACACACACACACACACACACACACATACATTCTCTCTCTCTCTCTCTCTCTCTCTCTACTCTAGTCTAGTCTTTCATGGTATTACTTTCTTCTATACTTTTAATCTTTATCTTACTTTTTTGCTTTACACTCTTTACTTTCATACCCCTCCCCTTTCCCACTCCCTCTCCCTCTCTCTCTCTCTCTCTCTCTCTCTCTCTCTCTCTCTCTCTCTCTCTCTCTTCCTTTTGTGAGGTTAGTGAATGGAGGTAATAAGTAAGTGGCCGTGATGAGATTTCAGAGACGGGTTATGGGAGGAGGAGGAGGACGAGGAGGACGAGGAGGAGGAGGAGGAGGAGGAGGAGGAGGAGGAGGAGGAGGAGATAACAAAGAAGGAAAGAATAATGCGGAGGAAGAGGAAGGAGGAAAGAAAGTAGGAAGAAAAGTAGAAGAAAGAAGAAAATAGAAAGAAAAGGTAACAACACCAACAACATCGAAAGGAAAGGAAACATCATCATCATCATCATCATCATCATCACCATCATCATTATCACCACTACCACCACCACCATCACAATAACAACAACAACAACAACAAGCACTAACAAATTTAAAAAGGAGTCTTGTATAGAGTAGTAGTAGTAGTAGTAGTAGTAGTAGTAGTAGTAGTAGTAGTAGTAGTAGTAGTAGTAGTAGTAGTAGTAGTAGGTTAGTAGTGGTGGTGGTAGTGGTGGTGGTAGTAGTAGTAATAGTAGTACTAACAGTAGCAGTAGTAGCAGCAGCAGCAGCAGTAGTAGTAGTAGTAGTAGTAGTAGTAGTAGTAGTAGTAGTAGTAGTAGTGGTGGTGGTGATGGTGGTGTGGCGGTGCGTCCCCCACTCCCTCCTTCCCCCTCACGTTGATTGGTGGTCCACGTTCGTCTGACCTCTGTCAACTCGGCACGTCTGCACAGGCTGGCCAAGACGTGGATGACTGTGTGTATGTGTGTGTGTGTGTGTGTGTGTGTGTGTGTGTGTGTGTGTGTGTGTGTGTGTGTGTGTGTGTGTGTGTGTGTGATATCGTAAGTCTCGATTGCTCTAAGACTTTCAGAAATTATTACGTATTTACACTCATATTTACGACCCACTATCCCATTTTTCTTTAGATTGCTATATATGAAAATGAGGAAGACGGGGTGAAAGATAGAGTGATGAACGAGATGAAAAAAAAAAAAAAAGACACTTGTATATCCAATTCACACTCTTATACATGGTGATTCTGTCGCGTTAAGGAATCAACACTCGTGCACATAATGATTCTGTCGTGTTTAAAAAGAGATAGATCTTGGCACCACCACGGCAGGAGCAGAGGAGCAGGAAGCATGAAAGGCAGAATGGGAGGAGCGAAGACGTGCTAGGAATACAAAGGAAGGAGGAGGAGGAAAGTCTACATGCAGATCGTACATACAAATAGAAATGAAGACAGACTTGTCCGCCACAAATCATAATTAGAACACTGAAGTACAGAAGGACTAATATGTTAAAAGGAAATGAACCTCGTTTTAAAATTGTATCCTTGCACCCACGAACAGACCACAGGTGACAAAGCTCTGGCTATCTGAAAAGTGTAGCAGTGACGCTTTCTTCCTCATCTTTTCAAACAGGCATAGGAAAAAGAGAAGGAATCATCACAGAAAGTTCGTACTGCCAGACGTACTTAAAAGGAAAGACACTTAGATGCTAACCAGATAAGATAACAGAGGAAAAGATAATGAAAGATTCGCACACAGAGGCGCAGCTCGTGATGTAAGAAAAAAAGGAGCAGGAAGTATTCGGGGAAACTGATGAAAAAAGAGGTGTTGTCGAGACGATATGCAATACCTTCCAGTGGCGTGTGGCTGATGCAGCATCATTAAAGCAGCTGATGAGCGATGCAGTACAGGTGGTGGGGAGACTCACCTGCAACAAAACAGAATCAGGTGTTAGAGGTGTCTTCAAGGTAAGGGAGTGTGTTGGGAAGATTTACAAGTACACAGCAGCAAGATGCCATGGAGTAACTGTTCATGTATCTCAAGGTCTCGTAGAAACCACAGCGTTTTGAGGGGGTTTTCTGATTCTAGTGATGGTTTGAGATGGATTCCGCAACCATGACAACCTGACTAGACTCTTAAAAAAAAAAAAAAACAGGTTTACAGAGCAGATCCAAGGAAAAAGTAATATAATCCAACACAATATCATGTAGCTGCTCTACTTTATATTGTTTATTTATACATGTATGCACTTGCAAACTACAAAAGACACGTGCAGGACTCAACCCCCTCTAGTCCGCACCTCTCCGGACTTCCCTAAGAGTGCCGGTGCCCTGGGGAACACCACACCCTCTCTCCTTTACCAGGTGACAGAGGGACTGTGTGATTGGTGAAAGACACACGGCCTTGCTAAATAAATGAAGTCCGAGAGTCGGCCGAGAGAGAGAGAGAGAGAGAGAGAGAGAGAGAGAGAGAGAGAGAGAGAGAGAGAGAGAGAGAGAGAGAGAGAGAGAGAGAGAGAGAGAGAGAGAGAGAGAGAGAGAGAAAGGGGAGTGGTCAATGCTAGACCTGGAGGCGAACGTACTTCATTGTATTCTCAACATCAAAGAAAAGGCGTAGCTACAACAGGTGATTCCATGGCCCCCACCACCAACTAATACATACACTTCAGGAGGGAGCAGTCGCCAGGAGGGAGCAGTCGCAGGACGATACGTGAAGCGGCACACCTGGTATATTGTCGCCATACTTGAGATAAGAAAGAAAATATCCACTGAGTCAGGAATGAACACACGTATCCAATATAATCAGTGATAATAAAACATAACCCAATACAACCCATGATGAATGTAGTAAATTTCTAACGTAATTTTGTCGCCATGCTCGGGATTAAAAAGTTACCAACAAAATCAGGAACCATCGCCTTTATTCAGTGCAGGCAATAAATCATGTAGAAAACTTTCATAACAACACAAATTAATTTTTCCAGGAAGGCAGCCGGCTTGGTGCACAGACATCATTGGAATTCAGAGTGTTGTTGTGCATTGTGGGTGTTATTCAGCAGGAACAATTTCACCTCAAAATATCATATGCGTCATTAAAAAAAAAAAAAAAAACATTATGGTAATTGAAAAGTTTTGGAAGTTTTTTTTTTCTTCTATTTTTGTAAGGGCGTGAAGAAGATTACGAGGTGGAGTGGAAAATTATCTAAACGGACGACACAAGAAAACAGTTATGAAAGATGGAGTTCCCTTGGGTTAGAGAATGTCATGTGGCGTG
>NC_059300.1:11895627-11943127 GCF_017591435.1 Portunus trituberculatus
TGTGTGTGTGTGTGTGTGTGTGTGTGTGTGTGTGTGTGTGTGTGTGTGTGTGTGTGTGTGTGTGTGTGTGTGTGTGTGTGTGTGTGTGTGTGTGTGTGTGTGTGTGTGTGTGTGTGTGTGTGTGTGTGTGTGTGTGTGTGTCAGAGTTCTTTTTTACCTGATGATTAGCTAGCACTTTTCCATTGTGTTAAAATAATTCACCAGTCAGTCAGTCAGTCAGTCAGTCCTTGCATGAAACTAACCTACCTAATCTTTTTATACCTATTCCTACCTACGATTCTCACCCCAACATTTCTCTAGCCTCTTTAAACCTCCGTAATGACACAACACTAACAATACGGGTAGACATTCACCAGAGTAGGAATACACAAAAAGTTTCCACGAGGCAGTTTGTGAGTCATGGCGCCGCGTGTGATGGAGGGCCGGTCGAGCACGCGTCTCTGAGTATACAAGTTGTGACGGGGGAGGAAGAACGGACAGGAGGAGAGAGGAGAAAAAGGATCAGCGGGGAGAGAGACGGGGAGGGAAGGGATAAGAAGATAGGCAGGCAAGGGGAGGAATGATGGCAGGGGAAGAATGAAAGCGAGAGAAAGGGACAGAAAGGGAAGGGTAAGGTAAAGGGAGAGGAAGGGAAAGGAAACGGGGAAAAAAATGCACTTCTTAGTCCCAACACGTGTCGCTTGCGTGAGATGTTATCCAAATCAAGGAAAGGAGGAGAAAATGTTACACTAAAACCGGAAATGAAAGGTGAGCAGCTACTTGGTGGGGGAAAAGAGGGACAGTGAGGCAAGAGAGGGGTAGGAGGGAGGACGGAGGGAAGGGGAGGAAGGAAGGAGGGAAGGAAGGCAAGGAGGGAGGAGAAAACGAAGAAATGACCATCAGTTCTCATTCACCGCACCAACGATCTCTCCCAACCAGCTTCCGTGTGTGTGTGTGTGTGTGTGTGTGTGTGTGTGTAATTCACTGTTTGATCTGCTGCAGTCTCTGACGAGACAGCCAGACGTTACCCTACGGAACGAGCTCAAAGCTCATTATTTCCGATCTTGGGATAGGTCTGAGACCAGGCACACACCACACACCGGGACAACAAGGTCACAACTCCTCGATTTACATCCCGTACCTACTCACTGCTAGGTGAACAGGGGCTACACGTGAAAGGAGACACACCCAAATATCTCCACCCGGCCGGGGAATCGAACCCCGGTCCTCTGGCTTGTGAAGCCAGCGCTCTAACCACTGAGCTACCGGGCCGTGTGTGTGTGTGTGTGTGTGTGTGTGTGTGTGTGTGTGTGTGTGTGTGTGTACTGAACACAAACATTAAAACAGCAACCTTCACCTATAAATTCAATTAGGGAAAGCACAACAACTACAAGATCAGTATCATGATAAAAAAAAAAAAGAGAGAGGAAAATATAATCAAGCAAAAAAAATTATAAATAAACCACATAAGACATTTCAGACGACACGAATTAACACTGAAAGAAACTATTTATTCGCTCATCATCGTCATTATACGTCACATTTTTATTTAATCATGACTTTTCTTCGGGGAGAAAAGAAAGCGAGAAACAGGGGAAGCTATTCAAGGAAGGCTACAGGTGTTCATGATGAGATCCAGGAAACCCAAAGAACAGGTGTGCAAGAAGGCAGCAAGGAGGAGAATAACAGAAAGACAGAAAGAAAGCTGCGTTGCTGTATAGTGTCAGAGAAGTTTTTTTTTTCCAAGGAGAGAGAGAAAAGAAAAAGAGAGAGACGGGTTGAGGGGTGGGAAGAGCTGTTCAAGGAAGGCTACAGGTGTTAATAATGAAGTCCAGGAACGCCAAAGAACAAGTGTGCGGGAAGACAGCATGGAGGAGAGTGACAAAAAGACAGGAATGAAGCTGCGTTGTTGTATAGCTTCAGAGAGAGACGGGTTGAGGGGTGGGAAGAGCTGTCCAAGGAAGATTACAAGTGTTAATGATGAGGTCCAGGAATGCCAAAGGACAGGTGTGCAGGAAGACATCAAGGAGGAGAGTGACAGTATGACAGAAAGAAAGCTGCTTTGCTGTAAAGTGTCAGAGAGAAGTTACTCGTGACAGGAAGTGACTGACAGTAATAGACAGGGAAGTTAAAAGCTAGTAGCGCAAAAAAAAATGACTGACGGCAAAAGAAAGAACAATAAGTATAGAAACAAGAAAAAAATGACAGAAAGAGAAAATTAATAAACAGAAAACAGTAAGTAGTAAAAAAGGAGATTAACGATAAAAAAAAAACAGAGCAATAAATACAAGAACAAGAATAAAAAGAATTACAGAAACAGATGAACTAGTAGACAGAAAACAGTAAACAGTGGCAAAGAAGAGACTGACAGTACAGGAGACAGGAACAGTATAACTAACAGCAGCAAGTGATTGACAGTAAAGAGACAGGGAGCAGTAAGCAGGAACAAGGACTCACTGACAAAAACAGACAGTGAGAATGGCACCAGTGAACGTCAGTAGGAAGAGAGACAGAGGCAACACGAGTAAGTAACGGCAAGGAGTGGCTGACAATAGGAAAAAAAAAAAGACAGGGAAGCGGTAAGAAGAGACGGAGACTGAATGACAATAGGCAGAGAGAGAGAGAGAGAGAGAGAGAGAGAGAGAGAGGAGGTATAGTCGGAATGTTACTAGACAGAACAAAATAAAACAGACAGAAAAGCATCATAAAAATAAATGACTGATAAAAAAAAACGATGACAAAAGGAAAAGAAGAGGAAAGAAAGAAGGAAGAACCGAAAAGTAACCATGGACAGGAAATTCTAATCGTCTTTCCAGTTGTGAGAAATTCCAGGCAGGTGGCAATGCTTTCCGAGGGTTACCTGGGGAGTGTTTCCGCTCAGGTGTAAGGGACGCGACTCATTCAAGAAGGTAAAGTAAAGTAAGGTAAGGTTAAGTAAGGTTAGGTAAGGTAAGGTCAGATAAGGTAAGGTCGGGTGAGGTACTGTAAGGGTAAGTAAAGTGAGATAAGGTAAGATAAGGTAAGATAAGGTGAGGTAAGGTAAGGTAAGGTTAGGTAAGGTTAGGTAAGGTAAGGTAAGGTAAGGTGAGGTGAGGTAAGGTAAGGTAAGGTATGGTAAGGAAGTCTTCAGGATATGCACAGTTAAGTATATATGGATTTCAACTGAGAGCAACATATGAACTACCTCGTTTGTCTGTGTGTGTGTGTGTGTGTGTGTGTGTGTGTGTGTGTGTGTGTGTGTGTGTGTGTGTGTGTGTGTGTGTGTGTGTAGTAGTAGTAGTAGTAGTAGTAGTAGTAGTAGTAGTAGTAGTAGTAGTAGTAGTAGTAGTAACAATAGTAAAAACTTCCTAAAAAAAAATCTTTTTTTAATAAAACACGAAAACATGAAGCTCAAAAATCATAGAAAACCTTGAACCGGGAAACAGAACCTAATCATTCCACTCCAGGCCGTGAGGTGGTGGTGGTGGTGGTGGTGGTGGTGGTGGTGGTGGTGGTGGTGGTGGTGGTGATGGTGGTGGTGGTGGTGATGGTGGATGTGGTGGTAGTGATGGTGTTGGTGGTGTTGGTGGTGTTGGTGGTGTTGGTGGTGGTGGTGATGGTGGTGGTGGTGTTGGTGGTAGTGGTAGTGGCGGTGGTGGTGGTAGTGGTGGTGGTGGTAGTGGAGGTGAAGATGGTGGTGGTGGGGCGACACAGACCCGATGGACACACGAGTCCCGCAGAGCTCATTACAAGCCTGGCCTTCGCTATCTCCCTCACAATCACTGACAAGAGGTGGAGTGGGACACAAGCTATCCGTCACGATTTATAGGGCGTCTCCCAGTGTGGCTTGGCTCTCCTCCCCTGCATCCCTTACCTCTCCTTCCCTCTGCGTCCGTTCCCTAACCTTCCCCTCCTCCCCCTACCAGGAATAGTAAGCCTCACCCTGCCCCCTCCATGCCACCTCCCTGACGACGGTTGGTGACTGTCCCGCCACCGTTAACGGCAGACTTTGGATTCAGGGAGAAAGAGGAGGAGGAGGAGGAGGAGGAGGAGGAGGAGGAGGAGGAGAGAAAGAGAGAGAGAACCCGCGACGCATAATGAGGATCGAGGAAACTACTGTGCTCATTCCGCGAAGGTGCACAGGACCGACCCCCGCGGCTGTTGGGAGGCTGGAATGCCGTCTTTCAGGGGAGGAGAAAGGAAGATGGGACGCCGCAGGGGAAAACTCAAGGAGACGCAAAGACAGACAGTAGAGAGACGACCAACACACACACACACACACACACACACACACACACACACACACACACACACACACACACACGCCTGAACCAGATAAGAAGAAGGAAGGAAACAAGGACACTGGGCTGAGAGTATCACATCTCCCTACAGACAGTGGCGGCATGAAAGACACCAGCCAGTCTCAGAACAAAGTAAAGACAAGCGCTGAATGTGGAGTCGTGAAAAAAAAAAAGAAGTAACAAAATAAAACGTACACAAAACAGATAATTGAGAAAATCCACACCAACAATAAGGAAAATTAACGAGGAAATCAAGAAAAAATGCTTATGTAATTTACGGCTGTAATGAGAAAACTGAACAGCACTAACACACACAACACGTAAAGAAATCCCATTAGGAGGAAACGCAGGTGAATGCAGGTGAGTGGCTGCTCCTCCTGGACCTTTCCTAATTAACATTTCTTGGCTTTCCCCGTGTGATGGATAGGGAGAGACCTTCCCGCACCCACACCCCTGGACGCTGGCTGCCTGGCTGGCTGGTGTGGGGAGCCGCGCACTGACCGCTGGCTTGTTTGGTAACTTGAGCAAGGCCACCTGTGTCATTAAGGTGTTGTCTCCTGGAATCATTTGCGCCAATTATCCTGGCAGATGAAGAGACGAGTGATAGAAGGCTGTGTGCACGCTTCTCGCCTGCCCCCTCGTCCCGCCTCCCCGCGCCTCGTCGCCCCGCCTGCCTGCCTATAGTCCCGGGGCTGGTGGCGGCCGGTCCATCCCGGACAGCGTGAGGTTTAGAGGCTTATGTGGTCAGCCGTATGGAGCCGCGTCAGTGTTGCTGAGGACGAGGTTTGCATGGTAATGACCACAGCCACCATTCATAATCCACATTCTTCGTGTAGCTTCAAAATCTAAGTGTTACTTTCATTATCGGATAAAGAACGCAATTTATGATCGACGCTCCTACACGTGACGAGATTTCTGGTCACTTTGTCCTGACAGAAACTCAGACATCCTACAGATAAATTAATGACTGGAAACTATTTATCGCTAGAATCTGTCTGACATACCGAGGCTGGAGCCGACGGCCGGGCCGCCATGTTTTCCCGAGATGACGCCCCGGGCAGCGTAAAGCCCACGCAGCCTGCCAGACGCACGACTCCGCCGCCGCCGCCACGCTCACGGATTGGCGAGCCGCTGCTAAACTTTATGCTGCAGTCAAGTCAAGAATAAACCATTCATATTTTATCTTATAGTTTCTCAGGATATAAGCTTATTACGCATCGCTTTGATTGGTGGAACTTGAAGACCGGTACAACATTTGTTAGTTGGTCCATCATCCCTCAAGCCCACTCGCCGCGACCCTCCGCTGATACCATCTCTCACGCCTCCCACCCGCCTTCGCCCGCTTCCATTACTCTCGTGCTGGGTCTGGGCGGCGTCTGGCACCCCTGCCCAGAACGAACCATTAGGAAATGTGAGTGTTCCAGGTTAAAGAACGGGCCGACAGTTTGAGAGGTGACCAGATCGCCAGGGAGCCGGTTATATTGTACAGGCTGCAGGGGATGAAGCTCACGCTAAAGTTTCATCTCCATTTTGTCAATTTTCATAAATCATCATCTTGCATGAGAGTAGTTCGTTCATTTCTCAAAGTAACTGTCCTCGTAAGAGAAGATTTGAAAGTAAAGGTAAAGGTAATGTAGGGAATGCCAGTCTCCTCTCGCAGTAAAGCACTCCTTGACCACAGCCGCTGAGACACCGCCGCCGGGATGCCCCCAGTTTAATTTTCGATGAAAGTTACTTTTTTTTGCCGTGTTTTCTCCGAGGTGATCATTCCCGTCCATTTATCCCGCCATAGACCGCAGCCACGGCGCGGCACTGCATACCTCCCGCTATCTCTCTCTTGGGTGGAGTCCTCCCGCCCACCCACCCTCTCCCCAGCCCACCTCAGCGTTGTTCTTATCAGTAGTGATATATATATTTGGTCTTGAAGAGTCGCAAAATATAAGCTTATCCCGGCACACGAGCCGCGGCGAGCCATCCCTCCCTTCCCGCAGCGGCTAGTGATCACATTCCAGCTATTTCCTTAGTCAGGAGCGGCAGTTCCTCAGCTCCAGCCCGCCGCCTTCCCGCCCAGGTCCTCCTCCACCACCCTCCCCCTCCTTCCCCTTCCCGCAGTGATCTGTGCCCATCACCTGCAGGCAGCCCAAACCCTTATGCAGACAACGCGCATCTCCATACAAGAGTCATTTATCACTGCTTCCCAGGCCTGTGCAGTCCTCCTCGCTGCCCGCGGCCCGCCACCTGCTGCTGCCTCCTCCCACTAAGAGAAATCTACACACCAACAAGCAAAACGGAAACACAAGCAGATTTGTAATTGTACTTGTTCCTTTCCTCGCCACGGACATCAAGGTGTCATCTACTACTTTTCTCATATGTACAATAAAAAAGACATTTCTGACCGCAACAACCACAGTCACTCACGGCGAGCAACGCGCAGAGGCCGCAGTGAAGCTCACGTATCATGTTTTCGCATATGACCGCAGTCACTCTTGATAACAATACATGTCACAGCTACAGATACCCGGCTGATATTTGTAATCAAGGTTCCTTCTTTATTTCCCTCCAGCCTTCCACGTGAATGGCTATAAGTACAGTACATGTATCTCGTAATACATGCGAAGAAGCATGAAGTCACTGTCTACCATGTGCACCTTACAGGGCCATCAAACTTTCGCAGGAGGCTTGACCTGGTTCCTTTACAGACCCTGTGTTTCACCTTCGCCCTGCTGTCTTGAAGCTCTCTTAGTCACAGTTCTCAACAGATGCAGCAGATTGTCACACACGCGTGAGCCCGCCCGCCGCCTTCCAGCACACGGGTGTAGTGCAGTGGTGCCCCGCCCTGCGCCTCCCGCCCCGCCACACCAGTAGAACTGTACTCTGCCACACGCCTACCCTTCACACCAGCTTGTCGATTTCACTCCCACCACTCTGAACTCCCCAGCCTACTTCCTCCCGCGGACGCCAATCTAACAAAACCTACGAAACAACCCGTGGATCGATTGCCAGACATCAAACTGACAAAAAAGGACTGGCATTTCCTGTTCTGATTCTCTGCTACGCCTTGGACTCCCCGCCGCCATGCATGCCTCGCCGCTCGCCCACCCTACCCTGCCCACTGACCTTCATCTGGCGACTGCTATGGCTTCCCCCTGATCCTGGTGGTGCTGGTGGCGGTGTAGCTTCCAGAGACCCCAGTGATATTGAACAAGCGAGTAGTGCAAATGTTTTAGTGTCTAGATACACTACTTTTGTTTGATAAGATCGTTGTTACTGGACTGTTTCAGAAGAGTTAGTTGTCAAGACACTTCTGGGAATGTATTGGCTTCATATTCTGTTCTCCCATTTTTTTTTCTCTTCTTTTTGTGAGCGGCATTTCAATGATGGTTTTATTTTATTATTTTTTTCCATTATTTCGTGTAGAGTTGCAACCTGAACTGTTTTAAAAGAGCATCATGACACCCAAGACAATGTTTCAGCTTGTCTTTCAGCTTTCCTACTCCTATTTTCATTTTTTTATTTTGGGGGAATGGGCATTTCACACTAAACCTTAAGCCTTTATCTATTTATCTACTCATTCATTCAGTCATTCGTTCGTTTATTTTCCTCATCGTACAGTGGAACGCCAAGAGGCGAAACTTAACATTACATTCAAAGGCTCCATAACAAACAAAAATGTGTTAAATAGATAAAAATAAATTGATAAATGAAAACAGTAACTTCATACGAGACAATTATTTGTTTATTTTTGCCATCATACAGTGGAAAACCAAGACACACCTAACAGCCATATCATTAAAAAGACTCTTGACATTATATTCTTTGGCTGCCTAACTCAGAAAAAAAATAGATAAATAAGGCAACTTCATACGAGACAGTCATTTGTTATTTTCCCCATCATACACTGGAAGACCAAAACTCACCTAACAAACACATCATTGAAGCGCCACTAAACATTACATTCAAAGATTTCCTGGCTTAAAAAACGACATCAGCAACTTTATACGAGGCAATCATTTGTTATTTTCCCCAACATACCCTAGAAAACCAAGACGACGTTTAAACACATCACTGAAGCGCCACTAAACATTACATTCAGAGATTTCCTGGCTTAAAAAAACGACACCAGCAACTCCATACAACATAGACATACCTTCATTAAAAAGCGCACCATTAAGGCCACGAGGGAGAATACGATTAGAGGGAGATGGGAGGGATGACATAAAGAAGTGGAGGGATAAAGTGATACAAAGGACTGAGGCTAACAGTAAGGGAAAGGGGAGGGGGAGGATGGAGGAATGGAAGGCACACAGGGATAAAAGGACCCCAGGGCGCCTTCCGTGTTCCTCCTGTTGGTGTTCGCTGTGGGCTGGTCATCACTTATCACTCATCGGGGTTGTCATGGGTAGATAAGGTTAGGTTAGGTAAAGTAAGATAAGGTAATGTGAGGTTAGATAAGGTAAGGTAATTATGAAGTCTTCTCTCCCCTTCCTTATATACAATCATCTTTCCTCTCCTATCATTCCCCTCAAGATTATGTGTGTTGTCCTCTCCCCTCACTTAAACACCATGACTTTTCCCCCTCACTGCTCTGTCTGCTCCCCTCCTCCATCCTCCCCTCCATGTTCCTTCTCTGCACCTTCTCCTCACTCACTCACTCCCACTTATGATTTTCTTCCCTTCTACTTCTACTTCGTCATACTTCATAATCACCCCCTTCCCTTCTCCCCTTCACATTTTCTTCCTCCTTTATTTATCTTTCCTCTTTTATTTACTTTTCTCTACTTTTATCTTATCCCCTCTCTCTCCAACTTCCTTCACTTCTCCTTAACCTACTCTCCATCTCTCCTCTTCTCATACCATCCGTCTCCATGCTCCTTCTCCCACCTCATTTCCTCCCCTCACTTCTCCCTCCACTCTCCCCTCTCCCCTCTCCCTCTTCCTCTCCTTCTCCCTCCCTCTCTCTCTCTCTCTCTCTCTCTCACTGGGTTCCCTTGGCAGTAACTTAATCTCTCCTGAGGTTTCTTCTTTGTTTACAAGACACTGGCTCACCCTGCCCCCCCCACCTATCACATCATCCTCCTTCTCCCCCACCTCTCTCTCTCTCTCTCTCTCTCTCTCTCTCTCTCTCTCTCTCTCTCTCTCTCTCTCTCTCTCTCCCGAAACTCTTCTCCTCCTCTCCTCAGCTTCTTCACCTCTCCCCTCTCCCTCCCATCTCCAGTCTCCCATCTCCTTGCCCTCCTCCTCCTCCTCCTCCTCCTCCTCCTCCTCCTCCTCCTCCTCCTCCTCCTCCTCCTTCCGTGCCCCCCACCACAGTGCATAACCGCCACACGGAGCAACATGATCAAAGTTATTACCACACCGGAGTAATATAGAAAAAAAAAAAACGATACTAATAATGAAAAAAAATTGACGAAAAAACCTGGAGAGGAAAATAAGATGAAAAGTTGTTGGAGGGTAAAAGATAAGAGGGTCTAAGTGAAGGAGAAGAAGAAGAAGAAGAAGAAGAAGAAGAAGAAGAAGAAAAATAATAATAATAATAAATAGGAGAACAACAACAACAACAACAACAACAACAAGACAAGAAGAAGAACAACAACAGCAAGAAAAAGAACAAGAAGAACAAGGAGAAGAAGATAGTTGCGAGAAGGAGAAACGAAAAGGAAAAACAAGAAGGCAAGCGATATTTGTCAAGAAAAACATGGAAAATTGAGGATTTAGAAGTGAAGGGAAGGAAGAAGGAAATAGAAACGTAGAGGAAGGATAATTTAAGGGAGATAAAAGAAATGACAACAAGGAAGAAAAAATAAAGGAAACCAAGAAGGAGGAAAGACGAAGAGGAAGAAGAAAGAGATGGGAGAAGTGAAGAAGAGGCAAAATAGGAAGAGGAGAAGAATTTTTAGAGGAAGATTATAGAAAAGGAAAAAAAAAGAAAAAAAGAGGAAAAAGAGAAAGTCAATTTTTGAGAAGCGGCGGTAAGACAAGAGAGAGAGAGAGAGAGAGAGAGAGAGAGAGAGAGAGAGAGAGAGAGGTAGAGTGGAGGAGTGTGGGAAAAGTCTGAGTGATGGATTTCCTCCCAACGCTTGTTTACGCCGCCTGAGAAGGAGAAGGGGGGGGATGAGGTACTGCGGGTGGGGGAGGAGAGGTAGGAGGGGACTAGAGGGAGACGGGGTGATGGATAAGGAATAAAAAGATAGCAGGGTTTGAGGGGAGCCGCGGCCAACGGTCTGTATTGTGGCCACCTTAAAATACTTGGGTCACTTATGGTTGGCCGGAGAATAGGGATTGGGTGTAATCAGACGAGGACTCAGGTGTTGGGGTGCCCGAGGACAACACTCGTCTCCACTACCGCCACCACCACCACCACCACCACCACCACCACGTTCCGCTCCCTCCACTGGGCCTCATCACACAGTATCGCAAACCTTCAGTATTAAAAAGTACACACACACACACACACACACACACACACACACACACACACACACACACACACACAGTCCTCGCTGGTCCCCGCCGATCCTGAAGGCCGTATTTAAGAACGCTTTGGTGTCTCATAAGGAGTATTCCGAAGAGCCACAGAGGTGATTAGCAGAGTTCTCGAGGGTGTTTTTCCCCGAACTGATGATGCAGATTCCTTATTAAGCTATCACTGTAATCGTGAAGACACCATCAAAACCCTTAATAACTTCCACACGAGCCTGTTAAAAAGTATTGTCTAGATAAGACAGTGAAACGTTTGAGGGAGGCTACGCACAGCCCTCGCCCCTGTGCCGTCGCCCTGGCCGGGTTTCATGTTTCCCTAGCCAGCACCAGAAGTGGCCGCCGCCTCCCACGTGTTTCCGGCAAGAAGAGTATTCCGTCAAGCCTCGCCGGCAGTACGAACATACCAGCTAATTGTGTTGTAAGACCAGCTACGCCACGTCACGTCTAGCACTGTGTTCTCTTTGTACTCGCCCCGCGCCAGTGTTCTCTTACACCTGTAGCTGCACGAGAGCGACAGGTGGCTGGACAGTACAACCACACGCACATGTAACACCAATAAACATTAAATGATGCAATTAAAAGTTTTCTCAGAGTATTAATTGAATAGATCAGGTTGAGTGTTGCATGTTCACAGCCACTATTACTTGAAGAAAGAGATGGAATATACGTCATCGTTGCCAAGTGGAGTCTGGTAACAGCTGCAGGCGCCACAAAAACAGAATTCCCATTACAATAAATAATATCGTGTATTATTATCAGTGAGTGTAACTGTAGCGACCACGGCCCCGCGGGGCGCCCGCTGTGCAAGTCACTGGTTGTGTGTGTGTGTGTGTGTGTGTGTGTGTGTGTGTGTGTGTGTGTGTGTGTGTGTGTGTGTGTGTGTGTGTGTGTGTGTGTGTGTGTGTGTGTGTGTGTGTGTGGCCAATGTCTCGTGAATGTGATGATGTGGTGAGCGGGATGAAATGTTATGTCACTGCGGGGACAAGCTGCGATGTGTGGGCGAGGGATGGAGTAATGTGTGGGGAGAGCCTGGCAGGAGTGGGAGTGGCACTGAGTAAGCCGTCTCACGTGAGCCATGGCACCCTTGGCCCTACAATCACTGTATGGCCAATTGGTGGTGGCGGGAGGATTCGGGAACATCTAGGGAGAAACAAACGCCTCCATTAGATACTCAGGAGCTATCAAAAGGAGCAGGAATAGTGTTCAGTTGGTGTTACTATAATATTACGAATGCTATAGTATATAGTGTGTCACCTGCTGATACAATAAAAGACACCATTCGCAAATTTTCAATAAATCACAAATGATGATTATTGAAACAACCATCGCACAAGGTAAGCCACACACACACACACACACACACACACACACACACACACACACACACACACACACTGTTAATGAAGGATGAAAGCGTAAAAATGATGACTGTATCGTGGAAGACGGGAAATGATAAGTAAGATAAACCACTTTAAATTTCATTGTCCAATTCATAGTTTTATATTTAGATTCTCCCTACTGAGAGTACAATGTCAGGCAGGAGCGAGCATTAATCTTGCCTGACTAAATGCCACCGTGCACGGTGTCTCTGCTGCCTCAATGTTCATTACTTTGTGTGGAGAATGAACGTGGCCGGAAAAGGAGTGCCTAGTGACTCAGGTACTTTGCTCCACCTTGTGCAGTTGACTACATGGAGCACTAATTACGATTGGTATTCCAACGGCGCAGAGAGGTAGCACAGCGGTGATTAATGAGAGGCGGCCAGTGGTGCGGCGAGGCGCGGGTGGCGGGGGCGGCGCCTGGCGGTAGGAAATGAGTGATGACGAATGCCTTTGATTACAACAGTTAACATCGGATCCAGGAGAAGGAAATGAGTGAGATGCTTTGAAGGCGAGCAGAAGTGAAGGCAGGGACGATGGTGACGGGCAGAGGCAGCCTGGCCAGGAGGCGGGAGGGGCAGCGGGCCGGGTCTGGCGGGTAACGGTTAAGTGCGGGGTCAGCGGGCAGATGGCGGTGGTGTGGTGGGACGGCTGAGGCCCGCAGCTCCGCCTCCCGCTTCAGTCGTGCCCGAGACACCAAGTCGTTGGGATCTGCTCCCGCGTCAGGACGCGCCCACCCTCTCCCACTGAATGGTTCTCGGCACTTTAAGACTCCTTGTCTTTGTGGTGTCTGATAAGAAGCGGCTCGTCATTAACTCCGACTAATTATACAGTTCGTCTCCCTGCACGGCGGTGGTCTTCCTGCCCCGGGTCCCTCTTAATCATGTAGTGATGGTCCCTCGCGGAGAAGCCGCCGCAGGGGCTTGTCCCGACGTGGCATTCGACAGTGTCGAACAAGTGGCCGGTCGAGCTCGGGGCTGCGGTGGGGAGTGTGGGGCGTTACAGACACCTGGTGAGCGTGAGTGTGGGTGCGCTCAGTGGTGCTGTGTGGCGTGCAAACTTCACCGTCAGGGATTATCTACCATCACTGCACAAACCACTGCCCGCTGCCCGCTGCCCTCAGCACTCCGTTTAAATTAACTCCCCTCACCTTAACTCTAGGCCAACTTCGTAAGTATATCATACATTTCATTACTGTTCAGTAACTGTAGAGACATTTCATGGGCGGCGACCATTCCCAATGAATCCAGCTTAAGGATCTGCACAAGGACAAAAAGAAATCAAAACCACACCGAGCAAGAGTGCGGCGTGCAAGACGAGGGTGAGGGTGAGGGACCTGGTGATTTCAACGCCGCAAAGAGAGGAAGCCAGGCGGCCTTTGAGGTCGCGGCCCGCGTGGGAACATGCGACCCCCGCCGCCCCGCCACCCACATCACCTGCAACACCGGCGACTGTCTGTAAAGTTCATCAATTTTTTTCTCTCATGTTCTGGTGTGTGGCACACAAGAGTAGAAAGGCGAGGGTTCCCCCGTGTGTTGGTGCAGGTGTGCCGTCTGACTCCGCTGCGACCCGCTTTCTCCCGCCACTGGTTTCCATTTACTTTTCATTGGAGCGAGATAAACCCACTTCTTCTGGCGGCGATAACAATGTGGCTTTACCGCACCGTAACAAATGGTGATTGTCTTATAGGCCAAAGTGCGCACACTCTTCGCTCTGTGCACTCCTCATCATTGTCATCATTTCTTCGCTGCTCTCCACTCCATTGTCATCATTCCAAGAAGAAAGTTTCTCCGTGGTATAACATTTCTATATCATATTACTCCAATAACCACCAAATCCGCTGGTTTTCCTCTTGTCATATTTACTGAGTCTAGGATAAGTCCGTAAGTGTGCCGCTGGATTAGCCTCGCTGAAGTGAAGCCATCATTCACACCGATGAGTGCTGGCTTGACTTCTTGCAGTGCTACTGACGTGTTATCAACGTCTGCAAAACACTGGAATCTAAGAAGACTCGATTGTCAATTAGATTCTAACATGAGATCGTGTTACTACAGTGACGCATGGCTGTCCCTTCCTCTGTCCCATTCACGTTGCTCGCCGCTCCCTGAACTACGAGAAGGACGTGTTGAAGGATAAAGCAGGTCAGCATTATTCATTAATTGGAGTTGGTAGCGCAAGGAAGCCTTCAGCCGGATGCGTCCCAGTAGAGCCGTGGTTTGCTGTGTGCCGCCTCCAGCACGGATCCCGCGGCGGCTCACGTCCCGGCCACTCACAAGGCCAGAAGCTCCTCCCTCCTCCGTCCCTCGGGTTTCCCGCCCCGTCACGCTTCCTCCCACAAACACTTTAAAACTTCCTTGTTTCTCTTCATTTGAACGCCCCGTGTTTTCATTCTATGATTCTTATATTTTCTTGTGCAATCTTTTGCCTCTCGTGTTGACTGCTTCATGCTCCGTAACAACTTGCTCCCGCGGTATTGACATTTCCTTGCCTTCCTTTCCCTTTGGGTCAGTTCTGGCTGGAGCCGCCACACGTTTCATGTTTCGTGACATTCTTGTCCTCTGATTCTCCATAATTCTACATTCCTTTGTTTTGGTTCATTTTCTAATTGTTGTCTACCAAATATCACACTTCCCTTTCAAACGTATAGCAGCTTTCTTTCGATACAGGCTAGTTTGGCACTAATGTTCTCTTCGCACTTAGAGTGAAAAGAAATGCTTGCACTGATTAACATCTTAACAAAATGCTGCAACACTCACGTACGTATGTATGCGCGTGAGTGTGTGCAGCGAAGTAGGTCTATAGTTTATTGTAGGGCGTAATGAAAGACCTCGCCTTGTGTGTTGCATTCCCTCACCCATGCATTTCAGTTAGGATGACCACTAACAAGTCAGCGTGCGGACACAGGTGGTAGTCTTGGGAGGCAGTGAAGGAAAGCGCTACCGACAGAGCAGCAAAGGTGACGCGGAGAGGAAGTGTTGATTGCGTTCCATTCTTCTCCAGTGTCAGTCAAACGAATGTTGCTCCTTCACGGCGTTTATCGTAAAACAACATGAACTCAATCACTGCCCAAAGTCTCCCAGCAGGATCTTTGGTAATCTTTATTCTAATCATGTGGAAATTTAAGATATATCCAGTCTTATAAGATGTTTTGCGTCCAACTCGATACCTTTACCAATATTTTGTGATTTAATGATATATAACAACGTACTTCACCTGTGTGTATATATATCACACTTATCTATATTTCATTCACTTAAATTTATTCTTATTACCGATGATATTTGCAGACTATTTTCTTTATTACCTCACTGCTAGCAACTCTCACGATCACCACTTTCTTCCCACACCTCACGACTTACTCCCACGGAAATACCAATATTCCCAGACATCAACAGGAACCGCCTTTGTATCATTCACACACACACACACACACACACACACACACACACACACACACACACACACACACACACACACGCACACACACACTTGAGGACACTGGTAATAGTAATAGCACGGTACGGCATATCCAGTGAGCACTCTTAATTAGCTAACACATTAAGCGGCGGAGCATTTATCCTATACATGGAGAGCGGTAATTCTCTCGCCAGAAGGAAATAATTACAAAGATACGCACTCCCCGTCTCTCCCTCTCTCATTACGCGCCTTTTTGTCCGCCAAGCTTCCCTTTTGAAGTGTGTTGGTACTAGTTTTTCTTCCCTGTACTTCTTAAATTCTATGTAAAGGGAATTCTAAGCAAGGGCGACAGAAACACGGTTGAAAAATGTGGCCTCGCTGAAGATTCGATTCCCAAATAGTTAAAAATATTTGAAAATTATGAGAAAAGTGCTTAATTTATTTTCTGGTTTTTGTTTAGGGTTTTCATTATTTCATTTATCTATCCATTTACTTTATTTCACTTCATTTTTTATCTATTTATTTATCTTTATTTATCTATTTATTTATTCATTTATTTATTTACTGCTGTGTGGGAAAGCTTTGGCGGGAAACTCGAGCTAAGACAGACTATAGACTCATTTTCCTTACAGTTTACTATTATCATCATTACTTTTAAGCACAGTTCGGTATTCCTTTGCGTGTCGAACCTCCTTTTCTTACTCGCTTGTATGTGTTTTTCCCGCCCTTTCATTTCTTTCTGGTGTTATCTTAAAGAAGTGTGTGTAATAGTGATAATAATGGTAATGAGAGAGAGAGAGAGAGAGAGAGAGAGAGAGAGAGAGAGAGAGAGAGAGAGAGAGAGAGAGAGAGAGAGACATCAGAAATACATCTAAGCAAAAGGTAATACATAACATCAAATAAGTAAACAAACTATAAAAATATGTATACACAAGAACAGGGATTCGTTATAATGTTCACACGTCTCTCTCTCTCTCTCTCTCTCTCTCTCTCTCTCTCTCTCTCTCTCTCTCTCTCTCTCTCTCTCTCTCTCTCTCTCTCTCTCTCTCTCTCTCTCTCTCTGTTACATTGTCTTCCTGCTTCCTTCATTTTTCATTATTTTCAATTTTCTGTATCCTCATTTTCACCTCTACTTTTTTCCACCTTCCTTCTCTCATTTTTCAATCTCTTCCCTGTTCTCTCATTTACATTTTCTCTCCAGTTATTCTTTCCCTCATATCTTATCTTCTGTTTTCCCTTTCCCTCTCATTCTAATCACTTCTAAATTCATATCCACTAACCTAAACGTCTTAACATGTGAAAGGAAGAGAGAATGAAGGAAGAAAACGGTGAAATTATGATACAGAAAGCTTAGAACGTACTATATTAATTTATCCGTAAGTGTGGCCAGATATATACAAATGTTGCTTCCCCTCATGGTTAGATCGTTAAATGATTAGTTTTGGACTCTCTCTCTCTCTCTCTCTCTCTCTCTCTCTCTCTCTCTCTCTCTCTCTCTCTCTCTCTCTTGTTAGCTTTTATTGGATCATATTTGTATTTTTCTTTTTCTTTTTCTTTCATTTTTTTTTATTTAGTAAATTTTAATGTTTTTTTTCTTTTTCGTTGTATATTGATTTTTTCTTCTTATTTTTGGCTAGAACGCATTTTTTTTCTTCTTTTTCTTTTTTGGGGAAGCTTTCAGTCATTGTAATTTAAACTTTCTCGTATATATATATTTTTTTCGTATGTCAGTTTTTTTTATAGTTTTCTTTTTTTATATGGATGCATTTTTTTTTACCTCCATTTTCAGAGCTATTCAGTAAATTTGGCTTCCTTCTTAATATTCCTCAGTATTCGCCGAATATTTCACAAACTTCTATATGAAAATCAATGAGTTTGTTTGCATTTTTTTTTTTTTTGTCGTGCATTTTTTTCTTTTTCTTTTCTTTTTTTGTTAGCATTTTTTCTTCTTTATTTTTGTAGTCTAGCATTTTTTTTCTTTTCTCTTTTTGTTGTTATTGATGTAACCGTTCATTTTCAGAGTCACAGTAAATTTGGCCGTAAAACTTTTTTGTCCTTGTCCTTGTGGTCCTTGTCCTTTGTTAGCGTTCACTCCTCCCGGATATTTTTCCCACGCCCTCCTGCCCTCCGCCCCGCCACCCTCCTCCACGCTCTTCCGTCCTGTAACACTGTGGCTTCTTTATCTAATCAAAATTCTTCTTCGCGTACATTCCCTAGCACAAAGGAATTACGGTACGTGTGTCTTGCCTACTTACACGCTGCTCCGCCCGTAATAATGTACCTTCTTTACGTACATATCCAAAATTATTCTAAATTTATATCTCTCTTTCTCTCCTTTTTTTTTGTGTGAATTCTAACACTCACAAGGTTATTTTCCACTATCGCTGTTTCCCGGACGCTTCAATTATCAAAATGCATCTAAATTTCTCTTTTGTTTGTGTAAATCTTAAAACTGACAAGGTTATTCTACACATACTTATCTGTAATCACTGTTTCCGGACGCTTCAATAACCCAAATCCTAATCTTCTCTTTTTTTATATATGAACCTCAACGCTGAGAAGGTTACTTGATTTATACTTTATCTGCGATCTGTGTGACGCTTCAGAAACCCGCTGTCAATTGTCTACTCCGTCTCTGTTACTTCCAATGCAGCGTTTGTTTGTGTGGGAGTCTTTAGGAGAGTAGCGAAGAAGTGGAAGGAATGAGTGAAGTAGTGGATGTGAATAACCGGGAAGGACTCGTGCACGGCGTTATACTTTTGATATTCCGCCGAAAAAAAAAAAAAAGGAAGTAAAATGTGAACTATCGCTATCAGTATCCGCCTCCACACACACGCACACTTTATTCTGCAGTTGTATTTAGTGGAACATTGGCAACGCGTGTGATACGCGGGGATAAAAGATATACAGTGAAATAGTAAGACAGTCGCCATGAATACCCCTCCCATGCCTGTCTTTATTATACCAGTGTGCTCAGGAAGATGACAAAGAAGGCTCAACTTGTAATCCAATAAGAACTCTTTTGCTATCCAGTTTTTTTTTTTTTTTCATTCTTTCGCCTTATATGAACTCCGCGGCGATTTGGTCCTAATGATGCTGCCTAGACGTTACTTTTACTACGCCGTCACTAAGTTTACGACACCACAGCGCTGGAGGAGGGAAAAAAGAAAAGAAAAGAATACCAATGCTTCTTTGTCGTGGAAGGTAGGTTAGTTTGGTACCTTAGGGTTGCTTCAGACCATCAACAGGCCATCAGAGAGCGAGTAAAAAGGGAGAGAGAGAGAGAGAGAGGGGGGGAGGAGAGAGACAAGAAATAAGAACATAAGAAATGAGAGAAGCTGCAAGAGGCCACCAGGCCTATCTATACGAGGCAGTCCCAGTGTGCTTAAGCTACCTAATTCCATCTATCTTTCCCATCCATGAATTTATCTAACCTTCTCTTAAAGCTCCCTATTGACTCAGCCCTAACTACATGACCACTGAGACAGTTCTACTCATCAACCACTCTGTTTGAAAACCAGTTTCTTCCCATTTCTGGTTTTCAAACAGAGTGGTTGATGAGTGGAACGTCCCCACGTCCCCTTGATTAGCATATTGTGTAGCACCTTCATACCGCTCACGTCTTGCCCCGGTAAATAACTCCCCACTGAGAAGGAGGACAATTGCCGGCCTAACCCCCCGCCGGCCTCCTGATGTATTGCTGCCCTTACTACAGCTTAATTGACGCCCGCCCGGCTGTCTCTTCCCCGCCACTGCCGCCACTAAGCACCCTGCCCTTTAGACACTAACTTGTAAAAGTATACATAAATTATTGTATATTTGGCACTTTACCCATGCTCCGCCCCGGCTCCTGCGTGTAAACATTATCATGAGACGTGTGTATAGCTTATCCGGCCGCCACTGCCACCGCCATCTCCGCCACCATCACCGCCGCCGCCCTGTGTGGTGCACTGTGGCGCTGTACGGCTGCTCATTTAGGTTTTGTAGATGCGTCCATAACATCCGTGTACAGTCTACGTATGAATGATCTGATGTGTGCGTTAATTCGCCATCCATACACACATAGAAGTACGTGTAGGAATATTCAACAATGTATACACATTACCTACATACCTAACCACACACACACACACACACACACACACACACACACACACACACACATGCATGCTAACCAGGCGAGTGGCTTCTTCCTAGTGGCGACAAGAGCTGCCTGCTGTACATCGGGGAGCGTGGGAGAGGCACAAAGAGCGTTACGAGCACGTCAGGGTTGGGATGGTTAAGGACACACCTCGGCAGAGTCTCCCCAGTAGTGAAGGAAGGTAGAAACTTGTACTCTGCCTCAGTAATAAGTGTTGTGGAAGGTACCCTAGCTTTATTTATTTCTTTAATGTATTCATTTGTTACTATTATCATTGTTATCATTATTGCTGCTGCTATTGTTGTTGTTGCTATTGTTGCTATTGTTGTTGTTAGTATACTTTGTTTTTAACCGATGGAATTATGTCTTAAATTTGTACCATTTCATTTATCAAGTGATTACATTTCCGACGAATCAAATGTGCGTTCATCTCTTTGTCTGTTTATCTATCTATCTATTCATCTATCCACCCACGTATCCTCATCTTAACGACCCTATCAGAAACCAGCCTTTTGTAAACTCCTGAAGTCATGAATAATCCTCACTCTTTCACACATAACCCTCGACTAACTCGCCTTGACTAAGAATACTGCCACCACCTTCTCTTGCTTCACCCTCCACTCTCCACGGGAAGGTTGAAGCATGCACGTGTGATCTGCAGTGCATGGCGACTAGGGAGGAGCAGGAGCGGGAGCAAGAGGTTGGCGGAGAGTCATTTGGAAGGGACATGAGGGCGCCGCAGTCTGTCAACGCTTTTTTCATTCCTGCTTTGAATTCTATCGAGGAATGACTGTTGATTCTCCATTTTGTGTCTGTGCTTAGTGATTCTGTGTGTGTGTGTGTGTGTGTGTGTGTGTGTGTGTGTGTGTGTGTGTGTGTGTGTGTGTGTGTGTGTGACATTGATTTTTTTCTTTATCTCGACACCATGTCGCCTTCCCAAGTTCACTCATGTCGCCATCTGCTCCTGCCGCTATTCTCTCTCTCTCTCTCTCTCTCTCTCTCTCTGGTTCAAAATTAACGTCTCTCTATTCATTAGCGTTCGTAAACAAGAGAGAGAGAGAGAGAGAGAGAGAGAGAGAGAGACTTACATAGATGCTCAGATTATTACACATCGTGAAAGTTTCGTAACTCTTATACGTTATGCAATAAAAAAAAGCTAAAGAAATTAATGAAAGTTACGTAGCATTTGGTCACAGTTAAGCGCCACATGATCACACAATATCAATCAAATGAGTCTACACGTTATTTCACGTCGGGATAGTCAAAAGAAATTATAAAAAAAATGTATGAAGTAAATTTTATAAGTGAGTGAAGAGAGAGAGAGAGAGAGAGAGAGAGACAGACAGACAGACAGACAGACAGATAGAGAAAAATAAATAAGTAAATAATAATAATAATAATAATAATAATAATAATAATAATAATAATAATAATAATAATAAATAGATAAATAGATATGGCGTTTATATCTAGGTCGCAAGAACAACTTCATTTGCACACTCAGCCAGGCGTGATGTGATCGAGGTCTTCCAATTACAATGACCGCAAGCAGACTATAAGGAGTACATTGTCTTCTCTCCCTCACAAGTCCTCAGTCATCGCACAGAAAGACTTGTCGGTAAATTTGTCTCTATTAATTAAGATCATGAGTAACTATTTGTCTTGGTCTTCAGTCATTAGTTAAAATCATTAGTAATTTGTCTACAGCAGTTTCCCATCACCAAAACTGTCGAGGTGATAAGTAAATTTCCTTTTTCAGTCCTCAGTTATCACCAGACCTCATCATCGTCAGTGTAAATACTTAGTGATTTGTTTTCCTCATCCTTCAGTCATCACCACTAGTCTAAATTGTTATTAAGTTGTTGTTGTTTTTTTCCATTGTGTTCTGTCATCGCCATCATCACCACACTCCAAAACTAGTCACACATGCAGGCCTTCCTTAGTCGACCAGCCACCACCAGTCATCACCATTCAACAAACGCTAATCATCAAAACGACTCCCTCCATGCAGTGTCCAGTCATCACCACGGTCTGAGACATCACCCGATAAATATTTCCCCCCTCAGTACTCAATCACCACCACAGGCCGCCACATTACCCTCTGTCAGATAACTGGAAAATATTAGCACCACACTGAACTCACGCGCGGCAGAACAAAGTGAATTAGACAGATGAACAAGAATATCACCTCAGTCTACATGCATACCCTCCCTCGCCTCGCTTCACTCAAAATGCATTCAAGACCACAGCAAGAACCACAAGACCTCACCAAGACCACCGCTGGCGCTGATTTTTTCTTTGGTTATCTAGCTGTATGAGAGCACTCGACGTCATAAAGCTAGGTTACCAAAGTTAATAACAGCACCTCTTCTGCGAGTCACCCATCCACACACTCCAAGCAAGCATCCACCGGCTCCATTCTGCTGCAACACTGACAGAGGAGCACCTTCCCTTCCACTAACAGACGCGCCATGCCAAGCCCTTCCTTCATCTTTTCGAAGCCAGTATTAGGAAATGCCTTGCTCTCTCACCACGACAATTTTCCAAGGCCATAGAGACGACTATCCACGTTTTCAAGACAGTTTCTCCTTTTAATAAACTGGAAATCTTGCTAATCTATCACCAGAATCATAAAAATACTCTTGAAAACACTAGATCTTCAACTAGAGGCTTTGGAAAACAGTGATGGTGAGAGAACAAAGCGTTTCTGAATGCAAGCCCGAGTGTCATGAGTGAGGGAATGCTTGTTTGGTCGCTCCCTGGTACTGAAGAGGTGGAGAGTATGTAAACGAGATCATAGCGAGAGTTTACTTTTGAATGTGCAATGACAAGTATACTCTCTCTCTCTCTCTCTCTCTCTCTCTCTCTCTCTCTCTCTCTCTCTCTCTCTCTCTCATATCTGCACCAAGTATAGTCGTACGTAGCAGCAGCAAGAGCAACATCAGCATAACACCACACGTTAGACAGACTACATAGTTAACATTTATGTGCGGACATTCCAGAGCCGGGCGTAACGTTGAGCTCCGTAGACAGGCGAATAGAGCCACTATTTGGACATCAACAGTCTATCTGGTACGGTAGGCAATGTGCGTACGTAGGAGGATCGTAAACTAACCCTGTAGCTTCTCGCACGCTTAAAACTATCGTCACTCGGCAACTTTTTTCCCCACCGAAGTTAGGGACGCGTCTGGTGTTGGTGAAGTGGTGGTGGTAGTGGTGGCAGCAGGGAAGATGACCTGTGGCAGTGAATGTGAGGTATAGAACGCATTGGTGACTCCTGAGTTATTCAAATTGATGTCTAGAACACGCCACAAGCTTCTCTCTCTCTCTCTCTCTCTCTCTCTCTCTCTCTCTCTCTCTCTCTCTCTCTCTCTCTCTCTCTCTCTCCTAGCTGAGGTAAAAACTGGTTGATCCTAGAAGACTATCACAAGAAATCACCGTATTGTTGCGAGGCGGCGGCAGGTGGTGTGGCGCGGGGCCGTGTGACTCGTCCTGCGGTGAGGAGGGCGCGGGATGGCCTCCAAAGCTACACACCGCGCCGCTGCATGGGAGAACAATAGGCGCCAATGAAGAGGAAATGCCAGTGCAGTTTTTGATTCTCATTGCCGAAAACTTGCTGGTAGTTGTCGTGGTGGTGATGTTGATGGTGGTTTTAGTAGTAGTAGTAGTAGTAGTAGTAGTAGTAATGGTGGCGGTGGTGGTGGTGGTTGCTACAGATTAACATAAATATACAGTATAATAAAAAAAAAAACTTAATTATTTCATGTGTCAGTATTCTTTGTCTCGTAAGATTGTTCATTCCTCGACGCACGCACATTCCACACTCCACGCCGCCTTGCCGACCCCGCCTTCGCACCACCACACAGAACACCACAGCATCACTTCCACTTCCACCCACGCATCACCCACAAACCTCTTGCCTGGGACACCACGCCAGTCTGTCATGTTTTGTATATCCACTCGCCACAGAAACGCATTGCTCTCTCACCGCGACTATTTTTCTGGGCGACAGAGATGATTAGCGAGGTTTTCAATAGTGTTTCTCCAGTTAATAATGCAGAAATCTTGTCAATCTGCCTCTAAAACAGTAAAACCACCTTAAAAAATTCGTGTAAATTCAAATAAGCCCTTGTGAAACAGTGGAGGTGAAGCACAGAAGTGTTTGAGAATACAAGCCTAAGAGTGTACCAAGTTACCATCCACACCGCACCACACGGCCCCTCTATCCCGCCCGCCACTGCCGTGCCATCTACTCTTACGTCACGTTATCTGCACATCACACCGCTGCTCTCAGCACATCACAGTATGCTGCTACCATGGCGCCACCCACAGCACATCACAACACCACGACGCCACCTGCCACATCGCCCTGCCGCCCCTCCTCACACCTCACTACATGCCCCACACCTTCACCAGTATTTACTTCCACACTTCTGATCACAAGGACAGGAAGAGATAGACAGATAAAAGAGATAGATAAATAAATAAGTAGATAGGAAGGATAGGAAAAAGTTTTGTGAGTAATACTGTACGTACAGGAGAAATAGGTGTCAGGGAGAGAGAGAGAGAGAGAGAGAGAGAGAGAGAGAGAGAGAGAGAGAGAGAGAGAGAGAGGGGGGGGAGGGGGGAATCAAATAGATGTAATCAAAATTGTTCAAGACAGACTGACAGGCACAGAGTCAGTGGTGGTTAGGAGAGATAAAGAGATACAGTATCTGACACACACACACACACACACACACACACACACACACACACACACTGGTAGGGAAGAGTGGAGTAGTATTAATGAATGGTAGTATAGATATGTAAAGTCGCGGGAATTGTAAACTCTGTTAATACTACTGCATTCACTGCCCCGCCCCTCCTCCATAGGCCACCACACCCCTCAACGTCCAGTTCCAGCCCAACCCTCCTGCACCAACTCCAATTGTCGTTGCCAAGCCCTTGTCTTGAGGTATCCAGTCAGTTTTATGTCATTAAGCGGTGAGGAGAACAATTTTTAGATAATCACGTTTTTCTCTCAGACAGGTTTTTTTTTTTTTGTAGTGGTGGTGGTGGTGGTGGTGGTGGTGGTGGTGGTGGTGGTGGTGGTGGTGGTGGTGGTGGTGGTAGTGGTGGTGGTTGTAGTGGTGGTGGTGTTGGATGTACTGTATATGCATGCAGGTCCTTTTTTTACGATTGTCCTTGTTAACATCAGAAAGTTAGTGAACTTTTTTGGGAATCTACAACAAAAGTGATCAGCAATGTTTGGTGTAACATAAAAACAGTTTACTCTGCGGCAGCAATACTGACCCAAAACTCAAAGGTGAGTAGTAAGGCAGCAGTGTTTGCTTAAGGCTCAACAATAGAAAAAAAAAACTAAGGTGAGTGCTGGCGCCCGCTAGGCAGCAGTTGTTCGCAGGTCACCGCGTGCTGGGAGAAAAGTGGCGCTGACACGCTTACAACGTTGTCTATGTGATTAGGAACGTCCCCCGGAGAAGAAGGGCAAGTTATCACAAGGTGTGGTGCAGACACGACTATGTTCAGAACGAGGACACTTTTTCCACATGAAAGCATGCCATAGGACATGTCTGTGCATTAGCGATAGTTAAGCTTTCAGCATACAATAAAGTATAAGAAGGTCATCGATCCCTGAGGTAAGACTTTCACCATAGACTCTTTAGTCGTCAGATAAACTCAATTTCCCTTTTCTTTCCTCAGGCCGAGATATTTTCGCCGCCACTGGACGCCTTTTCCTAGCGCGGCAGAGCAACTCCAGCGGAACACCCGTGCAGGAAGTGGGGATCTGTTGTACGACCTCCATGGTGAATCTTGAAGGAGAATTATACAGAAATAATAATATTAATATAACAATAACAATAACAATGATAATAATAATAATAATAATAATAATAATAATAATAATAATAATAATAATAAGATATCACACGAATAAAAGAAGTCTACACACATATATGCCATGCCAGGCTGCGCACGCACGCGCGCGCGCACGCACACACACACACACACACACACACACACACACACACACACACACACACACACACACACACACACACACACACACACCAATTTGTCAAATATTACTCAGCGGATAAGTTACATTAAGTTACAAGGGCATAGCGGGGAACGCGGAGTGACGAGTGCCTGCCTTGCAAAGTGTCTGTTTGTCTAGTTAGAAAAAAATTTACTTGCAGGTATTGTCGGTCGGCAGGGAAGGATCAACGCGCCAAGCTGCCGCTGATGTAACCACGCACGTGTTGGTCCCGGGGCCGAAACCCCTGCCCAGTATGTGAGGCACCAAACATCCGCCATGACACGCCAAGCAGCGGCTCCAAGAGGGAGACGCGGGCCACGCACTCCGTCTCGTCTCTCGAGGACTGTGTATTCTGCCTCCCCGTCTCACCATCCACCGAGAGCTGTGTCCTGATAGATTCATACCTAGTAGTCCCCCACAGTGCTTTAACTTTTCTTATCATAATCGTTAATCTACACTGAACCTGATGTCCAACATACCTTCAACGTGCCCATCTTCCACAAAAAAGTGACCACTCCCATCTTTCAAACTACCTGGAGGCGGCTTGACTTCCTGCCATTACGAAACCTTAAAGTCCAGCCTCCCTTGGAAGCGCGCCAAGCATCCATCAATTCATAACTGTCCATTTGATCGACAGCGAGGATTTCGCAATATTACATCAAAATTTCTCTTAGGAGTTTCAGCAATTTTTTCATTTACTGCTTTACTCATTTAAAACATCTTGCAGATTTTACTATAAATCTTTGAATTTCAAAATAACTTTATAATTTTTATCCCTCCATTAGAAACTACACAATTTTCATTCCTTTCTGTAAGATGCATAGCTGCTTTAACAAAGAATCAGTCACTGGAAGTTCACACACATTTACACTGCAGACCAGCATGACTGTATAGTCTGGTGCCACCGCTCATCCTGCCACTAATGTGTAATCTTACTTAACTTTGGTGTCCTATGCACTGTACATATTCCAAATCGAGTAACTAACACCTTGCAATTTGCCAGCGCTATAATCAGACGATAATCTCAACAGGAATTGCATCACTCGAAAGGACGCCGCACAATGCCTTACCTCTGATCTTTCAATAATCTCTAAAAAGAATGGTAAGACTCTGGCAGACTGAAATGCCTTGAGCTAAATTCCTTCATTAATGACAACTTGCAACCATAAAAACAACTTTTTCCTCTTTTCTGACCTTTATTTGTCCCTTTCTTCCACATCCTCGTGCTCTGCTTCCATAATAATAGCAACTGAAAGTTATACATCTCACTTGTTGCTACATCAGCAGATGGTGACGCGGTACAAGTACTGCGTGCACCCATGTATGGAGCGCACCATTCATTGCGCTGACAGGCCGAGGAGATCCACTCACACACTTTCTAAGCAGGGTGGAGTCGAAGACTACTCGTCTCATCAACTCCTCTTTATCAGCTGTCATCAATTTCTCAAGCACGCCGCACTGCTCCACCACTTGCTGTCTCCCACCAATATTTTCATTGATATTATTCTTTCGAACTCGTCAAGGACACACTTGTCCCAGCCCTGCCGTGGCCTCCTGTTGCTGCACAACATCTATTTCATCTCACATGTAGGCGCAGACTACACTCTCTTCACTGCCGCGTCCCTCTCAGCGATAAGCTCTGAAAACTGTCATGTTACTTGGACTCGTGCAGTGTGATGACATCTCACGATCTAATATTTAGCTTATTTAGAAAAGGGACACATTCTAGGACTGCTGAACGATTTGGATTAGAAATAATAATAACAATACTATAAGAACCACACAACAGAATGTACTGCTTCATTTGCGATTGGTACTGGCCCTTTAGAAAGTGGTGGAGAAGGGAACAAAAAAACATCTATATAAAATTACTTGATGTCTAAAGAAAATACAAAACAAAAGGAAAACATTATTAAAGGGACCCCTCCCCCCCCACCGAAAAAAAAGAGTACATTTTAGAGAAGTTTAGTGTAATGTTTATATAGGATACTTGTACGTGAAAATTATTGCCACTGTAAGCAAAAGAATAAAAATTTACCTTCACCGAACACAACCAAGCTTTCCATCCCCCCACACCCCCCCCCCCCCGCCACACTCACACCACACTGAAAGCAAACCTTACGCATCCAGCAGCGTGCCGAGCGTCATCCAGTGTGTCGCAAGCAGTGAAGGTGCAAAGAACACGTGATCAGTTGAGATCATTCATAACCAATAATGTCGCGGCTAAAGAAGTCAGAACCGTGAGGAAGAGTGACCATAAACCTACTACAGAAACAGAAACAGAGAAAGAGAGAGATAGAGAGATGGGAGGAGGAGCTGGTAATCTCTGTAGTCTGAAAAATTATTGTAGAGAGAGAGCGGAATGTTTCTGAAAAGGAGCTAAAAAGTCTAGTGGCAGTTAATTGGTCTTCCCCATGACTAGTAATGGTTAACCAAGGGTCCCACACCACCAAAGGAGAACCAAACACTTATGCACAACCCCGAATGATCTCTGTAGCCATTGAAGACACCCGTGATGAAAGAAGAGAGCGCTTCATTAACGTGACGGACCCAGGAACTAGCGCTACTCCGAACAAAGGACAGGAAATACTGCGTTACTCTTGAGAGCTGTCAGGTGACCGTCACGCTGACTACACTGCCTCTACCAAGGAAGCTAACGCCCGTATTCTGAAACGCTTTGCTCTCTCACCAGCACTACTTTCCAATGGGTCTAGTTGAAGATACTCATGTTTCTGAGGATATCTTTATAGTTCTAGTGATGGATTAGCAAGATTTCGAGTTTACTAAGGAGAAACTGTCTTGAAAACCCGGTTAGTCATTTCTGTGGTCTTGGAAAATTGTCGTGGTGAGTTGTTTCAGAATACGGCCTATCTCACCATGACAATTTTCCAAGGCCACAAATATGACTAGCCGGATTTTCAAGACAGTTTCTCCTTGGAATGAGCTAAAAATCTTGCTAATCCATCATCAAAACCATAAAGATATCATTAAAACCATGAGTATCTTCAACTAGAGCCTTTAGAAAGTATGCTGATGGTGAAAGAGCAAAGTGTCTCTGTATCCGAGCCTTAAATGTTTCTCTCCAGCCTCCTTCCTTGCCCTCCACTCACAACGCCACCTCTTTCCTGTAAGTTTGTCTGACTATGACCCTTGATGTTCTTTTTTCTTCTAATTCACTTTACTGTTGATCTACACATTTTTTTTTTTTCTTGTCACGTCATGCATTGCGGCTTGTGACTCTTGAAAATGCGTTATTAGTGCTGTGTAAGGAGAGAGGTTTAAAAGAAAGGATGATTTTAAGAGAAGAATTTTGATTATGCTTGTGTTTCGAGAATGTAGGAGCAAGAGAGAGGAGTTATTATAGGGAACTGCCGTATATTCAAAGGATATTAATGGTTAATCAGGTTTATATTGTTTTGTTTAACCCTTCAGTACTGGGATACATTTTTACCTTGAGATTTGTGTACGATTAGACCATTTCATTGACGTTAGGAAGGGTCTATGGAGGTGAGAAGAAGAATGGGCAGTCTTCATTATTGTAATCCCTCACATAAGTTTCTGAAGCTGTATAAAATCGCCAAATAGTAAGCAGAATGAATATGGAAACGCGTCATGGTACTGAAGGAGTTAATGGTGATCCAAATCTCTGCTTATACAATAAATAAAATCACAACAACGCCTTTCAAAACACGAAATAACACCCAACACGCCTGTTTAAGCACGTCACTGAGACAAGGCACAATAAAGGTTGGGAATGCAGCCAAAGATAACACGCCATTTCTAATACCAAGCGTGACATATATTTACCTTCCATCGTCTGCCTCCAGCTGTCCCCGCCACTATGGATGACTGTCACACCGTGCGGCCTGTCACGAAACACTATAAGACCCGCCGGCAATAGAAGTCACAAACACAGGACAGTAATGACCGTACACGACTCACCCCCCGCGGCGATCCCACTACTGCCACACAGCTCCCAGCCATCAGGGCCACAGCAGTTCAGAGGGCGCTTCAAACTGTCTCGGTTCATCTTCTCGTCGGCTTCTGGTCAGACTATAATGGTACTGTATCGTATTTTCTAGCATGTGTCTCTTCAGTGTAACCGTTTATAAATGAGTGGTGTGAAGGACAACATGGTTTTAATAAGATATGAAGAATTTTTGTAGTGAAGCTCCGCGGGAGGGTTCGGACTACCACTTTGTTTACTGTTGGGTCCGAATTCCTGCACGTCGCACTGACAGCCAGGCGATGCCTTGTATGGAGTGCTGCCTAGTTAACCCCTCGGGAAGCTAAATAGGAGGTTCTAATAGGACAAACTGATGATATGTCCTTTGTTTATTTTTTATTACCTTTACACTGATTGCACTGTAAATAAATGTTCGCTGCAGATGAATTAAGAAGCCATATCCTTGGTTACAGCGTAAATGTGATTATTAGTACTACTCCTCTGCATGTAATAGTGCGTAACAGTATTAAGGTAATCCGTCAGGGAATCACCGGGGCGTAGTGTCTGGAAACGATGCTTTTACTGGGTGGTATATCCCAGCGAGATGTCACCATGCAGAGGCTGGTGAAATACTTAAACTGTGTGATGCATGATTGTAAACGTTTACGTATGATGAAAGTGCACACGTTCATTTAATCTTGATGTAAGAAATAGCCAAAGAAAAAAAAACGTATAAAAAGGCCCACTTAATGCTAGATCCCATAGAGAATCACAAAAAGAAAAATCAAATAATGAAGAACAAATGTCTTAAAACTTCCTTCTTTTGAGAGTTTAAGTAATAGGAAGAAGGGAATATATAAGAGCAGGCAGGGAGTTCCAGAGATTATCAGATAAGGGCAAACATTATTGGGAATACTGGTTAACTTTTGCACTGAAGAGGTGGAAACAATAAAGGTGAGAGAAAGAAGAAAGTTTAGTGCAGCAAAGACTGTTGAAGACTATCACTTTGTAAAATATACATAAGTAAATAAATAAATAAACAAAAAATCAATGATCTTACGTTCCTTACTGTGTGTGTGTGTGTGTGTGTGTGTGTGTGTGTGTGTGTGTGTGTGTGTGTGCCATTCACCTCGGTCGTCTGCTGGTCACCCAGCCAGTCTTCCCCATTACGGAGCGAGCTCAGAGCTCATAGACCGATCTTCGGGTAGGACTGAGATCCCATAACACACTTCACACACCGGAAAAGCGAGGCCACAACCCCTGGAGTTACATCCCGTACCTATTTACTCCGTGTGTGTGTGTGTGTGTGTGTGTGTGGGTGTGTGTATGTGTGTGTGGTGGGATTAGGAATTCATCAAGGAAGTGACGATTGATGCCAGCAGTTAGCAGTGGGTACGTTCAGTGGCTGCCAACACTCGGGGCCAGCAGGGTGATGAGTGGCCTGACAACCTGCGACCTCCTGGGGATGTTAATTAAGAACACCACCCTAAATTCTTGAACTGTCCAGACGACTTTGCGCTCATTTTTAGAGAATGGAACCCTTCTAATATATTCATTTGTACCCTACCCACGATGGCTCCGTGGGCAAGAACTGGCAGTAGGTAAGGTACAGCATGAAAGACAAGATAAAGTGGAGATATATTCCACGTATTTGGTTTTTGAAGGATGTGAAGGTAAAAACGCTGATGACAGTAATAGTTAACTCGGCTTCCTTTCTTTTTACCTCATTGGATTCTAAGAAAGAGAAATTGACGAAAACTATAAGAAAAAGCTAGTATGAGATTGAAAACACTTGAATAAACCTTAACCCCCTTCAGTACTAAGACCCATTTTTATCTTGTGTTTTGGGTATGATTAGACGATTTTATTTACATGAAAGAGGGTCTATGGAGGTCAGAAGATTAATAGCCAGAGTCTTTACTATTCTAATCCCCACATAAGTTTCTAAAGCTGTATAAAATCGCCAAATAGTAAGCAGAATATATATAAAAACGTGTCCTGGTACTGAAGGGGTTAAGTAAGACTGACTGAAATAAATAAATCTTAAGCAATGCGTGAAGAGACCTTAATCAAAATTCGAATAATACTTGAACAAGACCTCACCAAAATTTAAACAGAGCTGGTGCGATTGAAGTGGAACTTGAGCATTACTTAAACAAAACTGATAAAACATGGAACAAACACTCGTGGCCTGAGTGTTCATCTCCATCTCCTTTTTCTGTAGCACCCAGGTTTTCACACGTTATCTTTCCTAAACTTCATCCTCTCTCTCTCTCTCTCTCTCTCTCTCTCTCTCTCTCTCTCTCTCTCTCTCTCTCTCTCTCTTACTTTTATTTCGGAGAGAGAGAGAGAGAGAGAGAGAGAGAGAGAGAGAGGGAGGGAGTGGTGAGGGTGGTGGTGATGATCGTGTGTTGTGTGTGTGTGTGTGTAGGTTGTCAAGTAACGTCGATATTCTTAAATAACACAATAGATAGAAATAAGAAATGATGATAATAAATAACGATATAGATAAATAAAACGAAAAAAACAAACAAACAGCACAGACACACTTTTTCCAATGCAAAGAGGCGTCCTTCAGCATGGCGTCATCAGCGGCCAGTCAGCGGCAAGGCGTCCTAACTATCATGACGCAACACCTGCGCGGCCGCCGATTGGTGGCGGTCACGTGACATGCCCTCCTCACTCCTCGAGCCCAGTGACTGCACGTAATGGCGGAAGAAGTTTTTGTATTTTGTGCTTTACCGTGAAAACAATGTGATGTGCGGGTGTGTTGGTGCCTTGGCGTGGGCGTAGAATACTTAGCGCGCCAGCCGATGGGTGTGGGCGGTGCTGCGAGGAAGGATGGCGAAGATACGCGAGGATGAAGGTAGAAAGGTGATCATGTGAGTTTAAAGCCTTCGCTAGTGACTAAGAAAAATTACAAAGAGAGCTATAGAGAAGCAAAAAGACCTGTTAGTGTGCTTTATTGATTTTGAAAAAGCGTTTGATATGGGACGTCATGAGCTATTATTGGAGAGGTTGAAAGCTGGGTGTAGGTACTGCTGCCATATGTATGGGTAATGACCAACCTGTACTGGAGACAAAGAGCTGTGGTGAGAATAATGACACGATAAAAGTTATTGGATTAAAATAGAGAGAAGAGTGAGACAGGACTGTTTGTTGTCACCGAATTTGTTTTCACTTTACTCGCAGGCCGTCATGGACGAAATGGCGGCTTTGGAAAGTGTTAAGGTGGGGGGAATGAACACTTAAACACATAAGATAAGCAGATGATACGGTGTTGATTGCAGACACGAAGGACAAGTGGATCGATTGGATGTGAAATGCAGGGGAGTTGGTCTATATAAGGATTAACACTGGTAAAACAGAAGTAATGGGAGTGACTAAGAGAAACAATTGAGGGTGAATGGTGGTGGGAGGTGGCGAGGCAGTGAAGCAAGTCAGATAGTTCAGGTACATAGGAAGTTTGGTGGATGAAGATGGTAGGTGCGATGAAGAAATTAAATCGAGAATTGGAATGAGAAAGGCTAATTTTTGGGCCAATGAGAGGGATACTGACAAACATGAGTCTGAGCATTGGGATCCTGAGAATTTAGATGAGACATAGTCTATGGTCAGTGATGGTATACGGTAGAAAGAGTAAAGTTGGCTGGGAACAGAAGAGTATGGCACTCCATTGTCGTTAACGCCAACTGACACAGCAATGGCAGTCTGTGATAATGTTAAGTGACTAATAGTAAATAAAGCTGAAGATATTCTAGTTACCGCTGAACAGTTGTCCTAGCTCTTCTGATAATGTGGTCCCGTGTCCAGACAGCCGTCAGCCAAGCAGCGCACCACAACTTTGCCCTTAAGGGAAAAATTTTGCACGAATTTAAAGTGACAGTGATCGACTCCTCGGTTTGGTAGCTGAGCAGATAGTGTCGCGAGCTCGCGGCGCTGTCGCCGCGATGTGGGGGCGCCAAACATCAGAAGTACCAATGAAAATAGTATAAATACATTACAAACCTTCACTTTTCATCATAGCGGAGATGGATAAGGTCTTGTTTAACTCAATAATAGTGATGGTGGAAGTAATGAATGAGATTATTGTAATAGCAATATATATATATATATATATATATATATATATATATATATATATATATATATATATATATATATATATATATTTTTTTTTTTTTTTTTTTTTTTTATTATCATTATTTTTTTAATGTTGATAGTAGGTAGCAATGTAAGAACTGTTATCACCGTCCCCGTAACATACTGTAAATGTAAGACAAAGTAAGTTAATATAATACAAATGTGAATTATGCAAATTCCGTTACATACTCTGGGTACCTACGTACCTAGTTATAATATTACTGGTGTACAATTCTTTTTTTTTTTTTTTTCTTATTATTTAACTTCAAATAGCTAAAATGAATTAAAAGAAATATACAACAAAAAACGAGCACTTTAGGTCTTGCTGTACATAGTGAAAAGATGCTAATTATGCCAAAATAGAAGGAAATTTTGTCTGCAGGAAGGTGAGAAAATATGATCACCAGATACAAAAAACAAAAAAACTCAAAATTCTTGTAGTTGATAAAAATACAAATTCCATGTGATAAGAAAAGGAAAGAAAAAAATAATCTGAAGAAGTTAATGAGTAGCAAGTGAGATGTAAGGAAGTCTCGTTGCAAAGGCGAACCACCGTTGGTCGCCAGTGAGAAAGGCATCGTCTGCGGTCATAACAATGTTGGCTTACGCAAGAAGGCCGCTCTCATGTCTCGCTCAGAACGTGTTTGTGGTGAGAAACACTATTGGAACTCAGAGGGGCCATTGCTTACGGCATCAGTGGCTGCAGCGGCCCTTTGCTACCGGAAAGAGTGGCCCAATTAAGTCGTCTATGTTGAAGAGATATGGGAAGCTGCTCAGTATGGGTTTCGGAGTGGGTGCTTTTGCAGGAGTTTACTATGCCTACGAGTTTTACAAGAAGATCACCACTCCAGTGTCCAACCCCTCGGAGGGCGGGGAGTATATCCTGAAAGAGTCGCCACCAGAGTACACCCCGGCAAGAACAGTAAGTGTGAGCTGAGGGAGGGACCCGGCTCGCTACCAAGCCTTTACGTAACACGGAAAGAAATGTTCAGTCGTGAATATGACCGTAATTCATAAATTCAACCTCTAAATTCTTTGAACTCTCAGAAGAATTGTCTTTGACAGCTACAGAGATGGATGGCTCTCTCTCTCTCTCTCTCTCTCTCTCTCTCTCTCTCTCTCTCTCTCTCTCTCTCTCTCTCTCTCTCTCTCTCTCTCTCTCTCTCATTTTATGATACAGAACCCTTGATAAACTATCTTTTTAGAATGTATGCATGAGAACGTGATTTGAGACAAGGCACCAGTTTCTGGAATGTTATCATATATATATATATATATATATATATATATATATATATATATATATATATATATATATATATATATATATATATATATATATATATATATATATATATATATATATATATATATATATATATATATATATATATATATATGGTAAATCTATAGAACAGCAACTCCTTACATATTCTTTTCTATTACCCCCTTTCCCCCCCCCAAGCTTGGGGGCACGTGGGGAATCGGGAGTTTTTTTGGGGGGGAGCCAAAAGAGGTGAGATATGGCGATCCAAAAAAAATCTAAGGACAAAAACCTAACCTAACCGGGGGTCTGTCCCCCCCGGACCCCCTACAACACTAACCTAACGTAACCTAACCGGGGCGGGCCCACCCGGACCCCCCCTCCAACACTAACCTAACCTAGCCGGGGCTGTGCCCCCCCGGACAACACCCCCTGCAACACTAACCTAACCCTAACATAAACATAACCTACCGTATCCTTGCTTTGGGGCAGCTTCCCTCCCCCCCACACCGGTTCTCTTAGAGCTTCACACAATATGCCCTACTTCTACCAATACCCCTCCTCACAATACCGTAACGAAAGGATGAAGGTCCTGGCTGGTCCTCTTCTCGATTGTACACTGACTTGCATTGCAGGAGTGATGATTTCTCAATAATCAAATTCGCAACCTTTACAACTAATGTCACTGGTGGCCATGGCTCAACTGCCCAGCTGTGCCCTGCCTACAAATACATATAGCAAATTCCCATTGATGCAGCTTGTGGTGTTAAGAGGTGGTGGCACGTCATTGGACAAAAGAACTATAGACACAATGAGAATCCTATTCAGCAGTTACCCACAAACCCAGGATGTGAACAACAGACAGTCACTTCCTGTTACCCACAAACCCCAGATATATACAATAGACAATACCAATGTTTACTATTTGGACTTAGACTCCGAGTGACGTCTCTAATTTCAGTGAGGCAATGTGACATAACCATGTGTGACCCCCAAACAAGACCACAAGGTACGTGTTCTCCATTAACTACTCATCATTTTGTGTTTTTGTTGCACAGATTAGAGAGGAGGTCCTGTTCTAAAGATTTACGATATATATATATATATATATATATATATATATATATATATATATATATATATATATATATATATAATTAGATTAGAGTTTTAACACAGCTGTCCTGATTTCAGATTCATGTGCCAACAGACACCACTGGTTTGAAGATCACACTGTTTCAGTACCAGACATGCCCATTCTGCTGCAAAGTCAGAGCATTCCTAGACTTTTATGGCTTCAACTATGATGTGATTGAGGTGAACTCTGTGACTCGCTCTCAGACTAAATGGACAGACTACCGAAAAGTTCCATTTCTCATCATAAAGTTTCCAGATTCAGAAACTATTCTGGTGAGTTGAAAAATTAATAATTGTGTAGTATCACTCATGTATACATGTTGTTACGTGTATCTATATTGTGTATGTTATAGTAATTTATATTTATGTACAGAAGAACAAATGGTTTGTTACAGTATATTTGGTTCATAGAGATATGTAGCTCTTAATACCATCAAAGTAGTCTCTGCTAAATGTGAAAACAATTATTTATTTTTTGTTAATTATTGGCCAAGTTTATATGCAGCGAGATGCGTGAACTTTGGAGCTGAAGGCTGGGACGGACAGCTAAGAGAAGGTACTACGTTGGGCAAAGGTACAAATGTGTCATGTATGTACATACAATTTGCCTTCTTCCTCAGCAATTGAAGGACAGCACCATGATCATTTCTGTGCTGGAGTCTTACCTCCGCAACAAGAGCGAGAGTATGCAGAAGTTAGTCAAGTGCTATCCCACCATCAACTATACAGATGAAGAAGGAGAAAAGCGCGTTGAGATAATGAACAAGTACTTCCTCATGTACGGACAGCATCCATCGGGACGCACAAAGGAGGATATTGTGTAAGCTGTATCTATTGTTGATCTTGCATGTTACATCATAGAAATCTAAAACATATTAATTCTTTACAACAGGGTAGCACATATGATGCAGTATAAGTGTCAGTGGCTCTGTTCAACCTCACAGATATGTAAGCATTTGTCAGGCACCATTTTGTGATACAAGAACTTTTACAATGATGGCCTCTTTTCAATTTCTAGCTTTGGTACATCAGTTTTTTTCTTATATCATTTATTTGCACTATATGCTGAAAATAGAACAATGATAAACTCACTGTATTTTGATATGATAAACAGTACAAAATTTATATAATTGAAGCTCCCCCACTCACTGTATTTTGATATGATAAACAGTACAAAATTGATATAATTGAAGCCCCCCAGCAGCCATATGGCCACCACCAAGGCTAGGTAGACAAGGACTGGTGGTGGCTCAGGTCAGGCTCAGGACGAAGGTGAGCCAAGCTGCACAAGAGGAGGCATATGTTTGCAAACACTTACCATGTTGTTTTCCGTTTTGCAGAGAGGAACGCAAATGGAGGAAGTGGGTTGACGATGTCCTAGTCCATGTACTGTCACCAAATGTTTATAGAACTCCATCTGAGGCTTTTCAAGCATTCCAGTGGTTTTCTAAGGTCAGCAGTCTTTGTAGAAGAAGCATCCTTTATTAATAAGATTAATAGATTAATAAGATTAAAATATATATGTATATGCATGTGTGTGTGTGTGTGTTTATGAGATTAAATATCAAACTTATTTTATGCTAAACTGCTAAGTCTAACTTAATTCTCTCATTATATTACCTGTATAGATTTGTCTGATAAATGATTTGTTAGCCATTACCTGCTTCATGTTAGACATCAAAGTAACATGTTGAACAAGATATGGATGGATGTGTCTTTACCTTTTTATTCTGCTATTCAGTTAATACAAAATTTTATTTTTATTGTCCATTTTTATACCTGGATGCTTCTTTACCTGCAGTGTGAAACATTTCATGCCATCATCTGTTTTAATAACAGCATATTCTGCAGTAGACTTAATGTAGAAATGATGAACAAGTATTTGTGCTCATTGCTGGATTCTCTTTTTATCATATCATATTTCAGAGCATGTTAAAAAGAGGAATAAGGCTATAATGTTACTCTTCTGCATAGGTTGGCAACTGGGAAGAGCTTTTTGCTACTTGGGAAAGACTGTTGGTTGTGTACGTTGGAGCTGCTGCCATGTATCTCATTGGAAAGAACTTGAAGAGAAGGTAAGCTTGCTCTGTTCAAACATTTTCTCTATATCAAAATTTTATTGTTAATTCTTACAACTCAAAAGTTTTTCATCTTGCAGTGCTATAAGGTCAGGTCATAGTAACTTAACCAATGAGGAGTGATACTTACCGTGATGTTATTTATGTTACTCCATCATCTCTTCTCAGGAGACCCTCTGTCCACATTTTTAAATATTTCTTAGTTTAAGCATTGTAATGAAATTGTTTTCTCCTTCCAAAATCATCAATTTGAGTTGGTTCAGTTTCTCATCATAATTATGGTAATTACTTGGTACTGGTTTCATTGCAACTCTCTTCATAAAGTAATTATGAGCTTTTACTGGACAGTGGAATTGATGGTAAAAACATGCAGGATATTTCTTTTGTCATTTGTCATTCGATTGAAGGGCTTTTGCATGAGTGACAGACAGCTGTTCAAATGCTTAGGATATCTCAGAGACAAGCAAGATGTGAAGTATATGATTTGTGAAACTTTTGGCATTAAAATATAGACTCTTAGATTGTTTATTTGTTTTGCAGACATCAACTGCATGATGATGTACGAGAGTCATTTTACAAGGAAGTTAATGTCTGGCTGAAGGCTCTCAAGAAGAAAGGTACAAGGTTCATGGGAGGTGATACTCCAAACTTATCAGATCTCAGTGTTTATGGTGTCCTGACAGCAGTGGAGGGCTGTGATGCATTTCAGGATGTTAAGAAAAATACAAAAATATCGCAATGGTTTGAGAACATGACAGAAGTTGTAAAACAGCATAGTGGTGCTACACTTGTCACTGAGAGAGGCAGTTCTACATGATGACTGTGAGCAGATCTATGGCTTAGGTGATGGGAGATATATCAGTTCATGCAATGTTTGTTTGCACATACTATTTCTCCATTAATGATCAGGAAGATCATAGTGTGAATATTTAAATTGTATATATGAATAGGATTTCTTGAATTATCATAGGCTGTTGTGATGATTCTGAATCTATTTAGCTTATCTATGGCATTATTTGAAATTGTGCATCAATGGTTTTTTACTAATTAGGGGAATTCATATACATATTTTGTACTGCAAAATTGTTATTAATTGGTTGAAATTAAAATCAGATATTCATTCTTAATATTTTGTTGCAGGTGCAGTCAATAAGTGCATAATTTTTTATCACTAATTGAATATGTAAATAAAATTTTAGAGAAAACCTTAAATTTAATATTACCATAGCACTATACACATACCAGTCCCTTCTTTAAGTTCTTTAAATTTTCTAAAGCTCTCTTTCTATTAACTAATTTACTTTTTACAGCAGTTTCTCAGTGTCTTACAGAAAATTCATTTCCTTCATCTGTAAGCTGGAGTTGGCCGAGGAAGTTTCCCTAAAAAAATGTCCTTGGTTCTCAGGTTGTATTACAAAGCATTAGGCAAGATTTTCTAAACTCTTTCATTTATCTAAGGTAAGGGAAAAGTATTACAATAATATACCAAATACTGACTGTTAGGCCATACTTGAGCCATCATTGATCACTGCTGGCTAGATGAACTGATTAATTGTACAGTATTCTGAAGCATGTCATGACTATAAGTTTTAATGTTTTCTGAAGTTCACCTAACTGCAACTTAGATTCTGACAATATAAGTTTACATTCAGGTAAACCTACTTTCATATGAGCCTTTTTGTGTAAGTGCACCAGCTTCCTTCACACATGAAATAATTGGTGCTGCATCTAGACAGCATGGCATGAGATGAAAAATGCCGTATCACAAGCAAAATCATTGTTGTGTAATTCAACTTAAGTGATTCATTCAGTTATAAATCTACATCATATATATATATATATATATATATATATATATATATATATATATATATATATATATATATATATATATATATATATATATACTTTTTTTTTTTTTTTTTTTTTTTTTTTTTGTCAAATTTGTTATGCATTTTGAAACCAGCAAATTTGTGCCTGTGAGACACTGCTCTTCATATGAAAAGATTCAATTCAGATGAGTTTCCTCACTGCTTTGATGTTAATCAGTTCTATTTAAGATACATTTCCCTTATCACTTATGACTATTTATTGTCATGAAAGCTTTTAATCATTGCCAGCAACTGTGCTTGAGTTATTGATCTGGAGCACTTAGGATGTGTCTGTTTCTTTAGTTTTGTCATGTCCCTTCTAAAATCCTTTTGCCATTGGTGTAATAATTTTTTTTACTCTTTTAAAGAATTTTAATTAAATAATTTTGAAAACTTTATTATGCATTTAGTTACATACTGTACACAAATTTTTTTCAATAAAACAGGGACATGATTAAAAATAGTTGACTCGCTTCAATATGGACAAGATACATCTGACATGAAAATGGTAATGAAAACAAACTTACTGAATTTTACTGAGATCAAGAAAAGTTTACCAAGTGCCAGTCATGAAGTAGGTTGGTTCTTAGTTGGCCATAATGGTGTCTTCATAGTAGCTGGCTTTTCTGAAAGGCTGATAACATCTGAGTCTTCTTGTGGGTGAGAAGTGGTGCAGTATGGAAGGGATATTTTAGTTACCAGGGCCACAAGGAGGGGAGGCAGTGTTAAGATTGAGACTGCCACAGCTATCACCACTATCATCCCCCACCGGTGACCAGCCCTCCAATACCACCTAGAGATCACGAGATTTTATATTGAGCATAGTCTATGGAAGTAGAACAATTATTTATGTCAATAGAAAACAAGTTCCCAAATTTAAATACATTTTAGGAATGGAACATTGTTAAAAGAAATCATATGCAAAAAAGATGTATAGATAGTTTTGTAAAATTGTATTGGATGGAGACTAACAACAGCCATCCATGTATTATGTGATGTCTTTAACACATCATGCACAAAACAGATAGAGAGGAAGCAGTGGTGATGGTGATGGGAATGAAATGGGTGTTTGTATTCACCTTGATTATAGAGATGGCCAGACCAGTATTCTGAATGCCACTCTCTATAGCTATGGTCATCACCTCTTGCCATGGGCGCCTGCACACCAGACCTGCTGCTGCACCAAACCCAAAACCAGCCCAGGGCAATGCCATTCCTGCCACTGCCACCTGGGAGATGTGTCCCATCTTAGGATCTTGTATACATAGAATTATAAAATAAACTATTATCATTGAATATAAGAGTGAAAATTGCTGTGGTTTACAAAGTTTTTAAGTATAACATTCTAATAAACATTACCTTCCATGTAAAGAGTTCAAATATGTAAAGGTTAGTGACAACACTAAGTGTTGTTGCAAATAGTACAAAGAAGACCACAGCTGGTGTGAGGAGAGATCTGAGAAGGTTGGCAATGCGAGGTAGAAGATGACTGATGGAGATGCCTACAGCACAGGGCAGTACAATTCCAAACATCAGACCAGCCATCTCTCCGTAGGGCAAAAGTTTAATGCCATCTGCATGATTATGGTGAAAAATTTTTGTTAGTCTCTCCCATGTTTCTTTAAAATGCAGTGTGACAAAATGCAAATGCTATGCATACTAGTTCCAAGGCATTCAATTTTTATTTATGATTATGAGTTATTTTATTTAACATATGGAAATGTATTTTGACTGCCTAGCACTTACATTGAAAGATGGTGTCACCCAGCAAGTAAAACCAAAGTGGCAGAGCAATAAAAGCAGCCACCATTGAGATGAATGTCATGGTGACTGAGAGATGCAGTGCACCATTCATTAGGTGTGTCCAGGTATTGGAGCCTCCACCACCTGGGCAGCTTCCCACAATTAACATTCCAAACCACAATGCAGGTTCTTCTCGGAATAAAACATAGCCAATCCCATAAGATACCTATTGAACAACCACAACATGGAATAAGGATTCAGCACCATCATCTTCATTAAGGGTAATTATCTGCCAAATTTATTTTATATCAACATGAAAATGTGGCAATATGAAATTACATTATTCAGCTTACATTTTTCATTGCTGTACATAATTCAGTTTAGAATCACTGACCATTGGCATAACCAAGTGTTGTAAGAATAATCCAATTGCAGGTGTAAGGGGTTTCCTCAGGGTATTAATAACACCAGCAGTGTCGAGAGTGCAGCCCATGTTCACGTAGACAATGGTGGTGATGGCTAGCAGGCATCGAGAGAAGATTTTCTCTATGAAGCTGTGGATCCGCTGCACCTGAGGTAAGGAGATGAGTTTGAGAGGGAGAGGAGGTTTATCTAACAGCAGCAATATATGCAATGACTGACTGCAGCCTATTTTATTTTCTGTTCACCTTCTACAGATGTTAAGGCTTCATAAAATGTTTGAAGACTTTACTAAGTTGCTATTATTGTTAATGTTTGCTGTAGATGGAAAAACAGCAGCAGTAGTAATTATATTAGTAGATATATACAGATATAGAATCAACAGCAAGACATTGAACTGGTGTTTGTTTAAGTGTATCCATGTGTCACCTTGATGGTGTAAGGCCTGCTTGTAAGTAAAGTTCCTCCTTTGCCTGATAGCAGGCTGATGGTGATATTGGTGAAGCCCAGAAGAGTTCCAACGAGATTGAACTTGCCCATTACTTTAGGTTCTGTGGTGAAGTTCTTGCTGGCCTTTGCTATGACCACTGCAGGCACCACCATCACATGGTGTAATCCATCTGGGCTGTGCTCCTGTCAAGGGTCATTGATAATGATACTATTATGTCTATATTACCATCCTATAACTGGCTCCCTACGCCAGTGGGCCCTAACAAGTGTGCCCACTCCCACTCCGAAGGCTTGATGAGGCCACATCATTTTCATGCATTCATTAGTGCCACTCTCCTTTCACTTCTATCATGCACCTGTGGAAGTGTGTGTGTGTGTTTCACTGTTTGATCTGCTGCAGTCTCTGACGAGACAGCCAGACGTTACCCTACGGAACGAGCTCAGAGCTCATTATTTCTGATCTTCGGATAGGCCTGAGACCAGGCACACACCACACACCGGGACAACAAGGTCACAACTCCTCGATTTACATCCCGTACCTACTCACTGCTAGGTGAACAGGGGCTACACGTGAAAGGAGACACACCCAAATATCTCCACCCGGCTGGGGAATCGAACCCCGGTCCTCTGGCTTGTGAAGCCAGCGCTCTAACCACTGAGCTACCGGGCGTGTAATTATGTGCCAATCCCAATGCTTATTGTGTGTGTGTGTGTGTGTGTGTGGAAGTGTTGCACTGCTATGTTAGATACAGTACACAGATTAATCATGTCTACTATCACCATCACCATCACCATCACATTCACCTTCACTTTTACTATGAAACCAATCAAGTGACTCCCAGGGAAGTGTCCCACTTAGTTCACTTGTGTTGAGAAAAGAGGAAGGCAACATAAGTCATGTTGCCTTCCTGTCATGTTACATGAAAGGTTTCTTTGTTTAAACATGTAAATTTATTGCAGTCATCTATCATTACCATATAATCCAAATAAGAAATCATTTTGATTTGTAATGTAAAGTTGTAACACCTGCATGGATTGAAAGGTTGATTAGATCTTCATTTTCTTGTTTCTGTTTTAGTTACCCAAGTACTGAAGAAGCTAAACCAGGTAACAGAAGGTACTAAAACTGGCCTAACAACACAAAGTGTACCTCTCTTAAAAATACATCAAAACAAATCAATAAAGTTTTGGGCTATATTGTTATTATTACTATAATTATTATTATTATTATTATTATTATTATTATTATTATCATTATTATTATTATTATTATTATTATCATTATTATTATTACTATTATTATTATTATTATTATTATTATTATTATTATTACTATCATAATTTCAATATGTACATATTATTATTATTATTATGATTATTATTATTATTATTATTATTATTATCACTTATTATAATTATCATTGTTATTGCTGTTGTTATTATTATTATTATTATTATTATTATTATTATTATTATCACTTTTTATAATCATCATTGTTATTGTTATTGTTATTATCATCAATATTATTATTGTTATTATTATTATTAAAATTATTATTATTATTATTATTATTATTATTATTATTATTATTATTGTTGTTGTTGTTGTTGTTGTTATTATTAATACTACTATTACTATTATCATTATCATTACCATTGTTATTATTATTATTATTATTATTATTATTATTATTATTATTATTGTTGTTCTTGTTATTGTTGTTGCTATTATTATTATTATTGTTATTTATTATTATTATTAGTATTATTATTATTATTATTATTGCTACTTTTATCATATATATTATTATTATTATCATCATGACTACAATATAGTAGGCTAGCATCATCGTCATCATCATGAACATGATCATTGTTATTTACGTTACAGCAGAGAATGTTATTTTGACGGCTGTCGGATACTACGTTAGTGCCCAGCCAGTAATTGAGGAGTGGAGAGTGTTCTTTTTACAATTTACAATAATAATGAGAATCGTTCATAGAGGCCCATACAACCTGTGGAAGCTGTTAGAGTACGATGGACTAACACGGAGCCTCGTTAAGTGTAACATTCCTGTTATCCACAGCAACCACAAGTGTTGGCAGACCTCACCGGACGAGGTGGTGGAAATGCTAATAATTAAAACATATCACAGCTGCAAGGGTTATATTTGTACCAAAAGTCTTTATTGCAATATCTCCTTTTTATTTTACTCCTGACCTAGTCAGCTTTTAATTGAAAAATTGAATTTTGCAGGGTTTTTTTTCATCTTTATGTAATGAAATTAAATGCTAACCCACTTACTTCTATGAGAAAATATGTATTTGTGTGAGGAGGCGGTGGGTCAGCGATGAAAATAATGGATATGGATTTTCCCTCTGATATGCTTATGTCCGTCACTTGCGTGTGATTGACGAACAGATTGATGGCTTCCTCTTCTGCCATGGTTATAGCCGTCATAGTTTCCTTTACCACTGTATTTGCATCCGTCACTCGTGTTTGGTTGATGTGCAGGCTGATGTGTAAAATACGTGGAGCCTCTGCACCCACTGCCACCAGCACCGCCGCCGTCACGGTCACCCTCACCCAGTATTCTCTCAAGTCCATTGTGGTTGATGATTCTTCCAGCGTGAAGAAAGAAAGTGTTACAACTCTAATGTGCAGAAGACGAAAAATTACTAATGTACAAAATTCATGTAGTTATTGAGATCATTATTTTATTTTTTCATGTCAATTATCGTTATGGATGAAATTTTAATCTTTGGAATTATGATTTGTTACCTTCATCATATGTACCTGTGATTAGCAGAACGTACTATAATGTCTCTCAGTGTTATTCTATAGTGTTGTGCATAGGTACTACATTGCCAGTGACTTCAAGAACATTTTAGATTGTTATGCAGTATTACTAAGGCGAAATGAATTAATGAGTGAAGCATTGCGAATCAAACAGATATTCTTTGTGGCTTCAGATCCGCCGTGTCACTTTTTGTGGGTTGTACTGAAATAACACTAGCGTTTCAATCTACGGACTAGTTCAGGTATTGTCGTGTTAGTTCTGTTCATTAATGTCTTTGTATATCTGCTCACTGTGTACACCTCACGTTTTGAAAAGCACCACATCTTTAGCCAAAAATAGATAGCTACAAAGAAAATAAGGATATTTTTATATAACTTTCTAATGTTACTTAATAGAGATGTGTGTGTGTGTGTGTGTGTGTGTGTGTGACGGTGAACGGAAGGAGGATCAGGAAACACTTTAACAGGGTGTCAAGCCTTTGAGGGAAAATGACAGGTGACTATGGAAGCGAGGGCTGAGTGCGTAATTCCTTGCAAAACATATCAGTACCACTACCATTCCATATTTTTCTTAACGTGACACGCCTGAATGACAAGCCACGAGATATGAAAGTGAAAGAATAAATCCTGCTAAAGTATGACTCTCTCTCTCTCTCTCTCTCTCTCTCTCTCTCTCTCTCTCTCTCTCTCTTCCCATGCCACCATAACGCCTAAACTGGACCTTTCCAATAAAATAAACACTTCACTGCAGTTAATTAAAAAGTTGATTGAATAATATTAGAACGACTGAGATTGTGGCTTTTTCTTTGTGTTTAACCCAAAGCTAGAGTCTCGGAAAACAAGTGTCTCACTGATCCACCACGGGCCACTGTCACGGTTCAACTAACCGCTCGCAGCGTAGCATTCAGCCTGCCACCATCACAATTACCATCGCAAGTAAGATATGCCGCCCCTACGGAAATCCCATAAACATCACAAATTGTTAGGTGATACATTCCAGCCTTTTCTTTAATGTTAGAGAGAGAGAGAGAGAGATTTTACGTTATCAGTTAATAGAAAAAACTCTAGTGAGGACTCGAATAATCATCTCTTACTCTATTGAAAAGAGAGACATAGAAAGAACGGTTTCAAAATATGTACAGGTCGAAGTGACTCCCTACACCAGTGCCCAGCGGTCGTCAGTAGGAAAGTGACTATGGTCAGGATTCAATAAATCGAATGTCACTAGGCTGAATTAATACACCATCACTTATCCTGCTGATGACTTTCGCGTGCATCCAAGTTCCAAAGGGATGTATAGGTATGGGCACGTAGGTATTATAAAACGTTTAGCGCTCTTTCTCTCTCTCTCTCTCTCTCTCTCTCTCTCTCTCTCTCTCTCTCTCTCATCAACCCCTTTAGTCCTGGGACGCATTTTTACCTTGATTTTTGGATATGATCAGACGATTTTATATGCATTAGCAAGGGTCTATGGAGCTCAGATGAGTAATGGCCACAGTCTTCACTATTTCAATCCCAACATATATTTCTGAAGCTGTATGAAATCACCAAATAGTAACCAGAATGAATATGAAAACGCATCCTGGTACTGAAGACTCATTTATCAGTCATGAAATCATTCTTGAATACTCTCCAGTAGAGCTTTGTAAGAGTAGCGGAGTAAGGAACCAGAGTGTTGAAGGAGTGCGGGATACTATAGCTACCGACCACTCCCATTATTATTTTGATACCATACGCGGATGCAGTGAATGGAGTGTTAGTGCGTGTATGACCTCACTGCTTGTGGTGCATTGACTTCATTAGTGTAACAGTGATTATGCTTTCTCAGCGTCGTAATTTCTCAAAATATTCTCTTCACCTCTCCATAATAATTGTTGGTGTACAAAATCTCTATGCACTGGAATGGAAAAAAAGGTGGGAATAATGATGATA
>NC_059300.1:11948127-12103127 GCF_017591435.1 Portunus trituberculatus
AAGGAGTTATTGTTACTTCTTTTACTTTTCGTGCTATTAAGAGAACGATGGAAATGTGTGAGTGTGTATCCATGCATGTGCTACGTTTGTATGTACTGTTTGTGTGTGTGTGTGTGTGTGTGTGTGTGTGTGTGTGTGTATGGATGATATGTAAAAAGAAATGCAGTAGCAGTGAAGCGTCGCAAAATAAATGATGTGATTGTTATATGAGTTGTTTTTGCTCTCATTATTGTTGTTGTTGTTGTTGTTGGTTAGTTGGTTGGTGTTTGTTTCTCTTTCGTTCGTTCATCCTTTTATTATTATTATTATTATCATTATTATTATTATTATTATTATTATTATTATTATTATTATTATTATTATTATCATTATCGTCACCATTAACATCATTACCATAATTACTGAGATATAATCATATAGCTCTTAAGCTGTACTAACAACACATTAGCGCACGGGTAGTCATGCAGTTATTGTTTTATTGCAAGACAATTATATTGCCGCCATTGGTGGATGTTGTGACCAAGCAAGCGAGCGAGCACAGGATGACTCTCACATGCAGCTTGTGCAAGTACCTCCCGCAGTGCAATATCACGGAGATTCCACATTTCTGGGACAGAGGCGAACAATATGTATAGATGCCAAAGTTGGTTGTACTGTGAATGTTGATGACACGGAACGAATACTGGTATTTTATCTAGTGCATGCTCTGTATTGAGAGACTGTTTTTTTTTTTTTTCACATTCGGGAGCCTCATCCTTCAAGGATATTGTCCATCCCCCCGCCCACAAGTGTTAGCTCACTGAACGCACCAAGTATTTGACTCACAATTCGTTCCTCATTTCTGTATTTTTCTATATAAGAGCATGACCTTAATGAATTTGTTATCCTTTGCTGGACAACAAAATTTAGATACTAAAAGTTATATACTGTATCACATTAACTCATTTCTTGTGTCCGTCACAAATGTTTCAACCGGCTTTCAGTGACTGCCTCGTGGCTCCCAGGAACAATCAAGGTAAAGAGAACCTCTTCATCTTGGGAACAATGAAATCACTTGCACACCATACGGAATTATGATTATTGTTGATTAATCTTTACTCCTATTGGTCCACCACATACCGTAGCTTCCACCATCAGAGTACGTGGGTTTTGCTATGGCGACATGGGCACTGGCTCAGCCCAGTCGCTATCGCCATTCGCCATGAGGATGGCATGGCCAGGAACACTTGTGTGATTGTTTTTGCTTCCATTGTACTACTATCTGCGTGTGCTATGATACAGTGTTATCTGGTGTAATTTATATTATTTTAATGAATAATTTGATGGATATGTCGACGTTTATAGACGGAAGGGGATGAATTTACCATACAGGGCACAAAGAGGCCAGCAGCTCCACCACTGTCCACCAGACTCCATATAGTGTCCGGCACTTTCTCCGACAAATGCATTCACATTCTCGAAAATCCTCCATACACCTCTACTTCTCCATAAAACGTTCCTATCATCTCCACTCTTTTCCCTTCTCAGTCCCATATTCATCTCCACTGTCATCTCCTTTCTCTGTTTCATCATTTGCTTCCTTCACGCCTGTATAGCGAAGGCTGCACGCTTTCTTACCTTCCTTTAGTTTTTTTTTTTTTTTTCCTTTCTTTCTTTAGTAAACGTGTGTGTTCCTCTTCAGTTTCAACGTAAAGTAACAGTTCGTGGTTTTATATTCGCAACTTTGCTTTCAATTTCTCAACGTGCACAGCTGCTGCACCAGTGTGCGTCATGGAGGTCATGACATCCTTGCCTCCATTCACCGCGATCGATATCGAAAAGGTGTCCATCACGCGGAAGACGGTTCATGGCGTGGGAGATTGCACGTGCTACCTCATCACGTAATAACGAAAGAGAAAGTGCCAACTCAGAGAGAGAGAGAGAGAGAGAGAGAGAGACTATATATATATATATATATATATATATATATATATATATATATATATATATATATATATATATATATATATATATATAATCAGTGTGTGTAAGATACCCAGTGAAAGCTACATATGCATTGTACTATTGCATATTTTGTTTTTTTACCCATGTGAACTGTTAAAAAATTGGAAATAAGACAAAAACAGGAGAATAGTTTTCAAGGATAATGAGATACTCATGTCAAATTAGAAGTTCATGTATTTTAACCACAATCAAAATCTGAATTAATATGACACTTTATAAATACATAATATAATATTACTCATGGATAAATCTAGCCTGAAAATATTTTCACTGAACATCTCATACTTTCCATGATACTGAAACTATGTACAATAAGTAATAATAACAAATCAATATTTTATTCTGCTACTTCCTGTACCACATCTGCAAGGTTTTCATATTCTTAACTTTACGCTGAAGCTGCAAGAGGGAGTAGAGCAGAGCCTCAGCTGTAGGTGGGCAACCTGGCACATACAGGTCAACAGGAAGGATGCGATCACAACCTCGCACAACAGAGTAAGAATAGTGATAATATCCTCCTCCATTAGCACAAGATCCCATTGATATCACCCATCTGGGCTCAGGCATCTGTAACCAAAGAAAATTTGTTGTTCAGTTCAATTTTGCAGGTTTATTTTTCTGTGGTATGGATGTAATGCAATGCAATCAGTCAATATTTGTTACTGGCTTTAGATGATCATCCATAAAACAAACAAATATTCATAATGAATTACTATAAAAACACCGCAATAATGAAACTGCTAGTGAAGATCAATACAAGGGAAGATAAAGAGTAATTCAGTAGATCTGAGCACATTTTTGTAATCTGAATATGTAAAGTATGTGAGCAATGACTAATGGGTTCATTTTTTGGCATGACAAGGATGATTACTACCATCTAATAAACTAAAAACTACATCATGAAACTTGATTATTGTTAAAAAATGTAGGTATACATGAGAACATGATTACTTACCTGATCATAAACTTTCCTGAGTGCTGGTGCCATCTTATTGGTGAGTGTTCCTGCCACAATGATAACATCGGCCTGCCGGGGAGAAGCACGGAACACAATGCCAAAGCGATCCACATCATATCGAGACGCAGCACACTGCATCATCTCCACAGCACAGCATGCGAGCCCAAAGGACAAGGGCCACAGTGATCCCTGCCAAGGCAATATATGTGTTATATACATACACAAGGAAGTGCAAGGAAAACATCCTTGTACATTAAGTAGGAAAAATGTGTACAAAATGTTTTCTTCACTGTAGTAAAATTCAATCTAATTTCCACAAATTCAAGTCAATAGTACAATAAGACTGAATTGATACATAAATGGGGAACATTTGGTGTGACAGCTTTATCTTGGAAAAAGTGTGACGGCACATATATTCAAAGTACAGAAGTGATCTTTTCATATTTTCAGAATAGCTCATCTGTCTGTAATGCCTGACTGTCTACACCAGAATGCTGAAAAACGTCATTTGAAGTTCTATCACACATAAATAGGTGTTCAAACACAATACCTTTCTGCCCCAATTCAATAGATCATCAAGTCTGGCAACTGCATACTCAGCAGCATTGGATGTGTTCTGGAAGGGTGAGTAAGGCTTGTACTTGACAGGAGCAGGACTGGCAGTGGCACTCTTGTTTCGTGCAGCCACCACAACGGCACCACTCACCGCTCTTGCCAGCTGCGGCACACCACCACGCCACACTGGAAGAGAACACAACAATTATGTTGGTGAATCTGTTGAGTTGTTTGAGTCCTTTACTAAAACCTCTTCAACAACATACCTGTGCATGAACAAGAGAATTGAAGCTTTTAATCAGAAAAAAATTTCTATATAATTATATAATCTGATATATCATAGAAAGGTGATCATATTTAACTTGGAACCTGATGGGGAAAAAAGTAACTTTAGGGAAGTCCTGGAAGATCAAATCTTTATCCTTCTGATTCTGAAAATGTCTTAGCTATCATATAGCCACGGTTGAAACATGTCCGTCAGCTGGCATAGATAAAACAAGGCAGATGATGCTCTAATCATGTCTTTCCAAATACTTTGATAGATGAATGAACTTAAGAAATAACTATGATGTTTTAGGGGTACAGAGGAGGAAAACTCCTGGTATGGTTTAGGTCACATCAAAACTTATTTCATAATACAGTAACTATATGTATCCTTAACTGTTTGCCTGCCAGATATTCTTAGGCAGTAGTCTGCAAGGCAGCTGGGGGATAATACATAAGACCTCAAGTGAGATGCTGAGTGACCACTGTGACATGACCAGTGATTTCTGCCGTCTAAGTCATGCGTTACGTTACAGTGAAATTGCCAAGGAATGGCTTTATATTAATTTAAACACGATAAAACTAGACAGACTACAAAAGTTTTGTCTTAAGATTTAAAACAACCAGTTTTCTGAAAATGTATCAAAACTACATATGAAGAGTACATTCTTAAAGAAAGGTTCATCAGATAAAAACAACACAAAAAACACCAAAATTTATTTTCTAAAAAAGAAAAAAAAAAAAGTAATGAAGACATTTCATACTGACCCTCTAAACAATATATTCCACAAGCTATTAAGAGTACCAAAATTACAAAAATAAAATCTACAACTTCAGAAAGCTAGACTTACACAGACAGGTGCATAGATTGTGTCAGATGAAACTAGAATATATCCAAAGCATTCATATATAGTTCACTTTTCTTTATACTCATGTGGCTTTAAACATCCAAAGAATACAAACCATTTGCTGACAAAAATACTAGTAGAGCATTAAGTAAGGCACTTTGTTGGGTCATTGCACTTGCAACCAATATTTTCCCACCCCCCCTGAATCTCCCCTTAACCTACTGGAACCTCCCCCATACAGTGTTTCGGTAGCTGTGGTGGCGAGTGGACGTGTTGTGTGTGCTCTCCGTTTCTGGCTGTGGTTTTTATAGTTAGCAAGTGGTGTTTGTGCTTGGTGTCTGTGTGTGGTGCTTTTGAGTATTAGTGAAGTGAAAGTGTGTACTGCAAGTGTTAGATTAGAGTGAAATAGTGGTTAGAATCAGTGTTTGTGAGTTAAAAGTATTTTTGTAGAGCGAGGAGACTAGGCTTGTAACCGTCAAGTTGACCTTGAAAGAGGATTAGTTGACCTCACTTAGGCCCCCCCACCACCGCAGTTCCCCCACCCTGCTGTCACCTAGTATTTTTATTTGTTCGTGAGTTAACATATTGTAAATTAGTATGGCGGTAGCTACTGAGGTATATCAGAGTGTGATTGAGTGCGTGAAAGAGAGTGTTGAGGTGGGATTGGGAGAGTTTGTTGTGTGTGAGATGTGTGGGCACGACAGGAAGGTCGTTGACTTTTCTGAGTGTATGGTGTGTAGGCTCAAGAGCGAGAATTTAGTTCTTTCTCTTGAGCACCGAGAATTGCGAGAGGAAATCAGAAAGCTAAGTGAGGGGAAAAGTGCGAACGAAGTTCTCATCTTTGAATTGAAGGAGGAGGTTAAGAGGCTTGGGGAGGCAGTGGAAAAAATTAGGCAGGAGATCAGTGTTAGGCCGAAGGTTGGACCTTCTGAGGGCGACAGGGTGGCTTGGCCCTCTGTCGGGAAGAGCAGAGTGGGGAAGAGGGAGCAGGCGAGCCAGACTGGGAAAGATAGTAGTCAGGATAGGCAGAGATGGCAGGTTGTGAGGGGAAGGAAAGCGGAGACAGTTAGGGAGGATAGGACTAAACCTGTTGAGTGTGAAAATAGGTTCGGTTTGTTGGAGGGAGAGGGGGAGAGTGAGAGTGGAGTGAATGAAGTGGTTGTGGTGAGTGAAAGGAGAAAGAAGGGGGTAGAGGAGAGGAGGAGGAGGGTTGTGCCTAGCACACCTCAGGTGTGTGTGGTGGGTGACTCTCAGGTTAGGTATTTAGATAGCACTTTCTGTGGGAAAGACAGGGATAGGAGGACGAACGTGTGTATGCCTGGTGCAGGTGTGAAGGCAGTGAGTGAGGAGGTGCAGAAGAGGGTTGGGGGGATGGAGAGGGAGGGTGTAGTAGTTTTGCACGTAGGTGGGAACGATGTCAGAGCAGGTGGGTCGGAGGAGTTAGTGGCAAGATTTCGGGAAATGTTAGGCAAGATAAGGGAGAGTGGTAGGAGGTGTGTAGTGTCAGGAATCTTGCCTCGTGTGTATGTTAGCAGGGAATGGTTGTCTAGAGCCATTGGTGTGAATGATCGGGTAAAAGGGATGTGTAAGGATGTGGGTGTCAGCTTTGTGGATGTATGGGATAGGTTCTATGGGCGAAGGGATTTGTATGCTAGGGATGGTGTGCATCTGAGTAGGAAGGGTGTGGATGTGCTGAGTGGATGTCTGGAGGGGGGAGTTGGGATGGAGTGAGGTAGCAAATGCATTCCAGAAGAAAGATGCTAGACATAAATTAGATAGGATAAACAGAGATAGTGAAAAGATTAGGAAAGATTTCCAGGTGCAAATAGGAGAGAATAAGATTAGGATTCCAAATAAGGAGACAGCATCTAGGAAGGTAGCAGGACTTAAATGTTTTTATGTAAATGCCAGGAGTCTTAGGAACAAGAAGGACGAGTTATCTAGTTATATAGTTGAGGAGGACCTAGATGTTGTATGTGTCACAGAGGCATGGGTAAATGAGGAAAAGTTTAGGAAAATAGGAAAGAATATGAAGTAGATGGATACATTATGTATTTACACCAGAGAATTGGTAGGATAGGCGGAGGAGTAGTTATTTATGTAAAAAATCCTTCATTTCCAGTCAGGTTAATGGTATTAAGGTAGATAACAGAGTAGAGTCCTTATGGCTGGATGTTAGAGTAAACAAAAGTAAGGTTATTAGAGTAGGAGCTTTTATAGGCCACCTAACCAGTCAGCAGATGTAGACAACCTTATGGTAGATGAGATAAATAGGGGTGTACTAGTCAGACAATTATCTTAGGGATTTTAATCTTAAGTCAGTAAACTGGGAGAGGATGGTAGGAGATGCTAGTGAAAATAAGTTTATGGAAAGTTTTCAGGATAACTATTTAGTGCAGATGGTAGATAAACCTACTAGGGGGAGGAAGGTTTTAGACATAGTACTAACAAATATTGAGCATTGTTTAAAGGAAGTTGAGGTAGGAGAGACTTTAGCAAACAGTGACCATCATATAATTAGATTTATCATTAATTCCAGTAGGGATAATATAGTGAATAAGACTAGAGTCCCAAACTATCAGAAAGGCAATTATGGTAGGTTACGTCAGTTATTAGGAGAGGTAAACTGGGAAGATAGTTTTGGAAATAAAACTGCACAGGAGATGTGGGATATTTTTAAGGTTGTAGTAAAGGGTATAGTGATGCAGTGTATCCCTTACAAAGATATAAGGCAGAGAAACAGGAAGCCATTATGGTGGACTCATGAGATAGGTAGCCAGATCAGAGAGAAGAAGAGGGCATACAGAGAGTTGCAGAAAAGTGGGAAGATGTAGATTTGATTAGGTACAGACAGGTCAGAGATGATTTGAGTAAGGTTATAAAAAAGTAAAAGACAGGCAGAGATAAAACTAGCTAGAGCTGGGAGTAAAGATCCCAAAAATTATATAGTTATTACAAGGTCAGTGATAAAAGAAATAAGGATAGGATTGGACCACTCAGAAAAGATGGTGTAGTAGTGGATCAAAATGAAGACATAGTAGAATTATTGAATGAACAATTTTCTTCAGTATTTACTAGGAAAGAATAGGAAATCCTGTTACAAACAGTGCGACGAGTAGTTTAAGAGCTTTAGAAAATATTGATATAAAACCGGGAATTATTAGGAAATTTATTCTTGAACTAGACGATAGGAAAGCCAGTGGTCCTGATGAGCTACATGCCAGAGTACTTAGGGAGGGTGTAGACAGTATTTCTGAAGCACTTAAGTTAATCTTTGAAAGATCACTTAGGTTTGCTGAGATACCTCAGGACTGGAAGTTAGCTAATGTTACTCCAATATTTAAAAAGGTAGGAAGGATGATGCGAATAATTATAGACCGATCAGTTTAACTAGTATAGTATGTAAGATACTAGAGAAAATCATTAAGGGTAGTATTTGGGAGCATTTAAATGAGAATAGATTAATTAGAGATACCCAACATGGCTTTAGATCAGGGAGGTCCTGTCTTACAAATTTGCTCGATATCTTAGAATATATTACCAAGGAGTTAGATGATGGAAATAGCATAGATGTTATATATCTAGATTTTAGCAAGGCGTTTGATAAGGTACCGCATAGGAGGCTAGTGTACAAATTGAGACTACATGGGATAGGGGTAGGTTAGTTGATTGGATTAGTGAATGGCTTTCTGATAGGAAACAGAGAGTAGTATTAAATGGGGCAATGTCTGAGTGGAAGGAAGTGGTTAGTGGGGTACCCCAAGGATCAGTGCTAGGACCTCTTCTTTTCTTGGTGTACATTAACGATTTAGATATAGGAATTAGTAGCAAAGTATCAAAGTTTGCAGATGATACTAAGATAGCATGTGCAGTACAGGGTGAAAAGGACAATTACAGAATACAACGAGACCTGGACAGGCTGATAGCATGGGCAGACAGGTGGCAGATGGAGTTTAATTCTGATAAGTGTCAGGTTATGCATTTAGGTAAAGACAACACAAACTTTAACTATGAGATGGAGGGATGTTGGCTAGAGGCAGTAGAGGAAGGAAAGGATTTAGGAGTAGTGATAGACAGGACTATGAAATTTTCAAAGCAATGTTTAGAAGCAAGAAATAGGGCAAATAGGATCCTGGGTTTTATAAATAGAAATGTTAGTTATAAAAGTAAGGAAGTGGTGCGTAGCTTATATAATTCCTATGTTAGGCCCCATTTAGAGTATTGCATACAGGCCTGGTCACCCCACTATAGGCAGGATATCAACATGTTAGAAGCAGTTCAGAGAAGAGCAACTAGGATGATACCAGCATTAAAGCGCCTGGAGTATAGAGATAGATTAAAGGAATTAAACATGTTTTCATTTGAGAGGAGATGTATAAGAGGGATATGATAGAGTTATTTAAAATGTTCTCAGATACAAACTACATAGATGTGAGATCTTTCTTTACCTTAGAGGAGGGAAATAGGACTAGAAATCATGGCAGGAAGATTAGAAAGCAAGGCTGCAGGTTAGATATAAGAAAATATTTCTTTAGTCATAGAGTGGTAGACTTCTGGAATGCATTGCCAGAGACGGTTGTAAATAGCACTAGTTTGACAATGTTTAAAACAGATTAGATAAGCACTTAAATTTATTAGATTTATAATTATGTATAGCACTGCATGATAGTTTTTATAAGAAATTTACTATAGTTAAATCATGATCCCCATGTATGGGGACCACAAATTGTAGAGGATTTCGCTGCAGGACTTAGCCCTGTTAATGGGCCAAATATTTAGAATTAGTATATAATGTATTGTGTACTTGTAAGTGTATCTTTAAGTACTGATGACGAGGTCGCTGTGCGACTGATACAGGATAACCTAGATGGGCCCTGGTGGCCCTTTGTTATCCTATTATTTATGTTATGTTATACAGTAAACCAACCTAGTCCAACATTTTGAAACCTCCTAAACAGGGAGGGGTGAGTGGGGATGGAAGCTCTCTTGGAACCCCAATAAGGTAAACAATAATTTTTGCCAGGGTACAATGGTGTTAGAAATGCTCTATCTAAACAGTGAGATTAGTCCCAGTGAAGGTCTGTAATAACGCACGGTGTACTGGTTGAAACAGCAATAAAACCTAAATAAGGCATCAGTAGCAGAATTAACTTGAAGGTTGAACTGAGATCTTGTGTAAGCGTGACCTCTTGGGAGCTGCGCCAAACCGGGGCACGATTTACCGGAAAAAGAGACTTAAGAATTAAAGTTATGCTGCCTCATTGTAATTGTGTTGAAGCAGCGTGCAAGTGGAGGCATGCAAGAGATGAACACGACATCCCGCTTACCCGTGAGAGCCATCCTCAGTCCTGCTGCCTCGATTACGTCTTCACCTCCTCAGCAGCTGACGGAGTGAGCTTTCGCTTTGGCTCAGATGTTATTTTTCGGTTTACTAATAAAGCTCCCTTCCTAACCTGTATGTATGCATAAATATAAGTTGATTACGGAGATCATGAGGAAGAAGTGGTGTCACTCTTACATAAAAAACAAATTAGTTGATATCAAAGGGGGAGAGTACCGAGCACGAGTGAGGCCGAAGGTTGCGAGTCCACCCCAGCATGGAGTCCGCCGCCCCGGCATCATGCGAGCAGACTGAGAAGGCAAAGAAATATGACCGCCAGTTAAGGTGAACATTATGAATCCATGTGCAGAACAGCTGAGTATGTCTTGGGGGAAGGTGTGGGCGGTGATGCGTGGCGAGGAGCTACAATGCCCAGCCACACAGCCCTTGTTTACATTACTCGCACAGTCACTACTGCAGATCTAGTGAAAAGCTAATGTGAAAGGGGTAAGATTGAGAAGGATTAGGGATCAAGTTTACTTATCAACTATGCCACATATTACCTTTTCATCTGGACTGGGTAATGGTACTGATGACGAGGTCGCTGTGCGACTGATACAGGATAACCTAGATGGGCCCTGGTGGCCCTTTGTTATCCTATTATTTATGTTATGTTATGTTATGTTAATGGCTCCACAAGTTGCTTCAGATTCACCTAATGACCTAGCAGGGAAAGGAGTTTGGCAGGTCCACACCTAATACCAGTGAAATGTTACCACAACGCCACTCGCCGTATATTTACTGTTATCCACATATCTACAATATAAGGCAACACTTTCTGTATCCCTGCACCAACGAGGAAAATCGTAAATGTGTTAGCATGTACTATATTAAATGTCCACGTTGATATATATGGACTACCTAAAGGCCATTTCTCTGGATCATTCAATAAATCTATAGTGAAACAAGTTTTCTCTCTCTCTCTCTCTCTCTCTCTCTCTCTCTCTCTCTAAAGGAAAATAAAACTGGAGCCTGACAGGAGCTATTAGAAATGTTGATCAGTTCATTAGAGATTGTGCCTTAAGTGACACTGCAGAGGTCCAGCACCTTACTGTAGGTCCCATATTTTGTTAAGGCATAACATAACATAACATAACATAAATAATAGGATAACAAAGGGCCACCAGGGCCCATCTAGGTTATCCTGTATCAGTCGCACAGCGACCTCGTCATCAGTACTTAAAGATACACTTACAAGTACACAATACATTATATACTAATTCTAAATATTTGGCCCATTAACAGGGCTAAGTCCTGCAGCGAAATCCTCTACAATTTGTGGTCCCCATACATGGGGATCATGTCTTATTTAACTATAGTAAATTTCTTATAAAACTATCATGCAGTGCTATACATAATTATAAATCTAATGAATTTAAGTGCTTATCTAATCTGTTTTTAAACATTGTCAAACTAGTGCTATTTACAACCGTCTCTGGCAATGCATTCCAGAAGTCTACCACTCTATGACTAAAGAAATATTTTCTTATATCTAACCTGCAGCCTTGCTTTCTAATCTTCCTGCCATGATTTCTAGTCCTATTTCCTCCTCTAAGGTAAAGAAAGATCTCACATCTATGTAGTTTGTATCTGAGAACATTTTAAATAACTCTATCATATCCCTCTTATACATCTCCTCTCAAATGAAAACATGTTTAATTCCTTTAATCTATCTCTATACTCCAGGCGCTTTAATGCTGGTATCATCCTAGTTGCTCTTCTCTGAACTGCTTCTAACATGTTGATATCCTGCCTATAGTGGGGTGACCAGGCCTGTATGCAATACTCTAAATGGGGCCTAACATAGGAATTATATAAGCTACGCACCACTTCCTTACTTTTATAACTAACATTTCTATTTATAAAACCCAGGATCCTATTTGCCCTATTTCTTGCTTCTAAACATTGCTTTGAAAATTTCATAGTCCTGTCTATCACTACTCCTAAATCCTTTCCTTCCTCTACTGCCTCTAGCCAACATCCCTCCATCTCATAGTTAAAGTTTGTGTTGTCTTTACCTAAATGCATAACCTGACACTTATCAGAATTAAACTCCATCTGCCACCTGTCTGCCCATGCTATCAGCCTGTCCAGGTCTCGTTGTATTCTGTAATTGTCCTTTTCACCCTGTACTGCACATGCTATCTTAGTATCATCTGCAAACTTTGATACTTTGCTACTAATTCCTAAATCTAAATCGTTAATGTACACCAAGAAAAGAAGAGGTCCTAGCACTGATCCTTGGGGTACCCCACTAACCACTTCCTTCCACTCAGACATTGCCCCATTTAATACTACTCTCTGTTTCCTATCAGAAAGCCATTCACTAATCCAATCAACTAACCTACCCCTATCCCATGTAGTCTCAATTTGTACACTAGCCTCCTATGCGGTACCTTATCAAACGCCTTGCTAAAATCTAGATATATAACATCTATGCTATTTCCATCATCTAACTCCTTGGTAATATATTCTAAGATATCGAGCAAATTTGTAAGACAGGACCTCCCTGATCTAAAGCCATGTTGGGTATCTCTAATTAATCTATTCTCATTTAAATGCTCCCAAATACTACCCTTAATGATTTTCTCTAGTATCTTACATACTATACTAGTTAAACTGATCGGTCTATAATTATTAGCATCATCCTTCCTACCTTTTTTAAATATTGGAGTAACATTAGCTAACTTCCAGTCCTGAGGTATCTCAGCAAACCTAAGTGATCTTTCCAAGATTAACTTAAGTGCTTCAGAAATACTGTCTACACCCTCCCTAAGTACTCTGGCATGTAGCTCATCAGGACCACTGGCTTTCCTATCGTCTAGTTCAAGAATAAATTTCCTAATAATTCCCGGTTTTATATCAATATTTGGTAGAGTAGCCAGCAATTTTTTATGTCCTTTAATGCTAGTAAAGTTAATTTTAGTTTATTAAAGCTTATGTTCTCTAACAGACTGTGGGGTGACCATGGACAGTCACTGCTGGAGATTGGACATGTATGCCTCATTAATGCTAGTGCAACAGGAACAGAAACTCTGAAGTCACTAGTATTGCCAGGCTTGGGAGCAGTGACTATAATTGATGATGCTAAGGTTGCTCCTCAGGATACTGGTAACAAGTAAGTCATAATTATGAGAGTAGCATTACTTTGGTATCAGACATGTGTTTGGGGACTCACACCAATTCAGCCTTTTTCTGATATGTTCAAGAATCTCAATCTTATTCAATAAAGGTGATATTCTGATACAATGAAATCCAATGATTTAATGTTTTCGTGTATGTGCTTTGGCCATTCTTTTATAGGAACCAGATTTTCAAACAGGCACAAATTTTCATAATAGAGCAGCAAATATGTGCAAAGACTCTCCAAACTTATCTTAGCATTTTCATGTTATTTGCAGTTTCTTTGTGGATTTAGCAAGCATCGGGCGACCACGAGGGGAGGTGGCTCTTCGCCTCTTGCTGGAGCTGAATCCTGAGGTGCGAGGGACATTTGTGGACCAGCCTCTTCAGGAAATTCTGGACAACCAGCCAGAATTTTTCTCACCATTTACATGTGTTATTGCAACATGTTTGCCAGAAAGGTATTATTCCATCTCACTAGTGAATGAAAGAATTAATTTTTTAATATAAATTGCCCTATATTTTCCTTAAACTTAAATATGTCCAAGAAATAGTTGCAGTATTCATTTTTCTGAATCTATTTAGAATAAAAATTCTCTTACAGCACACTTCTCACTCTCTCCAAAGTATTATGGGATGCCAAAATCCCATTGGTCGTGGTTCGGAGCTATGGCATGATTGGTTATATTAGAATACAGGTGAGAAATTAGTCTTTTCCAGGATTTATAATTCTTTTGAAATTTACTTTAAAACTTTGTATTCTCTCTTTAGCACTTGCTTCATATCACGGTCTATGAAGCTAAGGATGTGGCCTATCTCAATACAATTTTTGTAAATGTGACATGAGCTAGTCTCAAAGCCTCAGTTTAGAGGGTTCATGGTGTGTGTGTCTGTGGTAGTATGGCTGTGCTGTCATCCAGAAAGACCCAGGCCATTAACAGAAATGGAAGATCTTTTATGGTCTTTAAATATACCTTCAGATTGAAGAATACACAATCATACTGGGTGAAATTTCCTCAAAAAATGACAATTTGAACAGCACACGGTCTTATTATATGAAGTTACTTTGAGATTGAAGAGCACACAGTCATATTAAGTAAAATTCCCTTAAGAAACAACATATACTTTCAGATTAGGGACCATTTAATCATATTAGTTTAATTTCCCTTAAGAAACAACATATACTTTCAGATTGAAGAGCACACAGTGATAGAGAGTCATCCGGACAATGAGATTCCTGACCTGCGGCTGGACCGGCCTTTCTCTGCCCTGGAAAAGTACATGGATAGTCTTGATCTGGATGGAATGGATGACAAGGAACATTCACATGTGCCCTATGTTGTTATTCTTTACAAGTTTTTGCAAAAATGGAATCAGGAACATGGAGCACCACCAAAGAATTACAAAGAAAAGAAATTGTTTATTCAGCTCCTTAAAACTGGTATGTTGTTCGCATCTTGTGTCTAAACGTGCTTTTGATATTTGTGTGTAACTTTCTGTTTATGATTCAGATTGTAAGTTTGATGTAATATATTTATATGTTTATTTTTATGTATTATTTCTTATTTATTCATCATTTATTTTTTACTTATCTATTTAATTTAGCTATTATTTTTGTTATTTTTATTATTATTATTATTATTATTATCATTATCATTATTATTATTAGTTTTATATATTTTTTTCCATTTTCATGTATTTATTATTACAGTAAAACCTTGCTTGACGAACGTCTCTAAGGACGAACAATTTGGGAGACGACCAAAAAATTTGTCAATATATCGACCCAGGGAACGAACGGTGTGTGATAGCTGACCCAGCTATCACACAACAACAAAACAAAATATAAGCACAAAAGAAAATAGAAACAGGAACATACAAAAATATTACATAACAATCTCCGTGCCACCACTATTTTCTCCTGTTTTTCCTGGGCATGGTGATGTTACCAGCGCGCTCTACTGTAGCTTCCTCGGCGTTATTCTCGCTGCTCTGATGGCTCTCAGTGTTGCTGTCATCATCATCCTGGCCATGTCCAGGTACTGCAGATTGTTGCACATCCATCGCAGCTGTTTCCTTGCTCGCCTGGCAAGGAATACCGCCCTACTGCCCGCTTCTCTCACACTGAGCATCACCTCCGAGGATAAAAGGAACTTCCTAGCCACATGCCTTTAACTTCCCTTCTTGGAAGTCCAAACTTGCTCCCACATGCGTGAGGAAGTCAGTCCCCAGCAGGCAAGGGTCTTCCAAGGCAGAGACGAAGACTGGCAATCTTTCCATGTTTCCCACGCCGATGTTCACTATAACGGGGCCCCACATAGCGGCACTGACTTGTGACGCTACACAGCTGTTGTGTAGCTCTGGCACGCTGCACACATCCAAAGTCCTCTCTCATGACTGTCTTCTCGGATCTTGTCTGTCTTCCTTCCCATCCTCCTCTCCTCCATTCCATCATGCCATCAATGTCCAGTCTCTCAAGTAATTAATAACCTTTTCTTTTTTATTCATTTTATTATAATTTTGATAGCGTTTAGGTAAGTAAAACAATTTAGGCTTTCTATAATTATTTCGTTCATGTCATGCATACATTAAAGGTATATTTTGAATAGGTTTTATGGACAAAAGTATGAGTTTTTTTAGGTCTGGAACGGATTAATGGTATTTCAGTACATTGTTATGTGAAAAATTGATTCAGGGGACGAACAAATCAGGTGACGAACAGGATTTAGGAATGAATTATGGTCGTGAGCTGAGGTTTTACTGTATTACTTTTTAGGAATGAGAGAAAAACAAAGTGGTGAAAATGAGGAGAATTTTGATGAAGCCATTAAAGCAGTAAATACATCTCTACTACCCACCTCCATACCAAATGGAGTGCAAACTCTTCTTAATGAAGCAGCAAACATCACACCAAGCCCCACCACCAAGCCTTTCTGGATCATGGCTAGAGCCCTGCATGAGTTTGTGTCCTCTGAAGGCCGAGGAGTGCTGCCTGTCAGAGGCACAATTCCAGATATGACAGCAGATTCTGAAAAATACATCAAAATACAAAGTTTGTAAGTATTTTCTAAAAGTTTTGTATACCATTTTTTATTAATTGTAGACTTGAAAATATGGTAAGTCCATCAATTAGTTTGGTCTATATTACCAGTAGTGGATAATCACACTGTCAGCTTTAAGACACAGGATATAAAGCTTGAATTTGTTTCCTGCATGTTGTACAAGGTGTCTGAAAGGGATGGAGCAGTGGTTGTCAAACTTTTTCATAAGCGACCCTATTTGGAACATTTCATTCCTTCGTGACCTAGAGTACAGTAAAGAGAAAGAAAATGTACAATGATATATAGTTATATACACGAGCCTGCATGGGCCCACTGCCAGTCCAACATACGCATTTGATACAGGAGTCATTCCTTTCAGAGACACCATTACATAGGGCCCAGGAGGAGGGAGGTGGGGGGAAGATGAACATACATAACAAAAGTAATTTGTGGTTAAAGAAGAATAATTCAATTAAGTACCAGAAATACACTGAAACACTAAAAGCATGATAATGTTCCTGTGTCCCTGCGACCCATCAAAATTGATCTCGCGACCCATAGTTTGAGAATCACTGGGATGGAGTAAAGTGATAGGAAGCTCTCTTCTGTCTTTGCTCTGTGCTGCTGCAAGTATGATATGGCAAGGTATGAGTGAGGCTATTCACCTCCTCTATACCTTAATACAGACATCTTAGCTACTCCCTTTTAAGGGGGATGTCTGCCTTGTATGTAAATGGCTATTTGATATGAAGCAAATTATGTGAAATTTTTACTTGGTAGGTATTGCAAACTAAATGCTGATTAATGTTGATGTGAGGCAGGTACCGTGATCAAGCAGCACAGGATGCCGACTGGGTGCTGCGGAGAGTGCAGGAACACAGTCAGCAGCTTGGTCCTCGGAAAGTCATGCCATCTTTAGAAAATGATGTGAAGAACTTTTGCAAGAATGCACATGCACTTCGAGTCATAAAAGGCAAACCAATTGTGGAAGAATATAAGGGCAGCATCAATCTCAGTGAAATAGGTATTTGAAACTAAACACTAACTGCATGTATAGAATTGTGATTACACGTGCCATGCATGTTCTTCAATTCTTGAGGTCTGCATCATTCTCAAAGGTGAAAGTAAAGTTTAAGTAGCACTTTAATATGAGAAATGCTGTGAATCACACAAGTAGAACCTATTTTATTTTTTATGTTTAATCTCAAAATATGGCACACATTTAATCCATTCATTTAACCTTAATTAATAACCTGATTTAAGCTTGCTTTACTTTTTTTACCACCTCTCATAGCTCTATTGCTCCTTCACTACTCCTTGCTCTTTCTCAGTGTCATTTTATATATGTTTCCTCTCACTTCAGATTCTTGCATTGCTCTATCCAAAATATGTACCTCTTTATGATGTCACTTTATTAATAATTCTTTTGTCACTGATCTCCATGCAAGTACATCATTGTGTTATTCACACACTGATTTTCCCAACAAGTTAGTTGACTTTTACAGTTTATTGATATTTCAGGTGCACATCTGGAAAATCCAGAGAGTGATCTGGTGTGGTATGTGATGCTTCGTGCAGTGGATCAGTTTCACTCAGAGTTTCGGGCATACCCTGGTTATTTCCAAGATCAAGTGGAGACTGATATTGTGAGGCTAAAGGTAAGAGAAGGTTTATTCAGTGTTGTACATGAACCATGGTTTTTTTGTAGTAAACAGAAAACATTGAATTAGCCAGTCAAACTACTCCTGATAAGTTCATAATAAGTAAGATAGTTTTGAATGAGTATGAAAAGGTTTATTTTGGTTGGAATTGCAGAGCTAAATTTTAAAAGTGTTTTGAAATTATATGCTTTGCTTTTCAACAAACAAAATCATGAAGTTCAGGAACCATTCATATAAAAATAAGAAAATATTATTTGGAAACCAGAGACCATATGAATAAAGATTCAATTATAGAAGTTTACCTCTGCTCAGCTCTTACTCTTACTTCTGTATTTATTTATTTTTATTTATTTATTGTTATTCTTTTTTCTTTCTAGGTATGTGTGAATAGATTACTTGCTGACTGGGGGTGTGGTCCTATTGTAAAGGATGACTTCATCCATGAGATGTGTCGCTATGGAGCGTCAGAGGTGCACTCTGTTGCTGCTTACATGGGTGGGTGTGCTGCTCAGGAGGTCATCAAAATAATCACTGCACAGTATGTTCCCATTAATAATACTCATATTTATAATGCTATAGCAGCAACTTCAGGAACCTTCATGTTATGATTACCACATCCATGTTTTAGACAGTACTCTTTAGTTCGAAAATACATTCACATAATATATATAGCACTTTTTGTACATTATTTAGCTTTTTTTTTTATCAATTATTGCAATTAGCAGCTTTAAAAATCATAATGATCTGAGAGAGCAAATACATGAAATAAGAATATAGTGGAACATTGGTTCTTGAACTGAATTCATTGTTGAATGCCATTCAAAATTTTAACTTTTCATAAACCAAACCATTTTTTTCATGGGAATCAGTGTGTCATGAAACACCAGATGAAGGTCTTTTAGACTTAAAAAAACAATACTTTGGGCTTAAATTTGTACAGATAAGTCCCATTATATAAGTAATGGATTTAAAAGAAACTGATGAAACTAGATGAGTAAATTAGGGATTCATTATACAAGTGAGAAAACTGATGGTATGAAAATCAGTTTAGAGCAGGGGTTCTCAACCTTTTTCTTGTTAAGAACCCCCTGTTATAAGACCATCTACTCAAACCCCCAGTAATATGACATCACACAAAATGTTAATTTAATGACTGAAACTAATTCAATATGCAATGGTACAGCAAAGAATGTTATTTGATTAGCCATCTAAGTATCCCTAGAAATCCTCTTGTGAACCCTTGGGGTTTGCAAACCCCAGGTTGAGAACTCCTGGTTTAGGGGAAGTAAAAGTAATGAAGATCATGTGGGAGACTTATAGCTCATTCATTCCAACAAATGCAGCTCCCACTGTTTTATCTCAAGGCTCAGAAAGTAAAGACTGCACAGCTGGGGAATGGCAACACAGTATCACCACTCCCCAACACTTGATTAATCAGTCATGCAGTATAGATGAGTGATATGCTTATTGTAATAATTTGCAAGTAAACAAAGGATAAAGTTGTCACATAGTTTGTTTAAGAACCAAATTACAGTACTATAACTGAAGCAATTTTGAGCTCATAATTCTTTTTCATGAATTGATTTGTTTGAAAAGGGAGCCAGCCATTCAGTGACTGAGGTTTCATCATATGTTAAACCAATCCAAAGATGATAATTTTGTCATATTTCATTGTGGCATATTTGTTCACAACATTATTGAACAATCTGGTATGTTTTGAAGGATTGCATAGTCTGACCATAGTAACATGACATACAAGTGTTGCGCCATCCATTGTTGGGGCTAAAATTTATTATTTAGAAAGAAGGAATGTTATGCTGTATGTCATTGCTTTCTGTGGCCTGAACACATGGTTTATGAGCTATTCCATTTATGTATTCTTTGTGTTCTTTTGCCAATATAAAAGAAAATTGAATAGGTGTTTTATCTGTATCTACCTATGCATTTACATACTAGCTTTTTCTTCCTTATATATATATATATATATATATATATATATATATATATATATATATATATATATATATATATATATATATATATATATATATATATATATATCAGTTTTATGGTACTCATTTTGAAATTGCAACCCATGTAAACATTCTCCAAGGCAGCACCAACATAAAGGTCTTATTCTCAGGACAACATTGTTGGTATTGTATTAATATCAATGATCACAGTAAGAAAGCCAATTGTTTACACTTATACACCAGTCATTGCACTTTGTGCTTCAAATAAGTGTTTATCACTGTAGTACAATGTATCTCGCTGGTTCATGGTTGAATTAATGGAAGCAAGGAATGTGAAAAGAACATATGTTAAGAGATAAAAATGAAAATATACTTTCCTCATTTCTATCCTCTATGAATTCACTCATAAACTAATGAGATAGTGATAGAATAAACAAACATGTATTCACTTTATATATAGACATAGGTCATAAACTTTGCAATTCTGTACATGTAAATCTGTTACTCGGATCAGAACCCCAGCAAATGTTCAAAACACTGTATCAGTCTGCCACACCCATGATATCCCAAAGCTTTCAGCTTCCATTTTATGGCATCATGCATCATAAGAGTCTCTGGGTGTAAGAGAACTGTAATGCTGTGACAAGATGCTGACATATTAGCTAGGACTGGATTGATTGGAGTATATTAAATTAGTTTCTCATTATTTCATAACAAGGAACATATACAGCCATTACATTGGTTGCATGGTGGTGGCAGGTCTAGTGAAGATTGGTAAAGTGGGATTGAGATAAACTCCAATCTGAGGTAGTGTGGTGTGTGGTATGTATGATAGTGTAGCTGTCAGACAGGAAATGGATATCACTTACCAGTAAGAGAAAAATCGTAGCGTAGCCATACTTCACAGATTGAATATTTATATTAGATTAACAAAACCTCACAGATTATTAAGATTAATCTAAAGTGAAGTAAATAATGGAATGCACTACAGTATACCTTAAGATAAGCTAAAACTGAACTAGTCATGAGAAACTTAATAGTTCAGTCAATTAAAACCTGACCTTGTGGCCCATCAAACCTGACTTTGAACCTTGGCCACATAATGGAGAAAATTGTCGCTCATTTAATCTTGATAGCACTCTCATAGTGGAATGGGAGGACAGAATACTGAAACAGTGGGCATCATGTTTGAAGCTTTATTAATTTATAAATACACAACAAATGAGCTAATTGCATTTCATAAGCATAAAAGAATTGCCATGTATTTTGTTTGAGATGAGACAAGATTAAAGAGATCCAAATTTTTGCAACACACCAAATAAATCATTACTCCAAGGAAATTTTTGAAGCAAATACTCAATTTATTAGAACATTATTATTTGAATATTAAATGGCCAATTCCAGTGTACCTACTTAGTTAAATCAAAGGATTATGATATATATATATATATATATATATATATATATATATATATATATATATATATATATATATATATATATCCTAGATGTTATTATATGTTATATATAGTAAATTCAAAGTGTTTGATTAGAAGTGATGATGGTTGTGGAGTACAGCAGAACAATTACTGGCATCCGTGGATTGGTCGGCAGCGGCCATTCATATACTGGTGACAGTGACCACAGCCAGGTGAACACGCTGTAAAGGAAAGAATAATGCAATTTTTAAGTGTTCAGGTATTGTTTGCAGCTATAATGTATGCAGTACATTTTTCGGTGTTAATACAGAAGGTAGCAGCAACCCAGCAACTATACATTTGATACCAACAATTAAATTTCTTTAATAAAGTAACACACTCACACACACTAATGTATTAGAGAGATCTGATACAAGTTTATAAATTGATCAACGGAATGGACCAAGTGGATAATGAGAAACTGATCCTGAGAGAAGAATATGACATTCGAAGCACAAGATCGCATAGTAAAAAGCTGAGAAAAGGAAGATGTCTGAGAGATGTTAAAAAATATAGTTTCCCGCAAAGATGTCTTCAGACGTGGAACAGTTTAAATGAAGAAGCAGTGTCTGCAACGAGTGTGCATACTTTTAAAGTAAGATTGGATAAGTGTAGATATGGAGACAGGGCCACACGAGCATAAAGCCCAGGCCCTGTAAAACTACAACTAGGTAAATACAACTAAGTACACACACACACACAAGAATCATTAAGGAAAGGAGAAAAGTGATATTGGTAGGAGATTTCAACTGTAAGGAGGTAGACTGGGAAAATTATGAAAGTGGTAAGGGGGAAGATGCCTGGGGAGATAGATTCCTGAACCTAATGATAGATAATTTGATGGTCCAAAGAGTAAAGGAAAACACGAGATTCAGAGGAAACGATGAGCCGGCAAGATTAGACCTAGTTTTTACAAGGGATATACCAATTAACGATGATATAAGATACAAGTGCCCATTGGGAAAGAGTGACCATGTAATATTAGAAATGGATATAGAAGAAGGAAAGGAAGATAGAGATGAATCATACAAAGGAGACCGATTAAATTACAGAAAGGCTGATATTGAGAATCTCAAGAACTATTTTAAAACGTAAACTGGGAGGAGATGGAAAACTCATTAACGGTTCAAGAGAAATATAACTTATTTTTGGAAATATACAAAACTGGGGTCAGGAATATGTTCCAAATATAGACCTAAAGAAGAAGGAAAGAAAGATTGGTTTAATGCAAGATGTGCTAGGGCAAAGGAGAAACGAGATGGAGCATGGAAAAGGTGGAGATGAAACAGAAATCCAGAAAATAAGGAAAACTTCAAAACAGCAAGAAATGAATATGCTAAGGTGAGAAAGGAAGAGGAAAAGAACTATGAAAAGGACATTGTCGAAAAATGTATGGAACCACCAAAATTGTTCTACAGATTCATAAATGGAAAAATAAGACAAAAAGAAACAATAGAAAGGTTAAAAGGAGAAAACGGAATGGTGGAAGACCCAAAAAGTATGGCAGAACTGTTAAATAGTAAATTTCATGAGGTCTTTACTAAGGAATCCAAATTTGAAAGACCACAGGGTAATAAAGAGATTAAAGTAACCAAGCTTGAAATAAAAAGTTGATGACGGAATTGGATGAGGAAAAGGCAATGGGACCGGATGAAGTCTCAGGCAGAATACTGAAAGAATGTAGGGAAGAACTAGCAAGTCCAATATACAACATCATAAAATGCTCAATAGAAAATGGAACAGTGCCAGTGGAGTGGAAAAGAGCTGAGGTGGTTCCCATATATAAGAGCGGAAGGAAGGAAGAACCTTTAAATTACAGACCGGTATCACTAACTAGTGTAATATGCAAGATGTGTGAAAAAGTAATAAAGAAGCAATGGATTGAGTTTCTTGAAGACAACAAAATATTATCAAATAGCCAATTTGGTTTTAGAAAAGGTCGGTCATGTGTGACAAATTTATTGAGTTTCTACTCTAGAATAGTTGATAAAGTACAAGAGAGAGAGGATGGGTTGACTGTATTTATTTAGATCTAAAAAAGGCTTTTGATAAAGTGCCACATGAAAGATTACTATGGAAGTTAGAGGAGAAGGGTGGCTTAAAAGGAAGCACATTGAGATGGATGAAGAATTACTTAAGGGGAGAGAAATAAGGACGATAGTTAAAGATATGAAGTCCAAGTGGAGAACAGTAGACAGCGGAGTGCCACAGGGGTCAGTATTGGCACCAATACTTTTCTCATATATAAATGACATGCCAGAGGAGTGAACAGCTACATAAATCTGTTTGCAGATGATGCGAAACTGTGCAGAGTCATTAAACAAAAGAGGATTGTGAAATACTACAGGAAGACTTAAACAAGATCTGGAAATGGAGCAAAAATGGGAGATGGAATTCAATGTGGACAAAAGCCATGTCATGGAAATGGGAAAAAGTGAAAGACGACCAGTGGGAATCTATAAGATGGGAGATGGAGTAGAACTAGAAAAGTAAAAAGGAAAAGGACTTGGGAGTGACAATGGAAGAAAATAATCAACCAGTAAGCCATATTGATAGAATTTTCAGAGAGCGTATAATTTGCTAAGGAATATTGGAGTAGCATTTCACTATATGGACAAGGAAATGATGAAGAAATTGATAAGTACTAAAATAAGACCTAGATTGGAATATGCAGGAGTTGTGTGGACTCCCATAAAAAAGAAACACATAAGAAAATTAGAGACTACAAAAATGGCTACAAGAATGGTTCCAGAATTTAAAGGGATGGCATATGAGGAGAGACTAAAGGCAATGGATCTAGCAACCTTGGAGCAGAGAAGAGAGAGGGATCTGATACAAGTTTATAAATTGATTAATGGAATGGATGAAGTGGATAATGAGAAACTGATCCTGAGAGAAGAATATGACTTTAGAAGCACAAGATCGCATAGTAAGAAACTAAGGAAGGACAATGTCTGAGAGATGTTAAAAATTTAGTTTCCATAAAGATGTGTTGAGACTTGGAACAGTTTGAGTGAGGAAGTGGTGTCAGCAAAGTGTGCATAGTTTTAAAGAAAAATTGGATAAGTGTAGATATGGAGACGGGACCACACGAGCATAAAGCCCAGGCTCTGTAAAACTACAATTAGGTAAATACAACTAGGTAAATACACACACACACACACACACACACACACACACACACACACACACACACACACATATATATATATATATATATATATATATATATATATATATATATATATATATATATATATATATATATATATATATATATATATATATATATATATATATATATATATATATATATATATATATAAACAACATAACATAACATAAATAATAGGATAACAAAGGGCCACCAGGGCCCATCTAGGTTATCCTGTATCAGTCGCACAGCAACCTCGTCATCAGTACTTAAAGATACACTTACAAGTACACAATACATTATATACTAATTCTAAATATTTGGCCCATTAACAGGGCTAAGTCCTGCAGCAAATTCCTCTACAATCTGTGATCCACATACATGGGGATCATGTCTTGTTTAATTATAGTAAATTTCTATAAAAACTATCATGCAGCACTATACATAATTATAAATCTAATAAATTTAAGTGCTTATCTAGTCTGTTTTTAAACATTGTCAAACTAGTGCTACTTACAACCGTCTCTGGCAATGCATTCCAGAAGTCTACCACCCTATGACTAAAGAAATATTTTCTTATATCTAACCTGCAGCCTTGCTTTCTAATCTTCCTGCCATGATTTCTAGTCCTACTTCCCTCCTTTAAGGTAAAGAAAGATCTCACATCTATGTAGTTTGTATCTGAGAACATTTTAAATAACTATCATATCCCCTTATACATCTCTCAAATGAAAACATGTTTAATTCCTTTAATCTATCTCTATACTCCAGGCACTTTAATGCTGGTATCATCCTAGTTGCTCTTCTCTGAACTGCTTCTAACATGTTGATATCCTGCCTATAATGAGGTGACCAGGCCTGTATGCAATACTCTAAATGGGGCCTAACATAGGAACTACCCCCTATCCCATGTAGTCTTAATTTGTACACTAGCCTCCTATGCGGTACCTTATCAAACGCCTTGCTAAAGTCTAGATATATAACATCTATGCTATTTCCATCATCTAATTCTTGGTTATATATTCTAAAGCCATGTCCACACGGTCGAGCAGTGTTCTCACAAGGCTTTGCCTGTGTACGATCTGTTTCAGCGAGCAAACCATCAAACTGTCCGCTCCCGGCGCCATTAGAGGGCAGTGGATAGTCCAGGATGGAGGTCTTCTGTCACTGCCAAACGCACAAGGTAAGGTGCAGGCAGATCCACTGACTACCACGTTAGTAGTACAGCATGTCCACACCGAGTACTAGTGCATATTGGTCACGACAAGATAGTGAGTCATTGTTTTTCGCAAATATCTTTCAAGCTAATGAATTGATCGGAATGGTACTTTGACACTGTATATTAGATACCTTCCGCTAATTTTTGGTCATACTAAGCAATGCCAAATAACGTTAGTAAAAGCGTTTACTCTTGAGATATACGGTGTTGCCGAGCCTCGCCAACCTATCCATACAAACGTCTACAATCCTCCATCCCATTCCTCCTTACTACGTTCCTCTCTTCCGCTCGCTTCCCCTCTCCTCCTCCCACTCTCCGTTTGATTATGTATGTTAGTTCTGGCGACTCATGTGACTTCGGCTTTAAACGTCAAGAGTAAACGCTTTTACTAACACCATTTGGCAATGGTTAGTATGACCAAAAATTAGTGGAAGGTGTCTTGTACACAGTGTCAAAGTACCATTCCGATCAATTCATTAGTTTGAAAGATATTCGCGAAAAACAATGACTCACTCTCCGTGAAATGCATAGTAGTACATTGATATATATGTAAATCACATGAATGTCTGTGGAATGTAAGGTGTTTTAATTACAGAAATACTGACAAACGTGCTGCAGCAATAAGGGATATAATAGAGTGCTATCTTCTTCAAGTATCCATACCATGGTGATTGTACCGTACTGAACCACTCGCTCACAACTCCTGCTGGCGTCCGACTGCCCTCCAACCACCACAGACAGCCGTGTGGACACCTTACACGGGCATAGTCTGCAGACTTTGCCTTGTCAGGCACAGCTCAACCATGTGGACGTGGCTTAAGATATCAAGCAAATTTGTAAGACAGGACCTCCCTGATCTAAAGCCATGTTGGGTATCTCTAATTAATCTATTCTCATTTAAATGCTCCCAAATACTACCCTTAATGATTTTCTCTAGTATCTTACATACTATACTAGTTAAACTGATCGGTCTATAATTATTCGCATCATCCTTCCTACCTTTTTTAAATATTGGTGTAACATTAGCTAACTTCCAGTCCTGAGGTATCTCAGCAAACCTAAGTGATCTTTCAAAGATTAACTTAAGTGCTTCAGAAATACTGTCTACACCCTCCCTAAGTACTCTGGCATGTAGCTCATCAGGACCACTAGCTTTCCTATCGTCTAGTTCAAGAATAAATTTCCTAATAATTCCCGGTTTTATATCAATATTTTCTAAAGCTCTTAAACTACTCGTCGCACTGTTTGTAACAGGATTTCCTATTCTTTCCTAGTAAATACTGAAGAAAATTGTTCATTCAATAATTCTACTATGTCTTCATTTTGATCCACTACTACACCATCTTTTCTGAGTGGTCCAATCCTATCCTTATTTCTTTTATCACTGACCTTGTAATAACTATATAATTTTTGGGATCTTTACTCCCAGCTCTAGCTAGTTTTATCTCTGCCTGCCTTTTACTTTTTTATAACCTTACTCAAATCATCCCTGACCTGTCTGTACCTAATCAAATCTACATCTTCCCACTTTTCTGCAACTCTCTATATGCCCTCTTCTTCTCTCTGATCTGTCTACCTATCTCGTGAGTCCACCATAATGGCTTCCTGTTTCTCTGCCTTATATCTTTGTAAGGGATACACTGCATCACTATACCCTTTACTACAACCTTAAAAATATCCCACATCTCCTGTGCAGTTTTATTTCCAAAACTATCTTCCCAGTTTACCTTTCCTAATAACTGACGTAACCTACCATAATTGCCTTTCTGATAGTTTGGGACTCTAGTCTTATTCACTATATTATCCCTACTGGAATTAATGATAAATCTAATTATATGATGGTCACTGTTTGCTAAAGTCTCTCCTACCTCAACTTCCTTTAAACAATGCTCAATATTTGTTAGTACTATGTCTAAAACCTTCCTCCCCCTAGTAGGTTTATCTACCATCTGCACTAAATAGTTATCCTGAAAACTTTCCATAAACTTATTTTCACTAGCATCTCCTACCATCCTCTCCCAGTTTACTGACTTAAGATTAAAATCCCTAAGATAATTGTCTGACTAGTACACCCCTATTTATCTCATCTACCATAAGGTTGTCTACATCTGCTGACTGGTTAGGTGGTCTATAAAAGCTCCTACTCTAATAACCTTACTTTTGTTTACTCTAACATCCAGCCATAAGGACTCTACTCTGTTATCTACCTTAATACCATTAACCTGACTGGAAATGAAGGATTTTTTACATAAATAACTACTCCTCCACCTATCCTACCAATTCTCTGGTGTAAATACATAATGTATCCATCTACTTCATATTCTTTCCTATTTTCCTAAACTTTTCCTCATTTACCCATGCCTCTGTGACACATACAACATCTAAGTCCTCCTCAACTATATAACTAGATAACTCGTCCTTCTTGTTCCTAAGACTCCTGGCATTTACATAAAAACATTTAAGTCCTGCTACCTTCCTAGATGCTGTCTCCTTATTTGGAATCCTAATCTTATTCTCTCCTATTTGCACCTGGAAATCTTTCCTAATCTTTTCACTATCTCTGTTTATCCTATCTAATTTATGTCTAACATCTTTCTTCTGGAATGCATTTGCTACCTCACCCCCTACACTCCATCCCAACTCCCCCCCAGACATCCACTCAGCACATCCACACCCTTCCTACTCAGATGCACACCATCCCTAGCATACAAATCCCTTCGCCCATAGAACCTATCCCATACATCCACAAAGCTGACACCCACATCCTTACACATCCCTTTTACCCGATCATTCACACCAATGGCCCTAGACAACCATTCCCTGCTAACATACACACGAGGCAAGATTCCTGACACTACACACCTCCTACCACTCTCCCTTATCTTGCCTAACATTTCCCGAAATCTTGCCACTAACTCCTCCGACCCACATTGTTCCCACCTACATGCAAAACTACTACACCCTCCCTCTCCATCCCCCCAACTCTCTTCTGCACCTCCTCACTCACTGCCTTCACACCTGCACCAGGCATACACACGTTCGTCCTCCTATCCCTGTCTTTCCCACAGAAAGTGCTATCTAAGTACCTAACCTGAGAGTCACCCATCACACACACCTGAGGTGTGCTAGGCACAACCCTCCTCCTCCTCTCCTCTACCCCCTTCTCTCTCCTTTCACTCACCACAACCACCTCATTCACTCCACTCTCACTCTCCCCCTCCCCCTCCAACAAACCGAACATATTTTCACACTCAACAGGCTTAGTCCTATCCTCCCTAACTGCCTTCGCTTTCCTTCCCCTCGCAACCTGCCATCTCTGCCCATCCTGACTACTATCTTTCCCAGTCTGGCTCGCCTGCTCCCTCTTCCCCACTCTGCTCTTCCCGACAGAAGGCCAAGCAACCCTGTCGCCCTCAGAAGGTCCAACCTTCGGCCTAACACTGATCTCCTGCCTAATTGTTTCCACTGCCTCCCCAAGCCTCTTAACCTCCTCCTTCAAGTCAAAGATGAGAACTTCGTTCGCACTTTTCCCCTCACTTAGCTTTCTCATTTCCTCTCGCAATTCTCGGTGCTGAAGAGAAAGAACTAAATTCTCGCTCTTGAGCCTACACACCATACACTCAGAAAAGCCAACGACCTTCCTGTCATGCCCACACATCTCACACACAACAAACTCGCCCAATCCCACCTCAACACTCTCTTTCACGCACTCAATCACACTCAGATATACCTCAGTAGCTACCGCCATACTAATTTATACGCTGTTAACTCACAAGAACACTATACGTAGCTAACAAAGAAATAAAAATACTTGGTGACGGTGGGGTGGGGGGCCTAAGTGAGGTCAACTAATCCTCTTTCAAGGTCTACTTGACGGTTACAAGCTTAGTCTCCTCGCTCTACCAAAATACTTTTAACTCACAAACACTGATTCTAACCACTATTTCACTCTAATCTAACACTTGCCGTACACACTTTCACTTCACTAACACCAAGCACAAACACCACTCGCTAACTATAAAAAAAAAAAGTTAAAAACAACAGCCAAACACGGAGCGCGCACACAACACGTTAACTCGCCACCGCAGCTACCTCTCTTCTTCATATATATATATATATATATATATATATATATATATATATATATATATATATATATATATATATATATATATATATATATATATATATATATATATATATATATATATATATATATGCACGCCATTTATCAGCGCTCATCATTTATCCTACTGTATCCTGAATCACCATGCTAAACAAACTGAGTTTTGAGTATAATATCGCAAAGGCATGGCATCTGAAATCACTTGGTGCTGGCATTGGTCAGGTTGGACTCACCAATGCACCTGCTGTCCCTGGTGGTGTCCGTCATGTCCTCAGCGGTAGTCGCCTCGGTAGGATCAGTAGCTGGCGCGTCAGTCTGCTGCAAGTCCTTGCTCTCGTAACCCGAAGCGGGCCCCAACGGTGTTACTATATATGCCACTGCTGTTACCATCACTCCAAGATATAGTTGCCAGGTCATGATTGCTCTTGATTTGGAAAGAACATTATTTAGGTTTTCAGTACCCAAAAAAGTCTCTCTCTCTCTCTCTCTCTCTCTCTCTCTCTCTCTCTCTCTCTCTCTCTCTCTCATTGCAATGCAACACCCACTTAGTTTCCTTGGTGTAGTGCAACCACATGAGAAGCAACGCAGGCACATTTTAAAATTGTAATGGTGGGGTTATAAACAGCTCATTGTTATTCTGATATCTGCCTCTTCGCAGTTGTTGGTTTATATATGTTGCTTATGGAATTGAAAACCTTATGTTAAGTTCATTTATATGCGTAAATAGGTACCAAAAGAAAAACAAAGAGCAGCAGGTCTACTCGGCTGTTTGTGATATAAAAAAGAAAATAAAGTCCATAGACTATACATCGGTGTCTGTTGGAACGAAACAAAATTGGCAGAACTGAATGGTATTATTAAATTATTATTTTGCAAGTATGTACCGCAGCCGTGCACTCAAGTCAAAACAATATCTACTCACTGATTAAACCCAGGAATACGATGAAACTGAGACCAAACAAACCTTGACTTCCTTTATAACCAAAAGATGACGTCAGACTACAGCTTAATGGTGTGGTTTTCGGTGGATTTAAAGTCACGTGTAAAGTGACGTTAGAGGTGTGTTAGATTTGACACACTGATTGATTGATATCGGTAAAAGGAAATGCGCCGCAAGATCGCTGTCATATTACATAATACAGAGACAAATGTTATTAGGCTATCAGTGCCGCATGACGACGATATGTAATGCCAATAATTATGATAATGAAGGTAATTAGTTCCGTCCAACACTTTTAATTGTAGACGTCCTTACAACGATGAGAAATTAACTCGCGCATACACACACACACACACACACACACACACACATCGCGTAGTGTAGTGGTTAGCACGCTCGACTCACAATCGAGAGGGCCGGATTCGAGTCCCAGGAAGCGGCGAGGCAAATGGGCAAGCCTCTTAATGTGTGGCCCCTGTTCACCTAGCAATAAATAGGTACGGGATGTAACACGAGGGGTTGTGGCCTCGCTTTCCTGGTGTGTGTTGTGTGATGTGGTCTCAGTCCTGCTCGAAGATCGGTCTATGAGCTCTGAGCTCGCTCCGTAATGGGGAAGACTGGCTGGGTTACCAGCAGACGACCGAAGTGAATTACACACACACACACACACACACACACACACACACACACACACACACACACACCACAACCACAACCACACACACACACCACAACCACACACACACACCTTTCACGTGTACCCCTGTTCACCTAGCAGTGAGTAGGTACGGATGTAAATCGAGGAGTTGTGACCTTGTTGTCCCGGTGTGTGGTGTGTGCCTGGTCTCTGACCTATTCCAAGATCGGAAATAATGAGCTCTGAGCTCGTTCCGTAGGGTAACGTCTGGCTGTCTCGTCAGAGACTGCAGCAGATCAAACAGTGAACACACACACACACACACACACACACACACACACACACATTCAGTCATCACGATTACATTGCGACGGACTCTCCTTCACAGCTATATATTATATATGTAAAAAATCGTCCCTTCAAATGTCAGCTTCCGATGCGATATCAGATAGGATGATCAAATAACAGGACGTATCTTGAAGCATACCTCTTAATTAAAAGCGTATACGTACGTCCTAGCAAAAAATAAACGAAGATGCAGGCAAGAAGTTCTAGAATGTACCAGAGAAATATATGGATTACTGAGAACAATGGTTAACTCTGGCGTTTTAGAGAAGTGGGCTGAATAGGGATGAAAGAAAGATGAAAGAGAGAATAAGGGTGAGAGAAAGAAGAGTCTTGTGCAAAGAACGGTGGCAAGCAGTTACCAAGATGAGAATTAAGAGCAATTAGAGTGAAAATGGCAATGTACAGAGTTAGCAGCAGAAAAGGTGATAAAACTTTGTACAATAGTCTTATAATTATCAGTTCATATATGAAGTATGCTTCACAAGCATGCTGAGTCTGAAGGTTATCATCAATATACTAGTTTTTTTTATGATTCGAGAGACAGATTAACAAGATTACCGGTATATGAACAGGAAAACTCATAAAATCCCTTTAAATCATCCTTGTGTCTTGTGAATATTGTCGCGGTGAAACACAGAAACGTTTCAGATAGATCTATAATCTATTCGTATATGGGAGTACCCTTCTCTAATCTTATTCGCTAGATGTAGCAGAACACTCACCCACTTTATTTACGTAACAGGTTCCGTCAGAGAGAGAGAGAGAGAGAGAGAGACTTCTAGACAGGAAAGGAAGCCTCTTTATAAATCGCAGATAAGATTAACTAGGGAGTCTTGCTGCGGATTGGCGTCGCTCATATAAGCTTAACAATCACTACAATACGTACAAAACACGGACCAGTTCATTGTAGGTTATTGAAGGCTGTGGAATTCATTCTTTTCTTACTTCTTATAGGTATTGACAAATAAACACCTGATTGAATAACGAAACGTGACGGAAGCTCACACTACAAAACGGTTTTCAGCAACGTGACCTTTAGCAAATCACGCAAATCAAGAAGTGTAACAATATAAGCAGAGAGAGAGAGAGAGAGAGAGAGAGAATTACAGAATTTACTTTCTTGTCTCCAGCATGATTCGATAGGCAAAATGTCAGCTGTGAGTATATCTCCCCTCCCCCTCCATTTCCTCTCTCTCTCTCTCTCTCTCTCTCTTAATGTCGATGATTTAAGATGCAATATTTAAGTCTATTTCTGCGTTTGTTCTTGCCCTTGGGCAGTGCTTACTCTTACATAGAAAAGTTGTAGGTGAAGGTAGGGTAAGACGGACGTCTTAACTAAATATTGAGTCTAGAAACCACATTTATATGATTTTGGTGGGTTTGTGGGTTTGTGGTGGTGCTTTGGGATGTTACCTTCGATGTCTATACCCGGATCACGGTTTCTGAGGGAAAACAATGAAGCACGAGAATTTACAAAATAATATTTTTTCTGTGGCCCAAAATAAAATGATGGGGTAAGGCGGACCCCCAGGGGTCCATCTTATCCCGCAAACTGAACATGAAGAAACAAATCCTTATTGGCATAAAGCACAGATAAAAAAAAAAAATAAAGAAAAGCTCTTCCTCGCCATCATCATAACCCTTCGCATTGCTCATGAGCCAGATCTATTGGTACAAATCAAAGGAAAAAAAAAAAACTCTCCCTAATTATCATCTCCCTGTACAACTTAATGACATAAATCACACACAAACACCTCTTCCTCAGCGTCCTCACCATATATCCCTGCACACTGCTCATGAGTTCAGCTTTTGTAATTAGGACAACAAACCCCCTCTTCCCCTCTCATGGGGTCATTCTTACCCCATTAGTAAATATTCAAATGTCGAAATGTTTACCAAAGTATCTATGTTTACTATGCCAATTTATGGCATCTATATATCATGTATACACTCATGGGCATGTATAAAATAATTACTAAATCATTATGATAACTATTTCAATATAAAACAAGCATTGATTTACCTTGTGCGTATAACATCAGCACTGAATAAAATGACAAATATTTCCCTGTGAAGCGTGAGGGAAACTTAGCGTGCCTACTGGCAATGATGATGTCATTGTTGGGCGACGTGAAGGACATCTAAGAGTAAAATTGTGAAACTCGCCCTTTATGCTTGGATTTAGAAGGTGGGTTCCGTCTTACCCTATGGGTCCGTCTTACCCCACCTTCCCCTACTATATAGCAGCAGTTCAGAGGCGGCAGTGAGATGCTGCACGGAGGCCGGTGGTGCTTGCTTCCGTGCTTGCCAATCGTCTTTGCGTGATCTCTGTTGAAATCTTAACAATGATTCCACATTCTAGATATTTTCTTCGTTGTTACAGAATAAGATCGCTCTTCAGTGTAATCCATGATGCTGTGGCTCGCCGTGTTTGCGTTTCTCACATGGCCTACGTATGAATCCATTTAAAGTGTGTGAACCAGTGATGTATACATACTTATTCCATCACCTTCAGCGTTTAGTTCAAGTGTTATTCCTTCTTCTTTACCCTAGCTTGGAATTCATTAAGAAATTTTGGTCTAGTTATTTTATTCTATTTTATCTTTTTGTTCTTATTCATCTGTTTCACCTTTACGAAAATTATATTACGCTATCACACGAGTGAATATAATGTCCGAGTACATGTATGTACTTATTATGTGACAGACTTCTTGTGTGTGTGTGGGTGTGTGATACCTCTCTCTCTCTCAGGGAAGGAAATTCGGCAGCCCCATTTTATTTTACCGTCGATAGAGTGACGTCCCTGATGACGCACTTTTTTCGTACATGGACGTGTGAAAAGGGCAGTAGGAAGTGAACTCGGCCTCGCCCATCTTGTCTATCACACGCCGTCTTTTTGATAGTGAACCAAACTTGTTAATCATCCAGCTAACTACTACAAGACCATGTGTGTTTGTGTGCGTGTGTGTGTGTGTGTGTGTGTGTGTGTGTGTGTGTGTGTGTGTGTGTTATTCTCAAATTACGTACATCACACCACTCATCCACGATAAGGGCAAGGAGATGCGACATACGCGGCGATATCCTGCTGTTACATAACACACACACACACACACACACACACACACACACACACGACGTAGTATTTATCAATTTTTACCATCCTGTAGCTGGCAAGGATGTGTTAAAAACTTGGCAATGTAATAAAAATCTTCAGTCGTGTCTCCGGAGGATCAGGCGGTGTTGTGTCGGACAACGTGACCTTCAGCTGTTGTTAAGGTAATGATCAAGAATTATACTCCATTCTGCTTATATGAGTAAAGCAGCTACTAGTTTGTTGTATCAGGAAAGGGTCGTGTATTCAGGTAATGATATAGTAATGGAAATTAAGACACTAGGATCATCTGCAGCAAAGTATTTCAAGCAAAGTGTTTTGAATGGTAGTACTGTACACATCTGTCATAAGAACCTACCACTGTGTCCTACATTACCAAACAACACACTTTATGAATAGCTATCGTAAATTAGTTATTCAGAAATTCGTTCATTATAATTTGCTGTTTGTGAGTAGCGGAGCGAAACTTGCTTATATGATGATTAGAACCTGTGAAGTTTGTTAAAAATAACTAGAGACAAGCAAACACTTCAGAGACTGGAACATTATTTCTAAACGTTTCGGAGTCTTATTTCATCCAGTAGGGTACCTTTGAGATTAGACTCTACATTTTATTTTATTTTAATTTGTAAATTTGTAGATATACTTTTGTAGGAATTCAGTGTCATATGAGGGAAAACTCACATAATGATTAGCATCTCCATACAAATAGTTCTTATGAAAATTCCCAAGGCGCTTTTCAGAATGCAAAGCTATAGAACAGCTACTAAAGTTATTGATATTCCAAAGAGTGATTAATATTGTGTGAAGTGTCATTGCAAACAGGGTAAGAAAAATATAATATAATGAGTCCGTAGCTCCATTCTATAATAATTTTTTCCACAGCGGATGTCTGGCCGAACTATCAGTCTTGTTGAAAAAGATAGAAAATTCTTTCAAGCAGAGGACGATTCTTGTCAATCTCTCAATTTGTCAATTACACCCTTTCTGTTTGTTTATTTGTCAGATTGCTAAGTAAAGGAAGAGTATTGCTTTCTCCTCACTCCTACCCTCCCAGCACACACACACACACACACACACACACACACACACACACACACACACTTGATTGAATAGGGAGAGAGAGAGAGAGAGAGAGAGAGAGATAAAGTGTGTGTGTGTGTGTGTGTGTGTGTGTGTGTGTGTGTGTGTGTGGCATAATTCTTTTCTTCATTTTTTGTTCAAAGATCTCGCATTGGTCAGAAGTTAAGAATGGCAGTAATGGTCTTGAAAGGCTGGTTGCTGTTGGCCGTGGTGGTGATGGTGGCGGTACAGGTTGATGTGGCGAAGGCTGCTGCGTTTCCCTGGAAGTTCCCATCCTATGGAGCCAAGGGACAGGGACCTCCAATAAATGTCGGCGTTCCACACGAGAATTTAAACCCCGTCATTCGGTGCTTCTGTAAGTTGGCGTGGTAACTTTGGAACTCTGGGCCTTTGCTTGCATCTGCATTTCCTTATGGCCTGCACTCAATGAAGAGGGAGGTTTTAAGACACTAATATTTTTTTTCAAATTTTTTGGTTAACTCTCTTGACCCTATTCGAGAGCTGGCATCTCAGTGGCCCTTTTGGTTTAATTGTTTTTGTTGCTCTTGCTCGGTTTAAATTTCCTCTCCTGCATAGAAAAAAATAATAGATAAATAAAAATGAGTTTAGGTATTCGGTTACTTTGATTACTCTCTCTCTCTCTCTCTCTCTCTCTCTCTCTCTCTCTCTCTCTCTCTCTCTCTCTCTCTCTCTCTCTCTCTCTCTCTCTCAACACTTACTCCACGAATCTCTCCCTTACAGCTTGCCTGATTTGCGGAGAGTGTTACATGAAGGGCCGTAATGGAAGATGCCGGAAAATCGAAAATTGCTCTACTTCAAAGTACGGTGCTGGAGCCTCAAGGCATCTTGGATATTTGCTTCCGAACAAGAAGGTTAATTAAACCTTCTTGCTTCCAAACAAGAAGGTTAATTCAACCTTCTTGCTTCCAAACAAGAAGGTTAATTCAACCTCCTTGCTTCCAAACAAGAAGGTTAATTCAACTTCCTTGCATCTGAACAAGAAGGTTAATTCAACCGTCTTGCTTCTGAACAAGAAGGTTAATTCAAACTCCTTGCATCTGAACAAGAAGGTTAATTCAACCTCCTTGCTTCCAAACAAGAAGGTTAATTCAACCTCCTTGCTTCCAAATAAGAAGGTTAATTCAACCTCCTTGCTTCCAAACAAGAAGGTTAATTCAACCTCCTTGCATCTGAACAAGAAGGTTAATTCAACCTCCTTGCTTCCAAACAAGAAGGTTAATTCAACCTCCTTGCTTCCAAACAAGAAGGTTAATTCAATCCCCTTGCTTCTGAAAGACGAGGATTACTAAAACAGGAACTGGACTTTCTTTTTTAATTCATAAAGAAACTGTGATTTGGAATTCTTATTTTATTTCATTATATTCCTCATGATCACTGTACTTGTGTTCACCTTCATAATATGATTGTTATTGTACCCCAGTATAACAAATATGAATAATATATAGTATGCAGCAATGTTTATGATAGTGATTATAAAATCAGTGATAACATGTTTTATTGAATTATGTTAATGAGGAGGAGTTGGGAGGGGGAGGAGGAAGTGGCTGGAAGATAATGACGTATCGCTGTTAAACAGTCCTTACTTGTCATAAAAGTCCACCACATTATTTTTGATGATTTTTTTTTTTTTTTTTTTTTTATCAAATATCATTTTGACAAAGGATGTCAGCGAGCTGTGGTGATCTTTAAGTTCTTCATTACGTCATCCCCCACTGCTACGTACCCTTGTGTATGGAGGTGATGAGTCCATATTTCATGTTTTTTGGACATATCCCTTGAGTGATATCAGATGGATAGATCGAGTTTCTCCTTGGTTTCTCCATACTATTATATTTTCAAGTGTTAGGAACGCGTACTTGCAAGGAGCTGGCATCGTCTCTACTAGTTTATACATGATATAAAGAAATTATCTCACTCTACTAGGGATATGTCCAGAAAGTATGAAAAATTGACCTCTCCCACACACAAATAGATAAATAAATGCGTAAGATAAAACAAACAAATGATAATAAAAAACAAAATAAAAACATGTATTGTATCCCTGACCGTGGCCGGGAGTACGTGACTACGTATACCCTGTTGCAGGTTGAGAAGGGGCTGGTGAGCTATATCGTAGATCATGAATATGATGATGAGTATGAATAATAACAGCAAATAGAAAAAGATAAATGGTCACCGTCTGGAAGTTAATAGGCCAAGTAGCCTATAGGTAGACTACATAGGTTATTTTCTTAAAATCCACCAAAAGTTTTCTCGTTTTTTTTTCCTTTTTGAGATTATTGAAAGTGTTGTCTACAGTGATAAAGAAATAAACATGTCACTCGAAAAGTTGAAGCTGTAGGTACAGCAACACAGCGGGCTGGGCAAGGAAGGCGGAAGCTGCGTTGACCAGCTTGTTTGTGGTGAATGAAATTATTGAGAAAAAAAGAAAGGAGGGAGGCAAACTGTATTTAGGTTTTTTGCATATAGAAAAAGCTTATGATAGGGTGGATAGAGAAATATTAGTCAGAATCTTAGGAAAGATTGGGTTGAGTAAAAAAATAATCAACATAGTGCATAGCATGTATGTTGACACCAGAGCTAAATACAGACTAGGAGATATAGAGACAGACGGGGTGAAGAGTGAGAGAGGAGTTAGGCAAGGATGTATTTTGTCACCAACCCTTTTCAGTTTGTATATAGATGAGTTAGCAACCAGATTGAGAAGAATGAATGCAGGAGTAAGAGTTGGGAATGAGAAGATAGGGATGCTCCTTTATGCAGATGATGTGGTGGTTATGAGTGAGTCAGCAGTTGAGTTACAGAGAATGTTGGATGTTGTGGATGGATATGGGAGAGACTTTGGAGTTATGTTTAGTAGTGAGAAAAGTAAGGTGATGATAGTGAGTAGGTCTGAGGATGAAAGCAATGCAGTATGGAAAATTGGAGAGAATGAGATGAATCAGGCACGAGAATATAAGTACTTGGGGATGTGGGTGAGTCCAAGTGGGTGTGAAAAGACAAAGAATGAAAAGTTAGGCTTAGTGAATCAGTGGGTAGGACGTTTGGGGAGTGCAGCAAGAATGAGAGCAAGCAGATATGATGTGCTGAGAGAAGTGTGGAAGAGTGTGGTTGTGCCCAGTATAATGTACGGTATGCACGTGATTGCATGGAATGAAAGTGAAATTGACAAGCTAGAAGTGGGACAGAATAGAATAGGTAGAATGCCACAGAATGCACCGAGGTACACAGCAGTAGAAGCTTTGAGAGGTGATATGGGATTTGATCACTTTTAGGGAAAGACTAGTTAAAGCCACACTTAGGTACAAGGTTAGGTTGGAAAGAACGGATGATGAAAGAACAGTGAGAAAAGGTGTACCTGTGGAATGAAAGTGGGAGTCAGTGGAGGAAAAGGTGCATGAGAATGACAGAAAGGAATGGATTACAAGTGACATGCGGGATGAGAATGGCTGGGAGGAATCAAAATGGGCGTGAATGGATCGTGACAAGAGAAGGCAGGGTAGGAACTGAATGGGATGTTAGTAAATGGAAGAGTGAGATAGACAGAGATATGAAGTGGGTGGGACTGAATATATGGAAGAATGAGATGGAACGAAAGAGTACTCTGGAATGGTTCAAGGAAAAGGAAGCCCCGATGTATGAAAGGCGGTATGATGGCAGCCTGGGTGGTGATCTTCTCTTCAGAGCTAGGGCACAGTGTATAGATGTGAATGCAAGGAACTACAGGTGGTCTGAGTCCCGCAGCAAAGTGTGCCAGATGTGTGACATGGGGGAGGACGAGACGGTGGAGCATGTCATGCTGGAGTGTGAGAAATATGAGAGAGACAGGCATGAGATGATACAAGTAATTTTGAGTGAATTGGGGCATAATAGGAATGAAAGAGTGAAGACAGGAAGGGAATGGATGGTGTTGCTGCTGGGTCTGGATAGAGACACTAGTGAAAGGATGATGGAGGCTGTGTAGGAGTATCTGGAGAGAATGTGGCCAGCGAGGTATAGGGATCACTAACGAAGAGAATGCTACTTTTTTTTTCTGTTTTGTATCTTTTTGTCCTCTACAGGAGCAGCCAATCCAAAGGCCTGCCTCAGGAGCGATCCTGACCATAGCCGTGACGTCATCATACTCGGTCATCTTTGCTCCGTCCTTTCCCTCGCTCAGTCACGGCCAGTTCGACCATGATCCACGAATATTACACAGCAATTTAAAAGTTAAGAATAAGAACACATCATATTAGGTATATAATAAGACAGTCACACACACACACACACACACACACACACACGGCCCGGTAGCTCAGTGGTTAGAGCGCTGGCTTCACAAGCCAGAGGACCGGGGTTCGATTCCCCGGCCGGGTGGAGATATTTGGGTGTGTCTCCTTTGACGTGTAGCCCCTGTTCACCTAGCAGTGAGTAGGTACGGGATGTAAATCGAGAAGTTGTGACCTTGTTGTCCCGGTGTGTGGTGTGTGTCTGGTCTCAGGCCTATCCGAAGATCAGAAACAATGAGCTCTGAGCTCGTTCCGTAGGGTAACGTCTGGCTGTCTCGTCAGAGACTGCAGCAGATCAAACAGTGAAACACACACACACACACACAAGTGGCCATCCCCCCTATTTAAAAACACACACGCACACATAGGCTAGGTAATGATGATAATAATAATAATAATAATAATAGTAATAATAATAACAGTAACAATAATAACAATAATAACAATACTACTACTACTACTAATAATAATAATAATGTTAATTGATAAGTAAATTTTGTATGTTTATATTAAATACTGTCATGCTCATTATATAATTATTATTAGTGGCACCTAGAGTTAGGTATGTCCCCACTGGGAAACTTTTGTGAAAATCTTTGGGAAATGCTAAAACAGATTTTGCATGTTATTTTTGTCATAACTGTTAAACACTTTTAGAGTCATGATAAAGTATCTCACACCTGACAATATAGTTTTTCCCATACAAGATGGAGAAGAAATACAGTTTTCCCCATAGAGTACAAAGAAGGAATGCAGTTTTCCCCATGGAAAATAGAAAAGAAATAGTTTTCCCTATAGAAAATAAGAAAAATCTTTCCCCATAGAAGACAGATGAAATACTGTTCCCCACAAAAAACAGAGCTAAAATAATTAGTTTTCCACAAAGAAGACCTACAAAGTACAGGTTTCAACACAAAAGACAAAAGAAACATAGTTTTCTCCAGAGAAGACAGAGAAGAATAAGTTCTCCCAAGAGACCCAAGAGAAAATTTATAAAGAAGAAATAGTTTTCCTCATAGTAGATAGATAAGAAATAACAATAGTTCCCCACAGAAGATACAGAAGAACCGTTTTCATCGTAGAATATAGAGAAAAAAGTTTTTCCCATAGAAGATAGAGAAGAAACTTATAAAGTTTTCCCCATAAAAGATAGAGAAGAAATATATAGTTTTCCAAATAGAAGATACAATAGGCAGATAAATATTTTTCCAGTGAATATACAGAAAAAAAAAACAGCAAGGTAAAGCTTTTCACACAGAAGACAGAGACGAAATACAGTTTTCCACATAGAAGACAGAAGAAATACAGTTTTCCACATACAAGACAGAAAAAATATTTTTCCCAGAGAAGACAATTGCATTAAAGTTTTCTTATGGTGGATAGAGAAGAAATACAGTTTTCCCCACATAAGGCAGAGAAAAAAATACATTTTCGTCACAGAAGATAGAAAATAAATAGTTCAGTTTCCTCTGTAGAAGAGAGAAGAATTAATAACTTTCCTCATAAAAGATAGAGGAGAAAAAAGTTATCTCCATGGAAGATAACAAAAAAAATTAGTTTCTCCTAAAGAGCTATAATCTATAGAGATGAAATACAATCTAACCATTGGAGAGACGAAAACGTTTCCCCATAGAAGACAAAATAAATCGTTTTCCCCATAGAACGGTTGACATATGGAATGAATAAGGGAGGAAGTGGTTATGGCAGCTAATGTACACAAGTTTAAAGAGAAATTGGATGCATATAGTTATGGAGACAGGTCGTAATGAGCTTTGCTCAGACCCTGTACAATACAACTAGGTAAACACACACACACACACCTGTGGTCTTCGTTAATGTGATCTCCCTGCCACCTATAATAGATTACTACGTTCTTTATTACTTCTTACAATAATCTTGTAGTGTATCACATCAAATTCAATAAGAACTACCAATAAAATTAATAATAGCAAAGTAACCACTGACATTAAAAATCAACGGACATTATGATCATGGTACTAGCCTCCGGCCCATCCTCCCTCCCTGGCTAACCTGACTCAGTATTCATTCTTAAATGTTATGGATAAATTCTAATTTAACTGGTACTATAAAAACATTTTTACCTTAGACCGGCTTGTCTTAATTAATTCTCATTATAGAAAATATTACTTGTATGTAGCCTACGTACCTACCATAGCGAATGCACTGGCCCTGCATAAGACAACTTGCAATTATATAATGATGCCTCTAGTATTTATCACCTTACTTTCTAATAAACCTGAAATGCATCGGAATATCAGCAATAATAATAATAATGGTATAATAGTGTATTACTTACCCTGCTGCTGTGGTTAGGCGTAAAGATGTCCCGCTTGATGGCTCTAACCCATTCCCCTGACAATATTTCATCTCTTGGGAATGAAAATACAGCCACCTTAGGACCAGTGGGATAATTTCCTTTATATAGAGGTACACAGCACCTGCTGGGCATGATGATATGTAAAGGACAGAACTGAGGAAGTGCAAGATGACGTGAATATTGTAATACATGGCCGAGACTGACGCACTTTACGGCAGACTCGGACAGAGCGGCAGGCGGCAGCGCAACCGTTGTTATGACCGAGTAGCGTGACGTCACAGGACTTTGTATTCAAACGCTCAGGCCTTTAGAAGACGGCCTTGTCCTGAGCCATTTGTAGCATCAAGATCAAGATCAAGAATAATGAAACGTGGTCTCACCTTGGAACCTTGACCTGACGCGGTGAGTGTAAACAGGCCCTGAAACGCTCGGACCTTTTTTGTGATTTCTTTTGTGCTTGCTGCGACCCTGTGTGGATATCTTGTGTGTATAAGATGCCTGTGTGCGACTGTGGCGTGTGTGGTGAAGCCCTGACTGTCAGGATGAGCGCAGTGGCGTGTGGGGGATGTGAGGTCTGGTATCATATGGCGTGTGTTGGATTTAAGTCCAACACCAAGGCACTGGTCAACGACAACCTCATGTACTTCTGTGATCCCTGCAAGGAGGTCACCAGAAACATGTGGAAGAGCTACCGGTGCCAGAAAGAGGAGAAGAGTGTACAGACAGAAGATTCTAGTGAGAAGACCGAGAAAAGTATTCAGACCGAAGAGAACTCCAAGGAAGTGAAGAGCAGCCAGACTGAAGAGGACGTTGTGGGACCCCAGCCCAGCAGACAAGAGGAAGGACCAAGACAGCAGCACACCATGAAAATGAGGAAAAAGAAGGCGCCCATCAGAATTATTGGAAACAGCATGGTGAAGACGATGTCCAGCCAAGTGAAGTGCAGGATGAGAGGGAGTGGCTGCACCAGCCTGAGTGGTGCCAAGATCACGGACATCAGGAAGAAAGTAGAGGAAGAAGCAGCTAGCATGGAGGACGGGATGCTGATCATCCAAGGAGGTGGAAACGGCCTAGAATACGTTGGTGAAGATGAGACGGTGAGGAATGTTGTGGATGCCGTGAGGAGTGTGGAAGGCAAGGGCATGAGTGTGGCCGTCGTGGGTGTCATGCAGAGACCCAGGGAAGGCCCGTTCTACGAGCGTCTGAGAAGATCCACCAACAGAAGACTGCAAGAGGAGCTGCTGAAAATGAAGATAGAGTGGATGAAGGAGAAAAAAGGCAAGCTGAGCTTCATCGACATGGACGGCGTGGTAGACCGGTTCAGCTTGTATGAGAAGGACGGCGTGCACCTGAACGACGCAGGGACTGCCAGGATGGGTCGACGGCTGTGTGAGTGGGTGAGGGCGAGGTCACTGCAGCCGATGGACCAGTGACGGGAGACGACAAAAGCACGCCAGGAAGAAGACACCAGCCAGGCAAGTGAGAGTGTGAGGATTGGATGCATGAATGTGAGAGGATGGGGTGTGGGTAAGTTTGAGGATATTTCCAGAGAGCTCCAGGAATGGAAGTTCGACATAGTCGGGCTTACAGAGACGCACCTGAGAGGTGAGGTACAAATGGAAGGATGTGAGTTTGCTATGATTGGGAAGGGACGTAAGACTCAGGAGACACAGGGAGGAGGCGTAGCCTTTCTCTATAGGAAAGAAAGTGGACTGAAAGTAGAGGAGCTTGGTGTGGGAACGTGTGAGAGCAGTGAGGATGTGTTGGCAGTGAGTGGAGTGCACAGATGGTCGGGGCAGAGTGGAGAAGATGGTTCTGGTGGTGGTGTACATGACTGTCATGGGTGAAAGAGCTGAGAGGGAGAACAGGAGGAAGTATGACATACTGAAGAGAGTTGTGAGAGAACATGGAGGGGAGAGAGTGCTGGTGATGGGTGATATGAATGCACATGTAGGAATTCTGGGAGAACGTGAACAGGAATGGTGAGATGCTTGGGGATTTTGTGGATGAAATGGAGTTAGAGAATCTGAATGTAACTTTGGCTGAGGGACGTGTGACTTGGAGTGCAAGGGAGCAGGAGTCAGCGATAGACTATGTGTTGGTGAATGGAAGAATGCGTGAAATTGTGTCACACATGTTGATAGATGAGGATGGTATGGTGGATATTGTGTCTGATCACAATATGCTGGTTGTGGAGTGCCTGTTGCATGGTAGGAAAGAAGTGAAAGTGGCGAGAAAGAAGAGAAAGTAGAGACTGAGAGATGTAGGGTGGGAAAACTTCCAGGTGGACCTGAGTGCAAGAAGCTGGGATGATGGAGGTATACATGATGTGGAGCACGTGAATAAGAGACTGGTAGAGGATGTGCGGAGTGCTGCAGAGAGCAAGATAGGGTATGTGAGAGTAGGCAGAAGAAAGAAAGTACGTAAACCATGGTGGAATGATGAAATCAGAAAGGCTAGAAAGGAGCGAAAGAGAAGGAGTAGACAATGTAGGTGGCTGAGGAAAAAGAGGCATGAAAGTGATGAGGCAGAGAATGAGTACCAGAATGCATGGGAAATGTATGTAAAGCAGCAGAGAATGACAAAGCGAATGATAGTGAAGGCTAAAGTAAAGTGTGAAAGGAGCGTGATTGAATCTTTAAGAGAGAAAGGCATGGAAGGTGGCCGTGAATGGTACAAGTTCTTGAGAGGTGAGAATATGGCAGACAGTGTTGGAGGAATGAGAGAGGCAATCAGACAGTTCTGGGAAAAAGTGGGTGGTGTAGGTGAGGTGTTTGGTGCGAGAGAAGGATGTGTGACACTGGAGAGAAGGAATGCAGATGAACTGGATGAAAGGATCAGCAAGGAGGAGGTGGAGAAATGTGTGAAAAGGCAGAAGAATGGGAAGGCAGCAGGGCCGGATGAAATACCATATGAGCTGTATAAGAATGGAGGTGATGTGATTGACAGGATGACTGAGCTTTTTAACCAGGTGTGGGAGGAGGAGAGAGTGCCAAGAATGTGGAATGAGTGCAGGGTGACTCTGCTGCATAAGGGCGGACACAAGAGTAAGAATGAGTTGAAAAATTACAGGCCGATCGCGTTAGTCAATACAGTAGGCAAAGTGTTCAGTGCGGTGTTGAATGCCAGATTGTGTAAGTGGATTGAAAGAGCTGGAGTATTAGGTGAGGAGCAGAATGGTTTCCGTGCAGACAGGAGAGCTGAGGATAACATGTTTGTGGTGAATGAAATGCTTGAGAAAAAAGAGGGATGGAGGTAAATTGTATTTGGGTTTCCTGGATATAGAGAAAGCTTATGATAGGGTGAATAGAGAAATGCTAGGTAGAGTCCTAGAAAAGATTGGGTTGAGTGCCAAGATAGTCAACATAGTGCGTAGCATGTATGTTGATACCAGAGCTAAGTACAGTTTAGGAGATATAGAAACAGACTGGGTGAGGAGTGAGAGAGGAGTTAGGCAAGGATGTATTTTGTCACCAACCCTTTTCAGCCTGTACACAGAGGAGTTAGCAGCAAGAATGAGAAGGATGAATGCAGGAGTGAGTGTGGGGAATGATAAGATAGGTGTGCTTCTTTATGCAGATGACGTAGTGGTTATGAGTGAGTCAGCAGAGGAGCTGCAAAGTCTGCTGGATGTGGTTGATGGGTATGGAAGAGATTTTGGAGTTAGGTTTAGTAGTGAGAAGAGTAAGGTGATGATTGTGAATAGGTCGGAGGATGAATGTAATGCAGCATGGAGGTTGGGAGAGAATGAGTTGAAGCAGGCACAAGAATACAAGTACTTAGGGATGTGGATGAGTCCGAATGGGTGTGAAAAGTCAAAGAATGAAAAATAAGTTTGGTGAACCGGTGGGTAAGTCGTTTAGGAAGCGCGGCAAGGATGAGAGCAAGTAAGTATGACGTGCTGAGAGAAGTGTGGAAGAGTGTGGCTGTCCCCAGTATAATGTATGGTATGGATGTGATTGCATGGAACGAGAGTGAAATTGACAAGTTAGAAGTGGGGCAGTGTAGAGTAGCTAGGCTGGCACTGAATGCACCGAGGTACACGGCAGTAGAAGCCTTAAGAGGGGATATGGGATGGAGCTCTTTTAGGAAAGACTTATAAAAGCGACACTTAGGTACAAGATTAGGCTTGAGAGAATGGATGATGCAAGAATAGCAAGGAAGGTGTATCTGTGGAGTGAAAGTGGAAGCAAATGGAGGAAAAGGTGTATGAGAATGACAGAGAGGAATGGTCTACAGGTTGGGTGGGCAGTGAGAATGGCTGGGGTGAATCAGAATGAGCTGGAATGGGTCGTGACAAGAGGAGGCAGAGTGGGAACAGAATGGGATGCGAGGAAGTGGAAGAGTGAGATAGACAGAGATGTGAAGAGTAAGGGACTGAATGAATGGAGGAATGGGATGGAACGAAAGACTACTCTGGAATGGTACAAGGTGAAAGAGGCCCCGATGTATGAGAGGTGGTATGATGGAAGCCTGGGTGGTGATCTTCTCTTCAGAGCTAGGGCACAGTGTATGAATGTGAATGCAAGGAGTTACAGGTGGTCTGAGTCCCGCAGCAAAGTGTGCCAGATGTGTGACTCGGAAGAGGACGAGACGGTGGAGCATGTGATGCTGGAGTGTGTGAAGTATACCAGAGACAGGTATGAGATGATGCAAGTGGTGTTGACTGAGTTAGGGCATAATAGGAACGAAAGAGTGGAAAAGACAGGGAGGGAGTGGATGGTGGTGCTGCTGGGACTGAGTAGAGAAACAAATGAAAGAATGATTGAGGCGGTGAAGGAGTTTCTGGAGAGAGTATGGCGTGCCAGATGTACGGACGGTTAGAGCAAAGGACCCTGTTTTTTTTTTTTTTTTTTTTTTTCTGTGTGACTTTCTTTTGTCGTCTACAGGAGTGGTCCCGAGTCGCCTGTAGCATCAAGATCAAGATCAAGGAAGCTCACACTACAAAGCGGTTCTCAGCAACGTGACCTTTAGCAGATCACGCAAATCAAGAAATGTAACAATATAAGCAAAGAAGAGAGAGAGAGAGAGAGAGAGAGAGAGAGAGAGTTTACTCTCCTGATTTGATAGGCTATAGGTCAGCTGTGATTGTATCTCCCCACTCCCATTTCCTCTCTCTCTCTCTCTCTTATAATGTCGATGATGTAAGATGTAATATTGAAGTCTATTTCTGCGTATGTTCTTACCCTTGGCCAGTGCTTACTCTTACATAGAAAAGAATAGTAGTACTATATATATAAATATAAAACAAGCAGTGTTTTACCTTGTGCGTATAACATCAGCACTGAATAAAATGACAAATATTTCCCTGTGAAGCGTGAGGGAAACTTAGCGTGCCTACTGGCAATGATGATGTCATTGTTGGGCGACGTGAAGGACATCTAAGAGTAAAATTGTGAAACTCGCCCTTTATGCTTGGATTTAGAAGGTGAGTTCCGTCTTACCCTATGGGTCCGTCTTACCCCACCTTCCCCTACTATACAGTATAGCAGCAGTTCAGCTGCCAGAGGCGGCAGTGAGATGCTGCACGGAGGCCGGTGGTGCTTGCTTCCCTGTGCTTGCCAATCATCTTTGCGTGATCTCTGTTGAAATCTTAACAATGATTCCACATTCTAGATATTTTCTTCGTTGTTACAGAATAAGATCGCTCTTCAGTGTAATCCATGATGCTGTGGCTCGCCGTGTTTGCGTTTCTCACATGGCCTACGTATGAATCCATTTAAAGTGTGTGAACCAGTGATGTATACATACTTATTCCATCACCTTCAGCGTATAATTCAAGTGTTATTCCTCCTTCTTTACCCTAGCTTGGAATTCATTAAGAAATTTTGGTCTAGTTATTTTATTCTATTTTATCTTTTTGTTTTTATTCATCTGTTTCACCTTTACGAAAATTATACTACACGCTATCACACGAGTGAATATAATGTCCGAGTACATGTATGTACTTATTATGTGACAGACTTCTTGTGTGTGTGTGATTTCACCACGGTGGCCTGCTAGTCACCCAGCCAGTCTTCCCCATTACGGAGCGAGCTCAGAGCTCATAGACCGTTCTTCGGGTAGAACTGAGACCACAACACACTTCACACACTGGGAAAGCGAGGCCACAATTCCCAGAGTTACATCCCGTACCTACTTACTACTACGTAAACAGGGGCCACACATTAAGAGGCTTGCCCATTTGCCTCGCCGCTTCCAAGGACTCGAACCCGGGTCCTCTTGATTGTAAGTCGAGTGTGCTAACCACTACACTACGCGGTGTGTGTGTGTGTGTGTGTGTGTGTTACCGCTCTTTCATCTCACGGAAGGAAATTCGGCAGTCCCACTTAATTTTCCCGATAACCACTACACTACGCGGTGTGTGTGTGTGTGTGTGTTACCGCTCTTTCATCTCACGGAAAGAAATTCGGCAGCCCGACTTAATTTTCCCTGATGACGCACTTTCTTCGTACATGGACGTGTGAAAAGGGCAGTAGGAAGTGAACTCGGCCTCGCCCATCTTGTCTATCACACGCCGTCTTTTTGATAGTGAACCAAACTTGCCAATCATCCAGCTAACCACTACAAGACCATGTGTGTGTGTGTATAATTCACCACGGTCGTCTGCTGGTCACCCAGCCAGTCTTTCCCATTACGGAGCAAGCTCAGAGCTCATAGACCGATCTTCGGTTAGGACTGAAACCACAACACACACTACCTTATTTACTGCTAGGTGAACAGTCGCTACACATTAAGAGGCTTGCCCATTTGCCTCACCGCCCCCGGGACTCGAATCCGGGCCCACTCGATTGTGAGCCGAGCTTGCTAACCACTACACTACGCGGTGTGTGTGTGTGTGTGTAATTCACCTCGGTCGCCTGTTGGTCAGCCAGAAGGTCTATGAGCTCAGAGATCATAGACCGATCTTCGGGTAGGACTGAGACCACAACACACTCACACACCGGCAAAGCGAGGCCACAACCCCTCGAGTTACATCCCGTACCTATTTACTGCTAGGTGAACAGGGGCTACACATTAAGAGGCTTGCCCATTTGCCTCGCCGCTTCCCGGGACTCGAACCCGGCTCTCTCGATTGTGAGTCGAGCGTGCTAACCACTACACTACGCGGTGTGTGTGTGTGTTGTTCTCATATTACGTACATCACACCGCGCATTCTTGATAAGGACAAGGAAGTGCGACATCCTGATAAACTGCGACATCCTGCTGTTACAGAAGCACACACACACACACAGGTTAGGTTAGGTTGTATGTATATGCAATAAGACAATAGAGTATCTATCTACACACACACACACACACACGTACGACATAGTATTTATTAATTTCTACCATCCTGTAGCTAGCAAGGATGTGTTAAAAACAGGATAATGTAATAAAAGTCTTCAGTCGTGTCTCCGGAGCAGGATCAGGCGGTGTTGTGTCGGACAACGTGACCTTCAGCTGTTGTTAAGGTAATGATCAAGAATTATACTCCATTCTGCTTATATGAGTAAAGCAGCTACTAGTTTGTTGTATCAGGAAAGGGTCGTGTATTCAGGTAATGATATAGTAATGGAAAGTAAGACACTAGGAGCATCTGCAGCAAAGTATTTCAAGCAATGTTTTTTGAATGGTAGTACTGTATACATCCGTCGTATGACATTTTCTCGTTTCCTACCAGCAGATGACACATTCAGTTTCTTTCATTGTTATGAGACAGGGCCGTTTCTAGCTATAGGCGGACAAGGCGATTGCCTAGGGCCCCCAAGCCACCAGGGCCCCCTGGGTAGCTTGGAAAATTAAAATTTCCTAAGTCACCCAGGGCTCCAACGAAAAATTGAAATCTAGGGCCCCCCCAAACATCATCTTGCCCTCACAAAGCTAGAAACGGCCCTGTTATGAGAGGCAATCATGTAGATACCACGAGTTTCATAAATCTTCCGGCTGACGAGTAACAACTGAATATTTAGTTTCGTCATGTTTTACAAGGCTGCATAAGGTATTTTCACACGAGTCTGTTATCAAATTGTGAAGGTGACTTATCAGTAATGATAACTACATTATGTGAGCTGCACTTCTTACGGGAACCTTCTTATCAGAAATTACACTGTCTTATCTATGAAATTACGAGACACCTGTAGCAGTTGTGCTTACACATACTTCCTCCTGCAACAGTCACAGGTAAGTCGATTTGAGCATTAGTGAAGTGTTGTGATTGTAAGTGATGAGGAATTAAGTGGTTTTGGGGAACTTTAAGAACAACGGGGGAGGAAAGAGAGTGGGAGTGAGATGTAGTGATAATGATGTGATAAGAACCTACCACTGTATCCTACATTACCAAACAACACACTTTATGAATAGCTATCGTAAATTAGTTATTCAGAAATTCGTTCATTATAATTTGCTGTTTGTGAGTAGCGGAGCGAAACTTGCTTATATGATGATTAGAACCTGTGAAGTTTGTTAAAAATAACTAGAGACAAGCAAACACTTCAGAGACTGGAACATTATTTCTAAACGTTTCGGAGTCTTATTTCATCCAGTAGGGTACCTTTGAGATTAGACTCTACATTTTATTTTATTTTAATTTGTAAATTTGTAGATATACTTTTGTAGGAATTCAGTGTCATATGAGGGAAAACGCACATAATGATTAGCATCTCCATACAAATAGTTCTTATGAAAATTCCCAAGGCGCTTTTCAGAATGCAAAGCTATAGAACAGCTACTAAAGTTATTGATATTCCAAAGAGTAATTAAGATTGTGTGAAGTGTCATTGAAAACAGGGTAAGAAAAATATATTATTATGAGTCCGTAGCTCCATTTTACAGCCCACTTGTAAACTTGCTTGTACCAAGACGAGGAACACTTGCAACGTCAATACACAAAGCGAGAACGAACAGTGGAGAGAGGGCGAGTTAATGAAGCACAATCAGAGGCAGAATGAACTGGAGGGATTTTCCACAGCGGATGTCTGGCTGAACTATCAGTCTTGTTAAAAAAGATAGAAAATTCTTTCAATCAGAGGACGATTCTTGTCAATCTCTCAATTTGTCAATTACACCCTTTCTATTTGTTTATTTGTCAGATTGCTAAGTACAGGAAGAATATAGCTTTTCTCTCACTCCTACCCTCCCAGCACACACACACAGGCACACACACATACCGGCCCGGTAGCTCAGTGGTTAGAGCGCTGGCTTCACAAGCCAGATGACCGGGGTTCGATTCCCCGGCCGGGTGGAGATATTTGGGTGTGTCTCCTTTGACGTGTAGTCCCTGTTCACCTAGCAGTGAGTAGGTACGGGACGTAAATCGAGGAGTTGTGACCTTGTTGTCCCGGTGTGTGGTGTGTGCCTGGTCTCAGGCCTATCCGAAGATCGGAAACGATGAGCTCTGATCTCGTTCCGTAGGGTAACGTCTGGCTGTCTCGTCAGAGACTGCAGCAGATCAAACAGTGAATTACATACACACTTGATTGAATAGAGAGAGAGAGAGAGAGAGAGAGCGTGTGTGTGTTTGTTTGTGGCATAATTCTTTTCTTCATTTTTTGTTCAAAGATCTCGCATTGGTCAGAAGTTAAGAATGGCAGTAATGGTCTTGAAAGGCTGGTTGCTGTTGGCCGTTGTGGTGATGGTGGTGGTACAGGTTGATGTGGCGAAGGCTGCTGCGATTCCCTGGAAGTTCCCATCCTATGGAACCAAGGGACAGGGACCTCCAATAAATGTCGGCGTTCCACACGAGAATTTAGACCCCGCCGTTCGGTGCATCCGTAAGTTGGCGTGATAACTTTGGAACTCTGGGCCTTTGCTTGCTTCTGCATTTCCTTATGGCCTGCACTCAATGAAGAGGGAGGTTTTAAGACACTAATAATTTTTTCTAATTTTTTGGTTAACTCTCTTGACCCTATTCGAGAGCTGGCATCTCAGTGGCCCTTTTGGTTTAATTGTTTTTGTTGCCCTTGCTCGGTTTAAATTTCCTCTCCTGCATAGAAAAAAAATAATAAATAGATAAATAAATAAAAATGAGGTTAGGTATTCAGTTACTTCGATTACTCTCTCTCTCTCTCTCTCTCTCTCTCTCTCTCTCTCTCTCTCTCTCTCTCTCTCTCTCTCTCTCTCTCTCTCTCTCTACGGATCGCTCCCTTACAGTTTGCCCGACCTGCCCACCGTGTCACATGATGGGCCCTGATGGAAAATGCCGGCCAATCTTTGGCTGCAAGATTTCGAAGTACGGTGCTGGAGCCTCATGGAATCTTGGAAATATTGACATTCGCCTTCCGAACAAGGAGATTGACAGTCTAATCCCCTTGTTTCCGAACAAGAAGGTTAATTCAACCGTCTTGATTCCGAACAAGAAGGTTAATTCAACCTTCTTGCTTCCGAACAAGAAGGTCAATTCAACCTCCTTGCTTCCGAACAAGAAGGTTAATTCAACCTCCTTGCTTCCAAACAAGAAGGTTAATTCAACCTCCTTGCTTCCAAACAAGAAGGTTAATTCAACCTCCTTGCATCTGAACAAGAAGGTTAATTCAACCTCCTTGCTTCCAAACAAGAAGGTTAATTCAACCTCCTTGCATCTGAACAAGAAGGTTAATTCAACCTCCTTGCTTCCAAACAAGAAGGTTAATTCAGTCCCCTTGCTTCTGAAAGACGAGGATTACTAAAACAGGAACTGGACTTTCTTTTTTAATTCATAAAGAAACTGTGATTTGGAATTCTTATTTTATTTCCTTATATTCCTCATGATCACTGTACTTGTGTTCACCTTCATAATATGATTGTTATTGTACCCCAGTATAACAAATATGAACAATATATAGTATGCAGCAATGTTTATGATAGTGATTATAAAATCAGTGATAACATGTTTTATTGAATTATGTTAATGAGGAGGAGTTGGGAGGGGGAGGAGGAAGTGGCTGGAAGATAATGACGTATCGCTGTTAAACAGTCCTTACTTGTCATAAAAGTCCACCACATTATTTTTGATGATTTTTTTTTTTTTTTTTTTTTTATCAAATATCATTTTGACAAAGGATGTCAGCGAGCTGTGGTGATCTTTAAGTTCTTCATTACGTCATCCCCACTGCTACGTACCCTTGTGTATGGAGGTGATGAGTCCATATTTCATGTTTTTTGGACATATCCCTTGAGTGATATCAGATGGATGGATCGAGTTTCTCCTTGGTTTCTCCATACTATTATATTTTCAAGTGTTAGGAACGCGTACTTGCAAGGAGCTGGCATCGTCTCTACTAGTTTATACATGATATAGAGAAATTATCTCACTCTACTAGGGATATGTCCAGAAAGTATGAAAAATTGACCTCCCCCACACACAAATAGAAAAATAAATGGATTAGATAGAACAAACTAATAATAATAATAATAATAAAACATGTATTGTATCCCTGACCGTGGCCGGGAGTACGTGACTACGTATACCCTGTTGCAGGTTGAGAAGGGGCTGGTGAGCTATATCGTAGATCATGAATAATAACAATAAAAAAAAAAAAGGTAAATGGTCATCGTCTGGAAGTTAATAGGCCAAGTAGCTTATAGGTAGACTAACGTAGTATAGGTTATTTTCATAAAATCCACCAAAAGGCTTCTCGTCTTTTTTTTTTTTTTTTTTTTTTTTGAGATTATTCAAAGTATTGTCTACAGTGATAAAGGAATAAGCATGTCACTTGAAAAGTTGAAGCAGCAGATACAGTAGTACAGAAGGCTGGGCAAGGAAGGCGGAATTACGTTGACCAAGACAAGGATTCTAGGGAGGATATACGGGTTCAATGGGCGGGCTGGAGGAATTGATTAGGAAACCTCGTTTCCAACAGATGGCGCGCCGGTCGCAGTTAGTTAAGGGGTGATGGAAGGGGGTCCATCAGCGGGGGAGGATGAGCGCCGTTACAAGATTCAAACACTGACAAACAGTCAGTCAGTCACGGGAAGGAACACAACTTACACAAGGCACATCAACCGTTGCCCACCTCCGCCTGGGCCACACCACGCTCAGTGCTCACCTGCATCGCCTACGTCGGTCTCGTGACCACTTCTGCCCTTGGTGTAGTACTACCCCTGAGACCATGGAACATTTCCTGCTTCATTGCCCACGCCTCCTCTCTCAACATACTGCATTACGCTCCTGGCTCTCCACCCTGGCCATCACAACACTCAACCTGCCCTCCCTCCTGGCGGCCTCAGGTGTCCACCCCTCCTGGTAACCTGGCTGCTGTCCTTCGCCTGACTTGTGCCTTCTTGAGGAAGACCGGCCATCTACCACGCCTGTGATACCACACAGGACTACCCCAGGGCTCATAAGGATCCATAGATTTTCGTGGCCTCTTTTGAATCCTTATGAGCCCTGGGGTAGTCCTGTGTGGGTATCACAGATGTGGTAGCTGGCCGGTCTTCCTCAAGAAGGCACAAGTAAGGCGAAGGACAGCAGGTTTCCAGGAGGGAGGGCAGGTTGAGTGTCGTGATGGCCAGGGCGGAGAGCCGGGAGCGTATGTAGTATGTTGAGAGAGGAGGCTTGGGCAATGAAGCAGGAAATGTTCCATGGCCTAAGGGGTAATCCTACACCAAGGGCAGAAGTGGTCACGAGACAGTCGACGTATGCGATGCAAGTAAGGAGTATGGTGTGGCCCAGGAGGAGGCGGGCAGAAAACGCATATATATATATATATATATATATATATATATATATATATATATATATATATATATATATATATATATATATATATATATATATATATATATATATATATATATATATATATATATATATATATATATATATATATATATATATATATATATATATATATATATATATATATATATATATATATATATATATATATATATATATATATATATATATATATATATATATATATATATATATATATATATATATATATATATATATATATATATATATATATATAACATGTTTTATTTGCCTTATAAGTTCATAACCACGAGAGAATGCAGGGAAAAGTAGAGGGTGGGAGGGGATGAAGCATGGTAGAAATTTTAAGTTACTCTAACAACGTTTTCTATGAAAGTACTCGCTTCCAACAGATGGCAGCACCATCGCTGTCCTCCAAACTTTAACCCTCACCAAAACTTCCTCTGTATAATATTCCTCGACCAAGATCAGGAGTTGCAGCAGCAGGCAAACACCGCGGTACTGAAATTTCCTCTTTCGTCAAACTGGTGAAGCATCACTGAGCAGTAAGTATAACTTCTTGCATTGCAATGAAATGAAGGGCTACGTGGTTTCCTTTGGTATGTGTAACGCGCTAATGGGTGCCCTGGCAGCTGACACCCATTGTAGAGTGCGTTAACATGAGGGCTGTAGGGGGTCGACAAGACTCGCCTGGTGTGGAGCCGTGTATGGTATGAGAAAATTAGTTTCCTTGTCACAGCGTACCACAGCAGTAACAGTCTAAATGTTCGTGTGGAGAGAGCACTCACTACTCACCACCACTAACTGCACACCGCTGGCTAGGCCAATCTAACAAAAGTTATTCAATTTAAAGTAACTTGACAGCTAACCTAACTAACATAACCTAGTCAAGGCAACACTCACTACTGATAAACATCTGCAGACTAATTTATTTTAACCTAACCCAATTAAACTGATCTAACCAATGCAAACTTGTCCAACCTAATTGGCTAGGCTGTGAAATTAATATGAAAACATTACCTTATTTGAGGCACGGTATTTGAGATAATTGTGTTTAAAGTTTATCACTGATTCCCACTATGAAAACGGTCAAAATATATCAATATTATGGATCAAATAAAAAATCTATGGTAGTTCTATCATGCCATTTTTATATATATTTATTTTTTTTATTTATTTATTTATTGTTTATTATTTATTAGTTATTTAGTTATTTTTTATTTATATTTTTTTGTTATGGCCACAAATTTTATTATACCCAGGGCTACTCGCGTTTTTATAAAGTGTATGTGGTATAAGAGATATTGTGTTAAAATTTATGTGTTAGGTTTCACTTTCGTTCCTTATATTGACTTGAAACATTAAGTTCATCATCAGGAATAATGCTTTTATGTTCCAGACAATGCTCTTAGTGGATTTACCAACCCAGTTAGTCCACATCCAACCCAATGATAAAAGTTGACTGGGGATTTATTCCCTATCCTTCCACCCATGAATAAGGTTGGTGATCAGAGTGATGATGGAATTCACTGTGACGCTTGATGACAGGTATTACCTTGTAGTCTTCTTTCCTCATTTGCTAGGGCTGAGATATCCACATCAGCATCAGGTTGAGGCACCACAGGGGCAGGGGAGTCAAGATGTTCATTGCTGGATAAAGACATTTTTTTGTAAAACAACGAAAAAGTGCTTCAAATCAGGAGAGTAGCGTGTGTGGTGAAGGCAGAGGCTAGTATAGTGGTGATGCATCATACGTAGTGGAAGAAAGACAACAATAGTACACCTTGCTGGGCTGTGATTGGCGAAGCACAGGGGCATGGCCAAATGCTGTTTTCATTGAACCATGCACATTCCAGCACATGTGTGCCTTATCTCTCTCTTGCGTATAGGAGAGAGAGTTAGTCTGATCAACACTATGGCTAAAATCAGGTCACTGTAGGCCTTAGTTTAACCATCAGGATGGTTGGATTTCCACTGCCTGATGCTTCCATATGATAATCACTCTTAACAAGAAGTTCCTGCCTATAACTCAAAACCTCCAGAATTGAGGGTTTTCCTCTTCTCGCATACCTTGCCTCATTTCTCTTGTAAAAGCCGGCAATGCAATGGAAATAATTGAAGAGACACCTGTGGATTCACATCTTCAGACTAATTCAAATTGAGTCCCTTTCTCTACAGGATGAAATAAAGTGCTAAACTTATTCTATATTCTTTTATTGGTCAGTGGTTGCGTTCTTAAAGAAATGAACTAATCACTCACTGTGATTGATTTCACACTTGTGCAACATATGTGACATGCACATATGTTGCACATATGTGCATATTTCACATTCTCTCTCTCTCTCTCTCTCTCTCTCTCTCTCTCTCTCTCTCTCTCTCTCTCTCTCTCTCTCTCTCTCTCATTAGTAAGATAATCACAATCAGTATTATCAATTATTTATACTAGATCCTGTTAAGCTAATACTGTCTATCTGCATGTTACAGCTCTAGGCTTCACTACGCAACACCAAAGAAAATGGATGATGATCTCTTGCCAGATTCTGCTAACCTGGATATGATAGAAGAAGGTCTTTTCTTAGGTATGTGTTTCCTAATCTTTCATTGTGATAACAAATAAGAAGGATAAAATAATGTAGTAGTTTTTTTATGTTGACTTTTTAGTGTATTTCATATGATTTAGCAGTTACAGGATTCATTGGTGCTGCTATAAAAATAGAACTGGTAAATAGTGTAGAGTTGTGGTGAGACCATCTTGCAGTACAATATAGCATCATTCATATAGTATCTCCTAAGAAAAATTCAATGACATATTCCCTTATACTTTTATGCCATACCTTTTACTCTGTTATACTTGGTGTCACCCATTGTGTCTCAGCAATTTTGCCTCAGTCTCTTGCCATTGTGAACTACCTCAAAATTCTCCAGATTTCTCTTTTCAATGCATCGCAACGTGTTACCCTTTTCAGGACAGGTGCAGCCAATGCCCAAGTATCAAATAAGTCTGGTTCCATGATAACTTAACAGAATTCTATAAAAATTAAAAACAATGCAAAATGGATAAATGCAGATAGTTAAATATACATGCATGCCCTCTCTTGAACAGGGAACATAACAGCAGCTATCGATACCAAGGTACTAAGGAGCTTAAGAGTTTCTCACATCCTGACAGTGGAGTCCAGACCTCTCCCCACTTCCATCACTTCCCTCCCAGGCATGAGCTTCATGTTCATTAAAGGTAAGCTGATCAGTTGTGTCAAGATATTGTTTGACAACCGTTACTAACCATTATGTTTTTATGATATCCAGTGTGTGTGTATGTGTGTTTTATAATTTTACTGAATGTGCAAGTTGAGAGAGAGAGAGAGATTGTGTGTGTGTGTGTGTGTGTGTGTGTGTGTGTGTTTACCTTGTTGTATTTACCTAGTTCTAGTTTTACAGGGCCTGGACTTTATGCTCGTGTGGCCCCGTCTCCATATCTGTGTGTGTGTGTGTGTGTGTATTTACCTAGTTGTATTTACGTAGTTGTATTGTGCAAGATTCGAGCAGGGCTCATAGTGTCCTGTCTCCATATCTCCATTTATCTAGTTTTTCTTTAAAGTTATGCACACTATGTGCTGTGACAATTCCATTATTTAATGCATTTTATTTTTCCACCGTTCTGTGTGGAAAACTGTATTTTCAAATATCCTTCACACACTGCCTCATCCTGATCTTTTCATGTCCTCTGCATAGAATGTCAATTCATAGAATTGTTTAAATCTTCCAGCAACAACAGACAGTCCTCTCTGGTTTTGATAACTCTTAGCAACTTTGCATCATCAACGAATAAATTCATATAGCTGTTTATCCCAATGTGAATGTCGTTTACATAAACTTGAAACATTATGGGGGCTAATACTGACTCTTGTGGCACTCCACTAGTTACTTTACCCCAAGATGAGTATGTATCTCTGATCACAGTTCTCATTTCCCTATCCTTCAAATAATCTTTTGTCCATTCGAGGAAGGTTCCACACAGTCCTCCTATATTCTTTAGTTTCCGAAGAAGTCTCCTGTGCGGGACTTTATCAAAAGCCTTTTTAATGTCCAGGTATACTGTGTCTATCCATCCATCTCTGTTTTCAAGTCCTGCAATAACTCTCGAGTAGAAGCTTAATAAGTTTGATACACATGACCGCCCTGTTCTGAACCCAAATTGTCTGTTCGATATGACTTGCTCCTCTTCTAGAAATTTAACTCAATTTTATTTGATAACTATTTCACATAACTTCCCTGTGACACTTGTAAGAGACACTGGTTTGTAGTTTGGTGGTTCAGTTGCATTTCCTCCTTTAAATATTGGTATTATGTTGGCTCTCTTCCATTCTAGTGGAACTTTCCCTTCATTTATTGAACTTTTGCTTATTTCCCAAATTGGATCCAGTAGTAATTGCTCTTTACATTCTTTTAACACCCAGCCTGATACTCCATCTGACTTACAACTTATCCAGTAATTTTCCAATATCCTCTTTGTGTACTGCAATCTCCTGTAATCCTTGGCAATCCAATGTCCTATTAGGTTCTGTGAAATCATCTTCTGTAGTGAATACCATTTTGAAGCTCTCATTCATTATTTCTCACATTTACTTTTCAGTGTGTGTGTGTGTGTGTGTGTGTGTGTGTGTGTGTGTGTGTGTGTGTGTGTGTGTGTGTGTGTGTGTGTGTGTATTCACCTAGTTGTATTCACCTAGTTGTAATTTTACAGGGCCTGGGTATCATACTCGTGTGGTCCCGTCTCCATATCTACACACATCCAACTTTCCTTTAAAACTATGCACACTCAAACTATTCCACACCTCCACACATCTCTGTGGGAAACTATATTTCTTCACATCCTTCAAGCATATTCCCTTGGCTATCTTTTTACTATGCGATCTCGTAGTTCTATTTAAATTTTCCTCTCTCAACATCATTTGCTCATTATCCACTTCATCCAAACCATTCAACAGTTTATAAACCTGTATTAAATCCCCTCTTTCTCTTCTTTGTTCCAAGGTAAGCAAATTCATTTCTTTTAATCTCTCCTCATAGGTCATTTCTGCCAATTCCGGAACCATTTTTGTTGCCATTCTCTGCAATCTCTCCAACTTCCTTATATGCTTCTTTTTATAAGGGGACCAAACTGCTCCAGCATATTCCAATCTTGGTCTAATTACCGTACTAATTAATTTCTTCATCATATCTTTATCCATATAATGAAAGGCTAATCCAATATTTCTAATCAAATTATATGTTTCTCCAAACATCTTGTCAATATGAGCCTCAAACTGCCCATGGTCTTGTATTATCACTCCCAAATCCTTTTCCTTTTCCACCTTTTTCAACACTACTCCTTCACCCATCTTATATGACCCTCTTGGCCGTCTTCCACTCTTCCCCATCTCCATTACATGACTTTTGCTCAGATTAAATTCCATCTCCCACCTCTTGCTCCACTCCCAAATCCTATCCAGATCTGCCTGTAAAATTTCACAATCTTCTTCACTCTTCACACCTACACAACTTCGCATCATCCGCAAACAAATTAGTATAACTGTTTACTCCCTCTGGCATATCATTAATATAGACAAGGAAAAGTATTGGTGCCAGCACTGAACCTTGTGGGACTCCACTCTCCACCACCAACCAGTCCGACTTTGCATCCCTTATTACCGTTCTCATCTCCCTCCATCTCAAGTAGTTTTCCATCCACTTTAACACTTTTCCTTCAGTCCTCCATAAATCTCTAATTTCCATAGCAGTCTCATGTGAGGTACCTTGTCAAAAGCTTTTTTAAATCCAAATATACACAGTCCATCCATCCCTCTCTCTTGTATTTTGTCAACCACTCTTGAATAAAAGCTCAGTAGATTTGTTACACATGACCTCCCTTTCCTAAAGCCAAATTGATGATCCGATAATAACTTATGATCCTCCAGGAACCGTATCCAATATTTCTTTATCACCCTCTCACAAATCTTACCGACCACACTTGTTAAAGACACAGGTCTATAGTTAAGAGGCTCTTCCTTACTGCCTCCCTTATAAATGGGCACCACTTCAGCTCTTTTCCACTCTACTGGTACTTCCCTGTTTCTAATGAGCACCTTATAATATCATATAATGGATCAATCAATTCTTCTCTACATTCCTTCAATAATTTTCCTGAAACTTCATCTGGTCCCATCGCTTTATCATCTTTAAGTTCCTCCAACATTTTATATAACTCCTTTTTAGGTATCTTAATGTCATCCATGTGCACATTTCCTTGTACATTCTGAGGCTTTACAAACATTGTTTCTTTAGTAAATACTTGTTGAAACCTATTATTTAGCAATTCCACGATATTCTTAGGGTCATCTACTATCCCTTGCTCTCCTTTTAATCTTTCAATGGACTCTCTCTTTTTAAGTTTACCATTTATGAACCTGTAAAACAATTTTGGATGTTCCTTACTCTTGTCTACAATATCTTTTTCAAATTTTCTTTCTTCCTCCTCCTTACCCTCACATACTCATTTCTCGCCACTCTATAATTCTCCTTATTTAGTATATTCCTGCTCTTTTCCATCTTTTCCAAGCCACATCTCTCTTTTCTTTAGCCTTAACACAAGTTGCATTAAACCAATCCTTTCTTCCTTCCTCTCTCGGTTTATACTTTGGTACAAATTTCATAACTCCTTCTTTATAATATTTCATAAAAATCTCATATTTTTTTGCACTTCTCTGATTTGTAACATCTCCCAATCTAATGTTCTGAAATAATTTTTCAAACTTTCTGTGTCCATCTTTCTATAATTCAATCTACCACTCCTGTATGTCTCATCTCTCCTTCGCTGTGTTGTTGCCATCTGCATTTCCATAACCACATGATCACTCTTCCCAATGGACATTTATATTGTATATCCCCACATAGGTACACTTCTCGTGTTAACACCAAATCCAGTCTAGCCGGTTCATCATCTCTATATCTAGTATTTTCTTTCACCCTCTGTTCCATCATATTTTCCATCATTAGATTAAGAATCTCTCTCCCATGCTTCCTCTCCAACACCACTTACTAGATTTTCCCAATCCACTTCTTTACAATTAAAATCTCCTACTAGTATCACCTTTCTTTTTCCAGTTAATACACTTTCCAAACTCTGTAAAGTATCCTTGATCATATTGTCGTATTCCTTAATGTCCAAGAATTTGTTTTAGGAGGTACATAGGTCACCATGATTATTAATTCTTTTCCATCACTTTTTAACCTTATGCTTATCACTTCTGCATTGTTCTTCCCATACCAAACCTTATCCACATTTATCTCCTTCTTCGTCATAATCATAACTCCTCCTCCACCTTTACCCTCTCTATCCTTTCTCCATATATTATATTTATTATCCAAATTTACCTTTGTTTTTTCATGTAATTTTGTCTCAGTCAAACACACTATATCAGGCTTCTCCACCATCACATAGTCTTGCAATTCCAATCTACTTGACAGTATCCCATCTATATTAGTATACATTACGGTCCACCCACTGCTCCCTCTAGGGGTTCCTCCGCATTCCTTCTTTCCACATACCATTTTCTGACTCTCTCTCCTATAACTCTCCAAAAAAACTTTTCTTTTTCCTCTTCAGACCGTTCATCATTTTTCCTTCTCGCCTCTTCCAACAATTCCTTATATCTTCTCTCTTCCTCATTTCTATTTTTCTTCACACACCTCTTTACAACCTTCTACCTCTCTTAATTTTGATGTTCTATATAAAATGTCCTCCAGATTGTTGTGACTTCAGTACTACTTTAATCGGTCTCCTTACTCCCTCCTTATACGGACCCAGTCTATGGATCTCTTCCACTTCTTCTTGTAGGTCTTTTTTTTCCATCATCATTTAGATTTTTGAACAGATCTCTTACTGTTTTTAATTCTTCTTTAATTCTCTTAGGCTTATATGTTATATTTTGTTCTTTCATCCCAAATATTAACACACTCTTCTTCTTTTCTGCTATTTCTCTTATCAATGTTTCCTTATTCTTCATAACATTAACCAGTTCCTTAGACCTTTCTTTTTGTCTTCCTTCAACTGATCTTTAATTATTTCTTGTAATCCAACCATCTCAGCTTCCTCGACTCAGTCCATTGTGTTTTCTTCAGTTCCCACCCTTTTAAACCTTTCACTTTGCTCACTGATCATTTCCTTAAAGTCATCTTTCTCCTTTACATCTTTCTCCATTTTCTCCTCCAACCGTCTCTTATATTTTTCAACCTCCACTCTCAAGTGTGCATTCTTATCCACCAATCGTTTTTCATTTTCCTCCAGTCTCTTGACTCTTTCCTTCAAAGCCTTGCGGAATTCTCTATCCTGCTCCTCCTCACTCCTCTGAACTTCTAATTCCTTCACCAACTCCTCAAATTTCTTCTCTAACATTACCAATCTACCTTGCATTGTTGCCCCTGTTGAAGATGGACTCATATTTTGAATGGCTACTTTTGATTTTGCTCCCTGGGCCTCATCGGCATATTTTGAATTTGGTAACTTATTTCTTACGGGTCTATCCATTTCATTTTACTCTTCCTGGGAGCGTGTGGGTGTGTGGTGGTGTGCACTGGCGGTCAGGCCTGGTAGCTTTGTGTGTGTGGTGGGATGCGTTGGCGGCTGTTTATGGCTGGCCTTTGTGTGGTTTCTGCGCTGTCGTTTGGAGTGCGGAGGTTCCAACACCTCCGATCATTCTTATGTACACGCCACCAGGCTACGTTCACTCTGTACACTTGTTCACTCACTCTGGTTGCCCTTTTGTACTAGTGACAGTTCTCACTCCAAGCACATTGTTTAGTGTGTGGAGTGTTAGGTAGACGGCACTCTGAGCAAGGAGGCACGGAGCGTGGATTGTGTGTGTGTGTGTGGATGTTTATGTACTCTAAAGATATTCAGAGTTGGAGCTGGAAGACTGAGTAATGTTCAGTTGGCTCCCTATTTGATGAAACAGTTTTCCTGTCTACATTTCTAAGGCTGGGTTCACAGAACTATACTATACGGGTATACAGTGCACGTTTTCGAGGGCACGCGTATAGCTGGAATCAAACAGGGTGATTTGCCTAATATCGCATCATATACAAGGGCACTATACGAAATGCCGTATAGCTGCGTATAGTATAGTATAGTGAGAATCGCGCTTGTTCGATTTTCATGCACCGTATACCACCAGATACCATCGTGTTTAGTTGTGGCAGCAAGTTACAAATACAAGGATTGTTGTAACTCATTTCATCGGAATAGAGTACAGCGTATAGCATATACCGAATAGCAAATATCATATACTGTATACCGTATACCGTATAGTTGTATGTGAACCCAGCCTAACAGGAGTGGTCTTTTTTTTTTTTTTTTTTTTTTTTTTTTTTTCCATGGCAGTTGTCATTGGCTAGAACTGCCTCTGATATGTACCACATAGGCCTGCCTTCTTTCCCTCTCTCCATAGCCCCAAACCTTTCTCTCCTTCCCACCACCCTATGCTTCTCATTCCTCCTCCACACCCATTCTCTCTCTCTCTCTCTCTCTCTCTCTCTCTCTCTCTCTCTCTCTCTCTCTCTCTCTCTCTCTCTCTCTCTCTCTCTCTCTCTCTCTCTCTCTCTCTCTCTCTCTCTCTCTCTCGTACTATTCATGGGAAACTTTAACTGCAAAAATGTAAATTAGGTAGAGATGGAAATGAATGGTTATGCTGGATAATGGGGGGAAGAAATGCTACAACCACCAATGGTAAATACAATGGACCAATGGATGAAGAACTATACAAGGTACAGAGGAGAAGAACAATCTGTGCTTGACTTGGTGTTCACGAAAAAAACAGAGTTGTGTCCAGCCATTAGATATCTTAGCCCAATAGGGAAAAGTGATCATGTGATTTTGGAAGTTGAATTGGAAGATTAGGAAACATTGAAATGCAAAGAGGGTCACAAACAAGGAAGATTGAATCATGCTAAGACAAATTTTGAAGGCTTAAGTGAATTCTTTGGTAATATTAATTGGAAGAAAATCATCCAAGGGAAAATGGTCGAAGAGAAGTATGAAATATTCCTAGAAAAGTACAGTGAGGAGGTAAAAGGAGAATGAATACATGTGGTATAATGCCAGATGTGCAAAAGGTAAGAAGAATAAGGATGTAGCTTGGAAGGAATTGAAGAAGTAAGAAATGGAGACCATAGGAAGCAATATAAAGAGGCACAATGAATATGTTAGAATAAGAAGGGAGGAGGAGAGAAATTTTGAAAGGATATAGTAAAGAGATGTGAAGAGAACCTAAACTTTTCTTTAAGTATATAATAGAAAGATGATGAACAGAAAGACCATCGATAAGTTAATTAAGGGAAACAGGAAATAAGAAACAACAGAAGTGAGTGAACTAAGGAATGAGAGCTTTAGATCAGTATTCAGTGTAGGAAATTTTATAGAACCAAATGATGAAGTGATGTATGAAGGGTTAAGGAGTGTTGTGAGCAAAAACAAAAAATTAGCAAATTATTAAAGGAAGTGAATGTTAGAAAAGCAATGTGGCCAGAAGGAATGTCAGGATGGACACTTAAGGAATGTACAAAACAGCTGGTGAAACCAGTTTGGGATGTGATTAACAGCTCTTTGATGGATGGCAGAATACCAAGGGAGTGGAAAAGAGCACATATAGTTCCTACATACAAATGAGAAAAATGACTGAGCTCATATATTATAGACCAGTTTCACTAACTAGTGTTGTGGGAAAGGTCTGTGAAATTGGGATCAAGGAAAATGGGTGGAATACCCGGAGGAAAATAAAATTTTAAATAACTTCCAATTTGGTTTTAGGAAAGGAAGATCATGTATAACAAATTTACTAAGTTTCTACACAAGAGTAATAGATGAGATGCAAGGAACAGATGCATAGGTCAACACATTATATTTGGATATCAAAAAGGCTGTAAGCAAAGTACCACATAAAATACTCCTATGGAAGATAGAACACACAGTAGTGTAGTGGATAAAGTGGTGAGCATTGGATCAGGCAGATGTCCAAGCGTAGGTTCGAATCCCACCACATACCACTTTGATGCTATCCCATTTGTCAAGTGGTTTAAAGTTACATGCATGTCACCATGATACCCAGGTTCTAGGTGGTTACACCAAAGATGCACTTGGGTGGTGATATGGGCCTTAATATGAGTACCACTATAAATGAAATTGCCTGCACTACTAATGGACGGAAGTTGAACAGTGCTTCCCACATATACTCTTCAAGTATGCCTACAGGTGCTATAGGCCATAACATAAACACACACACACACACACCGCGTAGTGTAGTGGTTAGCACGCTCGACTCACAATCGAGAGCCCGGGTTCGAGTCCCGGAAAGCAGCGAGGCAAATGGGCAAGCCTCTTAATGTGTGGCCCCTGTTCACCTAGCAGTAAATAGGTACAGGATGTAACTCGAGGGGTTGTGGCCTCGCTTTCCTGGTGTGTGTTGTGTGTGATGTGGTCTCAGTTCTACCCGAAGATTGATCTATGAGCTCTGAGCTCGCTTCGTAATGGGAAAGACTGGCTGGGTGACCAGCAGGCGACTGAGGAGGTGAATTACACACACACACACACACACACACACACACACACACACACACACACACACACACACACACACACACACACACACACACACACACACACACACACCGGACAAAAAAATTATGAAGAAATTGATAAGTACTATAATAAGACCCAGATTGGAATATAGTAAAACCTTAGCTCACGACCATCATTCGTTCCTAAATCCTGTTCGTCACCCGATTTGTTCGTCCCCTGAATCAATTTTTCCCATATGAATGTATTGAAATACCATTAATCCATTCCATACCTAAAAAAAATCATACTTTTGTCCATAAAACCCATTCAAAATAGACCTTTAATGTATACATGACATGAACGAAATAATTATAGAAAGCCTAAATTGTTTTACTTACCTAAATGCTATCAAAAAGATAATAAAATGAATAAAAAAGAAAAGGTTATTAATTACTTGAGAGACTGGACATTGATGGCATGATGGAATGGAGGAGAGGAGGATGGGAAGGAAGACAGACAAGATCCTAGAAGACAGTCATGAGAGAGGACTTTGGATGTGTGCAGCGTGCCAGAGCTACACAACAGCTGTGTAGCATCACAAGTCAGTGCCGCTATGTGGGGCCCCGTTATAGTGAACATCGGCGTGGGAAACATGGAAAGATTGCCAGTCTTCGTCTCTGCCTTGGAAGACCCTTGCCTGCTGGGGATTGACTTCCTCACGCATGTGGGAGCAAGTTTGGACTTCCAAGAAGTGAAGTTAAAGGCACGTGGCCAGGAAGTTCCTTTGATCCTCGGAGGTGATGCTCAGTGTGAGAGGAGCAGGTAGTAGGGCGGTGTTCCTTGCCAGGCGAGCGAGGAAACAGCTGTGATGGATGTGCCACAATCTGCAGTATCTGGACATGGCCAGGATGATGATGACAGCAACACTGAGAGCCATCAGAGCAGCGAGAATAACGCCGAGGAAGCTACAGTAGAGCGCGCTGGTAACATCACCATGCCCAGGAAAAACAGGAGAAAATCGTGGTGGCACGGAGATTGTTATGTAATATTTTTTGTATATTCCTGTTTCTATTTTCTTTTGTGCTTATATTTTGTTTTGTTGTTGTGTGATAGCCGGTTTCTATCACAAACGCTCTCCCTCCCAGTCGTTTAACCGCATTCGTCCCCCGAAATATCGTTCGTCCCCTGGGTCAATATATTGACAAATTTTTTGGTCGTCTCCCGAATTGTTCGTCCTTAGAGACGTTCGTCAAGCGAGGTTTTACTGTATGCAGGAGTAGTGTGGACCCCTCATAAAAAGAAACACATAAGGAAGCTGGAGAGACTGCAAAAAATGGCTACAAGAATGGTTCCAGAATTTGAAGGGATGACATATGAGGAGAGACAAAAGGCTATGGATCTACCAACCCTGGAACAAAGAAGGGAGAGAGGAGATCTGATACAAGTTTATAAATTGATCAACGGAATGGACCAAGTGGATAATGAGAAACTGATCCTGAGATAAGAATATGACATCCGAAGCACAAGATCGCATAGTAAAAAGCTGAGAAAGGGAAGATGTCTGAGAGGTGTTAGAAAATATAGTTTCCCACAAAGATGTATTGAGACGTGGAACAGTTTAAATGAAGAAGTAATGTCTGCAACGAGTGTGCATACTTTTAAAGTAAGATTGGATAAGTGTAGATATGGAGACGGGGCCACACGAGCATAAAGCCCAGGCCCTGTAAAACTACAACTAGGTAAATACACACACACACACACACACTCACTCACTTGAAGCAGGAGGTCAGTGTTCGGGCCTGCTATTAATGTTTAGTGGAAAGTGTGCATTTTTTTAACAACACACAAACTATTTATTTTGAGTACATAAAAAACATCCTTCACCATTTATAGTAAATGTCCTAATTCTTTACACAAAAGGTAGTCAGTAGCACTTAATAAGATACAAAGTGAGAAGTGTTATATAGGTACACAGAATTAATACTTTGATATAATTTTTGTTAAGTATATTGGAGGAAATATTGTGACCATATCCTTGGGAATCCCTTGAAATGGCTGGGCAACCTAGTTTTAGGTTATAACCCAGGACTTAAAAACCACTGCTTTAAAGGATTCCTTTAATACAGTATGTATATTATGTGGTAATTCAGGAGGCATTGGCATAGTGGATAAGGTGGTGAGAGTGGGATCATGCAGACTTCCACAGGTAAGTTCGAATCCCACCACATACCATCTTGATACTTTGCCATTTGTCAAGTGGTTTAAAGTTACCTACATGTCACCATGATACTGAGCTTTTAGGTGGTTACACGAAAGATGCACTTGGGTGGTGATATGGGCCCTAATATGGGTACCTTTATAAATAAAATTGCTTGCACCACTAATGGATGGAAGCTGAACAGCACTTCCCACATATACTCTTCAAGTAGGCCTGCAGGCACTATAGGCAACAACATTTAATTTATCATAATTTTTGTTACAGTTGATGATATGCACCATGAAGATCTTCTAAGCTACTTTGAAGATGCATTCAATTTCATAAAAGATGGGCAGGAAAAAGGAAATGTTTTGGTACATTGGTTGGTATTCAAGTTTGCTTGTGTAAATTCACCATGATGTATTCATCATCATTTGAAAGAAATACTATTACTATGAAGGATTACACTAAAACTGACACTTTTATTATTATTTCTACTTTAAAGCTTTTTATTTCTTCCTATGAAGCTATTTTGGAGTATCAAGAAGTGCTACTCTTGTCACATGTTTCCTGATGAAGAAGTACAAACTGTCAGTAGATGAAGCTCTACAGAGGTATGTTGACATAGTGACTTGATTGTTACTGTTGAATCTCGATAACTCGGACCCTGATAACTCAGATTTCATGATAAATCGGGCTCTGACCGCTCCAGGGACAAAATCCGAGTGTAAGTGCCCACCATGTTTTTTTTTTTTTTTTTTTTTTTTTTTTTTTTTTTTTTTTTTGACATCAAAATCTAATTCCAACTAAAAATTGCAATTTGTTGTAGTTTGATATAATACCAAACAAAATTGGATCAGATTTTTCTTTTTGTGTGTGTGTGTGTGTGTGTGTGTATTACCTAGTTGTATTACCTAGTTATAGTTTTACAGGGCCTGGGCTTTATGCTCGTGTGGTCCCGTCTCCATATCTACACTTATCCAATTTTTCTTTAAAACTATGCACACTCTTTGCTGACACCACTTCCTCACTCAAACTGTTCCAAGTCTCAACACATCTTTGCGGGAAACTAAATTTTTTAACATCTCTCAGACATCGTCCCTTCCTTAGTTTCTTACTATGCGATCTTGTGCTTCTAAAGTCATATTCTTCTCTCAGGATCAGTTTCTCATTATCCACTTCATCCATTCCGTTAATCAATTTATAAACTTGTATCAGATCCCTTTCTCTCTCTCTGCTCCAAGGTTGGTAGATCCATTGCCTTTAGTCTCTCCTCATATGCCATCCCTTTAAATTCTGGAACCATTCTTGTAGCCATTTTTTGTAGTCTCTCTAATTTTCTTATGTGTTTCTTTTTATGGGGAGTCCACACAACTCCTGCATATTCCAATCTAGGTCTTATTTTAGTACTTATCAATTTCTTCATCATTTCCTTGTCCATATAGTGAAATGCTACTCCAATATTCCTTAGCAAATTATACGTCTCTGTGTGTGTGTGTGTGTGTGTGTGTGTGTGTGTGTGTGTGTATGTGTATGTGTGTGTGTATTTACGTAGTTGTATTTACCTAGTTGTAGTTTTACAGAGCTTGGGCTTTATGCTCATGTGGCCCCGTCTCCATATCTACACTTATCCAATCTTACTTTTCTCAGCTTTTTATTATGCGATCTTGTGCTTCGAATGTCATATTCTTCTCTCAGGATCAGTTTCTCATTATCCACTTGGTCCATTCCATTGATCAATTTATAAACTTGTGTGTGTGTGTGTGTGTGTGTGTGTGTGTGTGTGTGTGTGTGTGTATTTACCTAGTTGTATTTATCTAGTTGTAGTTTTACAAGGCCTGGGCTTTATTTTCGTGTGGCCCTGTCTCCATATCTACACTTATCCAATTTTTCTTTAAAACTATGCACATTTGTTGCTGACACCACTTCCTCACTCAAACTGTTCCAAGTCTCAACACATCTTTGCGAGAAACTATATTTTTTAACATCTCTCAGACATCTGTGCGATCTTGTGCTTCTAATGTCATATTCTTCTCTCAGGATTAGTTTCTCATTACCCACTTGATCCATTCCGTTAATCAATTTATAAACTTGTATCAGATCCCCTCTCTCTCTCTGTTCTCTGTTCCAGGGTTGGTAGATCCATAGCTTTTAGTCTCTGCTCATATGTCATCTTTTTAAATTCTGGAACCATTCTTGTAGCCATTTTTTGTAGTCTTTCCAATTTCTTTATGTGTTTCTTTTTATGGGGGCTCTACACAACTCCTGCATATTTCATTCTGGGTCTTATTTTAGTACTTACCAATTTCTTTATCATTTCTTTGTCCATGTAGTGAAATGCTAATCCAATATTCTTAGCAAATTATATGTCTCTGAAAATTCTATCAATATAGATTAACAGTTGAGTGTTTTCTTCCATCGTCACTCCCAAGTCCTTTTCCTTTTTTACTTTTTCTAGTTCTACTCCATCTCCCATCTTATAGATTCCCACTGGTCGTCTTTCACTTTTTCCCATTTCCATGATATGGCTTTTGTCCACATTGAATTTCATCTCCCATTGTTTACTCCATTTCCAGATCATGTTTAAGTCTTCCTGCAGTATATCACAATCCTCTTTTTGTTTTATGACTCTGCACAGTTTCGCATCATCCGCAAACAGATTTATGTAGCTGTTCACTCCCTCTGGCATGTCATTTATATATATGAGAAAAAGTATTGGCGTCAATACTGACCCCTGTAGCACTCCGCTGTCTACTGCTCTCCACTCTGACTTCATATCTTTAACTACCATCCTTATTTCTTAAGTAATTTTCCATCCATATCAATATGCTTCCTTTTAAGCCACCCTTCTCTAACTTCCATAATAATCTTTCATGTGGCACTTTATCAAATGCCTTTTTTAAATCTAAATGAATACAGTCAATCCATCCCTCTTTCTCATGTACTTTATCAACTATTCTAGAGTAGAAACTCAATAAATTAGTTACACATGACCGACCTTTTCTAAAACCAAATTGGCTATTTGATAATAATTTGTTGTCTTCAAGAAACTCAATCCATTGTTTTTTTTATTACTCTTTCACACATCTTGCATATTACACTGGTTAGTGATACTGGTCTGTAATTTAAAGGTTCTTCCTTCCTTCTGCTCTTACATATGGGAACCACCTCAGCTCTTTTCCATTCTACTGGTACTGTTCCATTTTCTATTGAGCATTTTATGATGTATATAGGACTTGCTAGTTCTTCTCTACATTCTTTTAATATTCTGCCTGAGACTTCATCCGGTCCCATTGCCTTCTCATCTAATTCCGTCATCAACTCTTTTATTTCAAGCTTGGTTACTTTAATCTCTTTCATATGGACAGTCTCTCTATTTATTACCCTGTGGTCTTTCAAATTTGGATTCCTTAGTAAAGACCTCCTGGAATTTACTATTTAACAGTTCTGCCATACTTTTTGGTCTTCCACCATCCCGTTCTCTCCTTTTAACCTTTCTATTGTTTCTTTTTGCCTTATTTTTCCATTTACGAATCTGTAGAACAATTTTGGTGGTTCCATACGTTTTTCGACAATGTCCTTTTCATAGTTCCTTTTTTCTTCCTTTCTCACCTTAGCATATTCATTTCTTGCTGTTTTGAAGTTTTCCTTATTTTCTGGATTTCTTTTTCTCCTCCACCTTTTCCATGCTCCATCTCTTTTCTCCTTTGCCCTAGCACACCTTGCATTAAACCAATCTTTCTTTCCTTCTTTAGGTCTATATTTCGGGACATATTCCCTGACTCCTGTTTCGTATATTTCCAAAAATAAGTTATACTTCTCTTGCTCTGTCTGTGAGTTTTCCATCTCCTCCCAGTTTACGTTTTTAAAATAGCTCATGAGGTTCTCAATATCAGCCTTTCTGTAATTTAATCGGTATCCTTTGTATGATTCATCTCTATCTTCCTTTCCCTCTTCTATATCCATTTCTAATATTACATGGTCACTCTTTCCCAATGGGCACTTATATGCTGGCAATTTATGTAGTTAGTCATTTTTCACTCATATTCAGCAATTGTTTTTGTGTTGCTGGATTGTTGTCTCTTAACATTAGCACTTACATTGTATTGTATTCTCTATGAGTTCAAGAAGTTTAGCAAAGTATATGTAATTTCTTTTCTCTTGTCATACTTAGAAGTCACAACATTAAAATTTATGCTAGGATTATGTTTGCACCTTAACTATATATTTTTTATATGATTATTACCATGAATTACAGAGTCAAATTCAAAAGACGTTATGTGGGACCAAATTCAGGATTCCTTGCCCAACTGGCTATATATGAAGTAATGCGGTGGACTTTGGAAAGTAGAAATGTACAGTATGGCCTTTATAAACTTCAAGTTGCAGCCAGATCTGTGATGACAGGTATGTATTTATCGACACAACGTGTGAAGTGGTCCCTTGTCCCAAGTTTAGCTTCTTGTTTTGTGTGAAAGACTAAAGATATTTGGATTTTTAAGGCTTTTTGGTAATTTTCTAGTGGTCAAGTCCTTTGCACTATGTTGGAGGTTCTTTGGAACTTTTTGGCATGCAAGGGAAGCACCATCCACAATATTCTGTGAAGCAAGATTTGTAAGTGATCAGTTATTTATCTTGTTCATCACTTAAAGACAGATCACATGTTTACATGGATCATCCCTTTCATATGACCATAACTTATAAAGTAACCTGATAATGCTCAATTTGTAGTTTAATCTCTTCATTTCTTATGTCTTCTTTCTTAAAGACCTTACCTTATGCCTCCTTTGCTTAACTTGTTGATATTCTACCATCCTCTATGAAAAGTTCTTTCATAAGAACATTTGGAAGGTCATAAAAAATAGTTGAAAAGTTCTAGCAAGATTTTGTTTATTTTTTTAAGGAAAAAGAGAAGTATACAATGGTGGTAATTGTAAAAGAATGCCTGAGATAGTGAAAGATAGGTTTCATGTACAATGTTGTTGCAAGAAATCTATGGTCATAGAAAATTCCTCAGAACTTGACAGGATTTTTTTTTTTTTTTTTTTTTTTCTAGTTTAATTTGTTTTGTGATGGAGCTTATATCTCAGTTTTCCCATAACTCCAATAGATTTTCCCCATTAGAATGAATTTAAATGCCATTAATCCTTTCTAACTTTTTTTTTGTCTGTGTGTGTGTGTGTGTGTGTGTGTGTGTGTGTGTGTGTGTGTGTGTGTGTGTATTTACCTATTTGTATTTACCTATTTGTGTATTACAGGGCCCGAGCTAAGCTCTCTGTGTCCTGTCTCCTTGTCCACTCCTGTCATATCTCTCTTTCATCTGATTGACACACACCGCATCAACGACATCACTGCTCAGTTTATTCCACTTATCAATACTACGATGCGGGAAACTGTATTTCCTCACGTCATTTAGACAGATGTCTTTTATTAATTTTTTTCCATGTCCCCGGAGATGATTACTTGTGGTCACCTTTATCAACTTTCTGTCCAATATGTCAATCTTGTTCACCAATTTATACATAGTTATCATGTCTCCTCTTGTTCTTCTCTCTTCTAATGTGGTCAGCCCCAGTTTCCTCAGTCTTTCCTCATAGTCTAACTCCCTGAGTCCTGGTACCATCCTTGTTGCCAGCCTCTGTACCCTTTCCACCTTCTTCACATTTTTCTTCATATGCGGTGACCAGACACAAGCTGCATATTCTAACTGGGGTCTTATTAAGGTACATAATATCTTCTTCATCATTCCTTCATCTAGGCAGTGGAATGCAAGGCCCAATATTTTGAAGCATGTTATATGTTTTCAAAAATATCTTGTTAATGTGTTTCTCCGGTGACAAAGTGTTTTGCACGGTTACTCCTAAGTCTTTCTCCTCATTGGTCTCTTTAATTTTCTCATCACCCAGCCTGTAATCCCTGTTGGTCTGTATCTACTTCTTTCCATTTTCATAACATGGCTCTTGTCTATATTAAATTCCATCTGCCACTCTACTCCACTCATATATTTTATCAAGATCTTCCTGTAACTTGCTACAATCTTCCACATTCTTTACTCTCCTCATAATTTTAGTATCGTCCGCAAACATGTTCATGTAACTGTCAATTCCTACTGGCATATCATTAACATAAATCAAAACATGATTGGACCAAGCACTGACCCTTGTGGAACTCTACTGGTTACCTTCTTCCACTCGAACTTCCTTCCTCTCACCACTGTTCTCATTTCTCTTCCCACTAAGTAATTTTCCATCCATTTTGCTAGTTTATCATTTACTCCTCCATTCTTCTTTAGTTTCCACATCAGTCTATTGTGTGGTACTTTATCAAAGGCCTTTCTCAAGGCCAGGTAGATAGCATCCACCCATCCCTCTCTATGTTGTAGTATGTCAGTCACTCTTGAATAAAAACATAATAAATTGGATACGCACGATCTTCCTTTTCTGAAACCAAACTGCCTTTACTCAGAATGTTTTCACTTTCTAGATACTCACTCCACTTAGCTTTAATTACTTCTTCACATACCTTGCACAATATACTAGTCAACGATACTGGTCTATAATTTAGCGGTTCCATTCTACTACCATTCTTATATATAGGCACAATGTCAGCTCTTTTCCACTCTTTCGGGACTATTCCTGTTCGTATGGAGGTTTCCACAATATCAAATACGGGTTCAACAATTGATCCTTACATTCTTTTAGCAACCTCCCAGATATGCCATCAGGCCCCATTGATTTATTAATATCCAAATTGCTTATAATTTTCCTTACATCTTCCTTAGTAACCATGATGTCCTGCATTTGCTTTATTTCTGTAGGCCTTTCTCCTATAAAATGCTCCTCCTTTGTAAACACTTTGCAAAAGTTGTCGTTCAAAATTTCAGCTATATCTCTAGCATCCTCATATACTTCTTCCCATTTTTTACCTTTTCTATTGCCTCCTTATATTTAGTTTTCCATTTATGAATTTGTAAAACATTTTGGGTCACTATCACAGTTTTCCACCACCCTCTGTTCATATTCCTTCTGTGCTGTTCTCCTTACTTCAACATATCTATTCCTTGCTGTTTTGTAAACTTCTCTTGATAATACATCACTGTTTTTCTTAAGTTTCTTCCATGCCTTTTCTTTGTTCTTTTTGCTTCTTCACAATTTCTATTAAACCACTGTTTATTATTTAAAGTCCTCTTTCTGTGATATGGCACAAACTTTTTCACAGCAGAGTTATATAAATCCATAAATTTATTGTATTTCAATTGCATATCCCTTTCCTGGTATACCACGGACCAGTCAATTTCATTAAAGAACTCCCTTATATGGTTATAATTTGCCCTAATATAATTTAATTTTTCCTCCTGTGTTCCACAATCTTATTCGTGCTTAATTCCGTATCCAGCTCAAAGCTTAGGACATCATGATCGCTTCTCCCCAAGGGACATTCATGTTCAATTTCCTCTTTTAGAGAGATGCCCCTGGTAAATACCAAATCCAACCTTGCTGCAACATCTTGTCCCCTGCACCTTGTTGGTGATCTCACCCACTGTGTCATCAAGTTATTTGTTGCTACCTTTAACAATTCCTCTGCCCACTCACCACCGTTCACCACTTCGTAGTCTTCCCACACTATTTCTTTACAATTAAAGTCTCCAACTATCATCACTCTATCCTTTCTGATGAGTTCTTGCTTCATTCTGTCTAGAGTATTTCTCATCACCATTTGATACTGTTCATATTCCCAAGCACTGGTTCTGGGTGGTATGTATACTGTTATAATATTAATGTCCCTCTTGCCATCTGTTATAAGCATACTTATCACTTCCTCATTTCTCTTACTATAGTTCACCTCCTTCACTATCAGATCTTCCTTAGTAAGAACCATTATACCACCACCTCCTTTATTTTTTCTATCATTTCTCCATACTTTGTAGTGTTTTACAACAAACCAGTCTAGCTTTATTTCGGGCCTTAGCTTTGTTTCCACCACACACATTATGTCCGGTTCATTATTTCTTAGGTAATCCATACATTCTAGCCTCTTAGACAGAAATCCATCTATATTCATGTAAGTCACTTGAATTCCATTCCTAGTCTCTTTCTTCCATGTTTCAGTCAGTGTAATGTCTATTCCGTCTGTTTTATCCACCACTTCTTTAGCCTCCCATTTCTCATCCTCCAAAAAAACTTGGTCTTTTCCTCCTCGGTTCTTTCCTCATTCTTCTCTCTCACTTCAGTTACAATCTCTTTCATTTTCATTCGTTCATCCTGTGACATATTTCTTCTTATGTAAATTGTTTTGGTTTCCTCAGAGTCCTTAAGTTTCCAAGCCCTCCTCAGCAAGGCCTCAGCTGCCACCTGAGACTTCAATTTCAATTTTAATGGTCTATTCTTACCTTCCTCAAAAGCTCCTAATCTCACACTTTCTTCTACCTCAGCATATGGGCTCTCTTCCTCTACTGAGATCTTATTCAGTAAAGACTTAATCCTGTCATTTTCCTTATCCCTCCTATCCTGCCAGTTCCTGTTAGTTTCCTCCCTCAATCCTGTTATGATCACGCATTTTTTCTTTTCAGCAATATCTCTCACCACATACTCATTCTCCTTTAGTGCCTTTACCATTTCGCTCTGCGTAATCACTTTATTTTCCTCTTCCTGCTTTTTCACTATCTCCCTTAAGGACCTTTGTACCTCCTGATGTTCATGGTTCACTTCTTTCATCTTGGCATCAATTAGGTTAAGGCATTCCTCCTTTCTCAAGTCCCCTTCAAATATTTTCTTCTCCATTTCTAGGAGTTTAGCCTTCATCTCGTCCTCTGTTTCATTAGGTTAAGGCATTCCTCCTTTCTCAAATCCCCTTCAGATATTTTCTTCTCCATTTCTAGGAGTTTAGCCTTCATCTCGTCACTCTGTTTCCTTAGTTGTTGCCTTTCTTTCTCCATTTCCACTTTTTCCCTCAATAGCTCTTTGTTCTCTATCGTTAACAAATAGATCTCTTTTTTGAAGGAATCGTTCTCCGCTATGACTCTATCCAGTTTTTCTTCTATGGATAAAATGTTTAGGAACTTACTCTCTGATGCCTGAATTCTTGCATCCGTGTCTAATTTCTCCAGTCCTCTTGGAGTAGTCACGAACCCTTCAAAGTCCCGGGCTTGTCGAGGCGTGGATGCCATGATTGTTATCGTCAGCTGATTACAGCCAAAACAATCATTGTGTGTGTGTGTGTGCACGTGCGCAAATGAGTACATAGATGTGTGTGTATGTATAGAAATGCATGTAGGTAGGTATATTGATGATGCACTTTTGCAGAAATACTTTCCTCATAATTTATGTAGTATGAGTATTGCAATACACACTTGTCGTACTGACCCTTGTGTAAGGTTAGTGAAGATTTGTCCTTTCACTTTCATAGGCACTAGGAATTCAAATGAATTTTAGATAAATGTTTGGAAATGTTTAAAGGTGTGTGTGTGTGTGTCATCCTTGTAAAAAGAGACTGATGATCTTGCATCACTTATTTAAGTTTTTGATGTGTATAGTTGACTGATTCTGTTTAAAAATTATACACAAATATAATTTGTCCCAAATGTGAAATTTATTCTTTTGGCAGGTGGAACCCAGGGATTGCCCTCTAGGCACCAGAATGTTGTGCATCCCAACCCAAACATTGATGCAGATCATGGTCCTGTTGCATATAAGTGTAGGAGTTGCAGGTGTGCAGTGAAATGCATTGATCAATTAATTGAAATACTTTGATTAATTGATTGATTAACTTTTAAGTTAGATAGTAGTAGTACATATTGTTATGGTCCTTATACCTCAATGCTGTTACTTTATTAGTAATGTGTAGTGTGCTCTTTAGAGATATTCTGATATGTGTTCCTGGGACTCTGAGCATGTTAATTTATATATTTCTTGACCATACACCTGAAACTGAGTTATGCCTGGTATGATCTCACACCCTTACTGATCTCAGATATGGATTTACTCAAGAAAATATTTCTGTGGTTATTGTAGTTATGCTTTCTTGAAAATTCATAATTGAAGCATTCACAAAAGGCTGAATTACCTGTAGTTTCCAAAGACTATTTGAGTTTTGGTCAGTACTGTCTATGACTTGTTCCAGTATGCCCTTATAGGTTATCAAGGATGAGCTATTGGCAGTTCCTCAGTATGTCAATGTGTGCCCCTATTTTCAACAGTAAGAGAGATTTACTGCCTTATGTGTCCCTGTGCTTTATTTTTGGAGCATTGTTCTATTCACTCAGACTCCATTCTTGTTTGTACTCATGACTAAAAGTCTAGTGCGGGTGTCAGTTTTGATGTTGTGTTTCTTTCCTTCTGTCGGGGGTGGTAGTCTTCCAGACATTGTTTCAGTCTTGATCGCCGAGCTTTCTGCAATAGTCCTTGCTTTGTGCATTATATCTATGTTTCCTATTTCCTTTTACAATTTTTTGTGATCCTCATAGAGTTCTTTCCTCTTTGCTTTCCTTTACTCGTTCTATTAATCCTCATATTTTATCTGTCGGTTATGAATGGCTGTATTTGCTAGTCAATCGAGGGTATCATATTGGGTCCCATGTACCAACATGTTAAAAGCTATTCATGAAGCAATCGTTGCTGTATGGCAGGAGAGGTAGGATGCTCGGGATATCACCTCAAAAATGGGAGAGCTTACCAAGACTGTGTCACATCTCTGGTCTTATGCTCATGTGTGAGACCAAAGCTCACAGACAGCCATAGCTCATTTGCAAGCAGGTCATTCATGACTTGCCCAATTACCTGATGTCCAGTGATTATCAACTGTACTGTGACAGTGGTCTGGTTCCTTTTACAGTGCGACACTTGTTGCTTTAGTGCCCGAGTTTGGTTGATCTTGGACAGCATTTCCTTTACCAGTGTTGTGGTGCAGACAGAGTTCTCTGTCTAAATTGGGTGCTTGGTTGTATTTTCTGAAGGAGGCTGGCATCCTCTCTCTATTGCAATGACTTTTACATTGCATTCCATTAAGGTTCATTTTTAGGTTCTTTTAGCTTTTTTATTTGGATTCTTGTGTTTTTAGCCTTTAATTTCACATTGCCTTTTTAGTTTGTATAATGTCTATATTTTAGAATGACTCTCGTTTGGTAGTGGCACCATATGACCTTGGTTGTTGCGGTGCCTTATTTCAGTAACTCACTCACTGCTGGATAGATATATGCAGGTAGGACTACTTGTACATATCTATATATATCATTTTGTCTTCACTTGCTCTCTACTTGATGGTAGCTTAAAATGTTCCTCATATTCAATCACTTGGTTTGATAAGACACAAATGGTTTAAAATTATTTTTAAGCTTATTAAGTCTCTTGTGTGAAATTAAGTAAGTTGGTGAGTGACAGGTTTCCCATCCCATTGTGAATGCCCCAATTAAACTACATCAACCTACTACATTTGAATACTGTTCCTTCGTCAACCAAGTCAGTTGTGTCTTATATTTTATTATCTATTGTAGATAGTTCATATAATGGGAATAGTACCAATTTTATGTGTATGTGATATAGATATCAAAATCCCAGTGAAGAAAGTACCAGGGTCTCACCACTAAAATTATTGGCTCATGAAATAATAATTGAGACTAACATTTTTTTTTTTACTAATATTCCTTTATTCCTTTGTTCTATTTAATTTGATTTTCTTTTCAGGTTGTCATTGATTAGCCTTCATTCTCTCGTGTCTCACTGTCCAGGTGAAACTCCATTGTGGACTGATCCCAAGTGGTCAGACAGAATGGCCAAGCTTACTCTCTGTGACAAAGGAATATTTACCTTTCCTATCAGCTGGATGGGTGATTTAACAAAATCTGTGCAGGGAAAACTCCACTGTCCAAAATGCCATGCTAAGCTTGGTTCATTTAGTTGGCATGAAGGTTTGTTACTACAGTATTTTGTCAAATAAATTTTTGTGTTGTTGCAATACACTACCCTATCAATCCCTGAAGGGACTCTCTAATGGGAAGATCAGAAATGTGAAATAACTATTAGTGGTGAAAATCAGTAGCTAATCATGTGGGCTTCTTGACTCTTAACTGGTCATGAAAATTTTAATACAATTCTTTAGGATCTTGTCTGCCAGTTTATAATAGGCTTAAAATTAATTTATTTGTTGATACCATCTTTCACCACTGGTGCCAAGGCTCCAAGTTGAATCACTCTTCTTCCCTAAATTCAGTGTTACTGCTTGTTGCTTCATAGCAAAAGCCAGAGAAACGGTAGTTCCCTTGTACCAATCTATCTGTGATGGTATTTGAACTACATTGGGGAAACTTTTCCACTATGAAGCCAGACTCCTGAACACCTATGCAGCTGTGGTGGACCTCTCATTTGCAATGGTTTAACAACATTGGTTCTTATTTTGCTTGTTCTCACTAATCTGTCCATAAACTTTTCTCTGGATCTCCTTTTTGTTCTCTCTATTTTACTACCAATCAAACTTGTCCACCAAGGCTCATAACGTGGCCTAGGAAGTCTATCTGTCTCTTTCTGATGCTCTTCCTCAGCTCCCTGTTTCCATCCACTAGAATATTGTTTATTTTTCTGTCCATGGTATCTGTAATGCTCTTCCTCAGTACCACATTTCCATGGTTTCCAATCTTGTTTGCATCTCTCTACACCTCACAACTTTACAACTTTGACTACAACATGGTCATTCATTCCTACACATTGCTGACTTGTTTCTTAAGTTGGTCAGCATTTTGCCAAATTTTGTTTAGCTATTGTAATTCTTTTTTAGAATTCTTTAATGGGTATCTTCCCAAAGAGACAGATTTATCAAATCTTGACCACCTTTTCAAGTAAATACATCATAAAAGCTCTACAACATGCATAAGCAGTATTTAAAGGTAATAAAAGGCTCAACATAAAAAAAAAATTTGTTTATTGGCATCACAGTATGCATGTGCAAAATATGTTTAATCACATCACATCTTGCCTTTATAGAAATCTGGTTATTCTTTGAGTAATTCTGAGTTTAGCTGTCCATGTAAGTTTTAACATCTTAAAAAAAAAAAGTTTGGAAATTAATAAAAATTTTTGTTGATTGCTGGCATTAGTGTATGCATATGACAACTAAGATATACTCTTGAACCCATACCAAGTTTTGTTCTGAATTTTACAAATGCAAAAGTTTTATATACAAGTTGTATGCTTAGTTTTTGTAACATGATACTGATCATGTGAAATTTTGGGTTTTTCTTCCATAATGCAGTATCTGTAGGAATTTGATTAAATTTGTGTTCTCTATAGCCCTCACAATATCTGGGAAATAAAGTAGAGTGAACACCAATATAAAATGTTTAGCAAGATATATGTTGAACAGATCAGTTATGTCATGCTCAATAGGTTTGTGGTTATTTATGTTGATGCTGATCTAGTACTTTTGTGGCCAAGATATTAGTTGAGGAGGGAGGGGAAACAAGCTATTTTATGTTAATAATTTTCCTTTACTTTCAGGTCGCCAATGTTCTTGTCAAGCAACGATTAGTCCAGCATTTCATTTCATTCCATCTAAACTAGACAAGTGTTTCTGAAAACTTGTAGATACTTCTGTTAATTTTATTTTTGTAGGATCGATTGCTTTGCCACCACCCATTAATGTTGATTTATTCTACTCATTGGCAAAAAAAATTAAGAATGAATATTTGTTTGTGTAGTAAGAGAAAACAAACTGGAATATTTTTATTTTCTTATTTGTTTGTGTAGTAAAACAAACTGGAATATTTTTATTTTCTTTATGGAAACAGTAATTTTGTAAATTTTTTATTTGTCTTCTCAGGGGATGGACATAATGAGCCTTCTTTTATTCCTGTCTTTGCATTACCACCTGCCATGCTTCACTCCTCTTTCTCCTTACCAAAGCATTTCAGTTATGGTTCACAGGATTGTTCTCAACATGTGTATGGTAGAAGAAATGTTATACACTTCAATTTAGTTCTACAACATTTATACAATAGCTAAGAAATTGATGTTGCAGTTAAAATGGAACTTGGGATATATTGCATTCAGTCATGGAAAGTTGCCTAATGATTATTATACAAGATTATTAGCAATATTTCATTGAGACTAAATACAAGAATACGCTGTTATCCCTTAATGACAGCTATAGGTCGTAACTTAATGCACTTCTTGCTAATACCAGCAGCATGACATGTATCAACTACATCAGTAACATTTTTATACGATTCTGGAGCCTCTTCCATTACCAGCTTTGGGGAGGCCACTCTAATACTTATTCCTTGCTCTTGTAGTTTCACCAGAACATCCGCATAATCTAAATTACGGCGGGATTTAGCACGTGACAGTGCTCGACCCTGAAAATAAAACATGTAAATTATATTAGTATGCTAAGATTTAGACTTCTTGATTTAGGCTGGACAACAGCTACCTAATCTATACACTATGAGAGTTAGAGAGAGAGAGAGAGAGAGAGAGAGAGAGAGAGAGAGAGAGAGAGAGAGAGAGTTAGAGAGAGAGTTAGAGAGAGAGTTAGAGAGAGAGAGAGAGAGAGAGAGAGAGAGAGAGAGAGAGAGAGAGAGAGAGAGAGAGAGAGAGAGAGAGAGAGAGAGAGAGAGAGAGAGAGAGAGAGAGAGAGAGAGAGAGAGAGAGATTAGATTAGAGAGAGAGAGAGAGAGAGAGAGAGAGAGAGAGAGAGAGAGAGAGAGAGAGAGTTAGAGAGAGAGAGAGAGAGAGTTAGAGAGAGAGAGAGTTAGAGAGAGAGAGAGAGTTAGAGAGAGAGAGAGAGAGAGTTAGAGAGAGAGAGAGAGAGAGAGAGAGAGTTAGAGAGAGAGAGAGAGAGAGTTAGAGAGAGAGAGTTAGAGAGAGAGAGAGAGAGAGAGAGAGTTAGAGAGAGAGAGAGAGAGAGAGAGAGAGAGAGAGAGAGTTAGAGAGAGAGTTAGAGAGAGAGAGAGAGAGTTAGAGAGAGAGAGAGAGAGTTAGAGAGAGAGAGAGAGAGAGAGAGAGAGAGAGAGAGAGAGAGAGAGAGAGAGAGAGAGAGAGAGAGAGAGTTAGAGAGAGAGAAAGAAAGAAAGAGTTGGAGAGAGAGAGAGAGTTGGGGTGGATAGATAGGGAGGAGAGGAGCAAGATTCTCTCTCTCTCTCTCTCTCTCTCTCTCAAACACTAGCACATATTAAAGAACAGTACCAAGGAAATTCAATAATACAATACAATACACTCCAATGCTAATACTCACTGCTCCGTGGCAAGTAGAACCAAAGGTCTCTGTCATGCCTTGCTCAGTTCCAGTCAACACATAGGAACAGGTACCCATAGTGCCACCAATGAGAACAGGCTGTCCAGTCAACTGATAATCAACAGGTATGAGTGGATGATGTGGGGGGAAGGCTCTAGTTGAACCCTGTAATTAATAACAAGGTTTTAAACAAGGACATTAAAATGCTGGTATCTATCAATATAGTTATTGCTGATGGTTGTTTATAAGAACAATTATTGCTGAAAGGGAATTTGTGATCTTGTCTCTCAGCCCAACCACTCCTGCTAATTCCCTCAAGGATTCCCAGACATCAATACCAGGCAGGTGGCAGGACAAGACACTCCACATTCCATTCACCCCATGTGTACCGTACATCTGGCCTAGTGATCTGACAACACAGGCTGGACCACATGGGTGAGTGAAGTCTGCACTGGCCCCACTCACCAGAGGAATAGTGATGTAGAGAAAGCCACCACCAGTTTTGTGACTTATTTCATCAGAACTTACTCACCCATTCCCACACCATTTACTGTACATAATAAAATCAAGACTAAAGACTGCATTTATATCTGTGTCCTGTTTAAGTGAACACTAGAGTCCATAGCCTTGATACACAATAGCACTCAATAAGGACATTCTCAAGGTGCCAGCCTTTCCACCAACCTGCAGCAGTACCAGGCTGTGGTGAATGCATTCCCATCTAAGGTTCCAGCTTACCTGTCCAGTGTCCTGGTCAGAACAGCCTTCTAGAATGTATAGTGTTTGAGGACCAATGATCCACTGTACCTTGCTTATCATTTTGTGATTTGAGGTTTGGTTAAATCATTGTGGCCCTTGCAGTGGCCTGAAATCTCAAATTAAGATGTTACTTTGAAGTTCTATCTTCCCCCAACTTATTACTTATTATTTTTTCATCCATGAATGTGCAAACTCATGACGGACGGACTTTGAATACCTGGAGGAACACTATATACCTCAGCATCAATGCTGGTTTCTTTTAACTATAACTGTTTAAGCTTTATTTTTGTACTATTCATCAATTTAAAATTCAAAGTGCCAACATGTAAAGCTTATTTACAATTTATTAAAATTACTCACCTTTCGATGAACTAACAAAGTACGGAGTTTTCCTTCAATCCAATGTTGCTCAATTTTGGCAATGTTGTGTGAGACGTCATAAATCACATGCATGTCCAAGTCATCAGGACTCATTTGAAATTGCTTGGCAAAAGCCTGAAATAAAAATAATTTTATACAAACAAACAAACACACAGACATGCACACACATACTTCTAGAGCCTACTGAGTGCATCTGAAGGGCAATTCATAATAAACAAAGCATAGGTAGCACCAATCATAATCTGACAACACTGACATTTGACATACAAGTGCTTTGAAAGCAAACTACCAACTGAATTTTCAGATTAGAGCAGAAATGGTAAGTGCATTTGACTTGATTGGATCAAAAGTTCATTTTGTAAAGGAATTACTTTAAATGTTAAGCATTGTAAGCATGTATATAGTAGTGTAAGATATGATGTCTGATATTCTCACAAAATTTTATGGTCATGGTCAAGAAAGTATTTCCATTTTACACATGACTACTAAAAAGGAACTTTTATGATAAAAAACAAAGTAGAAAATCTAAAGTGCCTCTAATATCATACCTGTCTACTAAGGAAGGTCATGGAAGAACGATTAACCCATGCAAAATTAGCAGCAGCAGCCATGGACTTCAGATAATTCTGACCTTCTTCAGACTTTATCCTGGCACAGGCAAGCTGCCGGTCATTAGTCTCAATTTCATCTCTCTTCATGGCCTTCTCCATTGCAACAAGGGCATCTGAAATTATACTTTCTATGTAGTGGTGCCTTAGAATTTAAATTTATTTTCTTCCAAGATGTTGAAACTGCAAAAAATTTGGATTGCAAAATAATTTTCCCATTAGAAATATATGAAGTGAATTAATGTTCCTGAGTCTCAACAAAACTCTTTACCCAACAGTAATCTGACCACCTGTGTATGATCTCTCAATGGTGTATAAATTATACTTGAACTACAAAAAGCTTCATTAAAAAAAATGTTTCAATCACAGAAAATAATTCCTGTATGGTCAGTTGATAAAAGTAACAGATGAGTGATATTTACCATATGTATCAATATTGTCAAAACATCATAATTTTAAGGAAACATTTTTAACTGACAAAAGTAGAACTGTAGACTGTTAAAAAAGGTTATCAGTAAAGCTTGTTAATAAAAAGAGTATGGTAATTACTAAGCAGGTTTTTAATAATGTTTTGGAATTGCTTATATCATCCCCCTATTATTTTTGTATAATTCTTTATCCTTATGTTGACAATGTTTTTTTTTTTTTTTTTTTTTATACCATGTTGGCTTTTCACGGAAATTTATGGACTAAAGGGGGTACTTTTTTTGGGGTACCTCCCATCTCAAAGCCCACCCGCTAAGAAACCGTTTCCCCAAGTAAGGAAGCCCAACCTACACTTGGACCGTGGACAGGATTCAAACCCGTGCGCTTGAAGACCCCTCGGATCCCAAAGCACGCATGGTTCCACTGTATATGTGTTGGGATTTTTAGGCCAAAGTTACCTAAACAAATATATAAATAAAAATATTTGGATTCCAAGCTGTTCAAACAATAGAGCATTCAGATTTCAGGATCACCAATGTGTGTGTGTGTGTGTGTGTGTAATTCACCTCGGTTGTCTGCTGGTCACCCAGCCAGTCTTCCCCATTACGGAGCAAGCTCAGAGCTCATAGACCGATCTTCGGTAGGACTGAGACCACAACACACTCCACACACCAGGAAAGCGAAGCCACAACCCCTCGAGTTACATCCCGTACCTATTTACTGCTAGGTGAACAGGGGTTACACATTAAGAGGCTTGCCCATTTGCCTCGCCGTGCCGGGATTCGAACCCGGCCCTCTCGATTGTGAGTCGAGCGTGCTAACCACTACACTACGTGGTGTGTGTGTGCAGTGTGTGTGTGTGTGTGTGTATTTACCTATTTGTGTATTACAGGGCCCGAGCTAAGGTCTGTGTCCTGCCTCCTTGGCCACTCCTGTCATCTCTCTTTCATCTGATTGACACACACTGCGTCAACGACATCACTGCTCAGTTTATTCCACTTATCAATACTACGATGCGGAAACTGTACTTTCTCACGTCATTTAGACAGATGTCTTTATTAGTTTTTTCCATGTCCTCGGAGATGATTACTTGTGGTCACCTTTATCAACTCTCTGTCCAATATGTCAATCTTGTTCACCAATTTATACATAGTTATCATGTCTCCTTGTTCTTCTCTCTTCTAATGTGGTCAGCCCCAGCTTCCTCAGTCTTTCCTCATAGTCTAACTCCTTGAGTCCTGGTACCATCCTTGTTGCCAGCCTCTGTACCCTTTCCACCTTCTTCACATTTTTCTTCATATGCGGTGACCAGACACAAGCTGCATATTCTAACTGGGGTCTTATTAAAGTGCATAGTATCTTCTTCATCATTCCTTCATCTAGGTAGTGGAATGCAAGGCCAATATTTTGAAGCATGTTATATGTTTTCCAAAATATCTTGTTAATGTGTTTCTCCGGTGACAAAGTGTTTTGCACGGTTACTCCTAAGTCTTTCTCCTCATTGGTCTCTTCAATTTTCTCATCACCCAGCCTGTAATCCCTGTTTGGTCTGTATCTACTTCTTCCCATTTTCATAACATGGCTCTTGTTTATATTAAATTCCATCTGCCACTCTTTACTCCACTCATATATTTTATCAAGATCTTCCTGTAACTTGTTACAATCTTCCACATTCTTTACTCTCCTCATAATTTTAGTATCGTCCATGAACATATTCATGTAACTGTCAATTCCTACTGGCATATCATTAACATAAATCAAAAACATGATGGGACCAAGCACTGACCCTTGTGGAACTCCACTGGTTACCTTTTTCCACTTGGACTTCTTTCCTTTCACCACTGTTCTCATTTCTCTTCCCACTAAGTAATTTTCCATCCATTTTGCTAGTTTATCACTTACTCCTCCAATCTTCTTTAGTTTTCACATCAGTCTATTGTGTGGCACTTTATCAAAGGCCTTTCTCAAGTCCAGTTAAATAGCATCCACCCATCTCTCTCTATGTTGTTGTATGTCAGTCACTCTTGAATAAAAACATAATAAATTGGATACGCACGATCTTCCTTATGTGTGTGTGTGTGTGTGTGTGTACAAAAAATAAAGATGAATTATCAAATAGGGAGAGCAATCTGATGCTTCAGTAACACAAGAGAATGGTCTGTCCTCATTACAAATTCTTTTACTAGACACAGCACTCTCAAACACTAACTCCTTCAGTACTGGGACACTTTTTTACCATGAGTTTTGAGTACAATTATAAGATTTTATTTACATTATGAACTTCCTATGGATGTCAGAAGATTAATGGCCAGAGTTTTCACTATTTTATTCCCTACATAAGTTTCTGAAGCTGTATAAAATTGCCAAATAGTGAGCAGAATGAATATGAAAACATGTCATGGTACTGAAGGGGTTAAATAGCTGATTTGCCATGAATAAAATTCCAAATATCTTATACCACTTGGTAACTTATATGAGTTCAATTTGTTCATATGTCAAATAAAATTCCCCTAGAGAAAAGAACCCTGAGCAGAGGTTCTTCAGTTACAATCTTCCAAATGACCACATGGAATAGTGTTTAAATAAGAAAGACACAAATTTTCAAACATGAAGCTCATCATATCAACCAGAACTTTTACGACCAACCAAAAACATCTGGGTCACCACATTCATGACAATTACATATCACATAAACTACAAAATGTGTTTCATAAGTGCTTGAAGAAATTAAATCCTCAGATTATTGGAAATCTTAGACAAAATTCCAAAAAACACTCCATGGAGGAATTTATGAAGAAAAATAAGAAAACAAAGTGAAAGAGTAAAGTTTCTGCACATTGATATTCATTTACCGCAGAGAAAATCCCTTACCTGTAGCAACTTGGTGACCAAATCCACGAGAGCCTGAGTGAATCATCACACACACTTGTCCTTTTTCTTCTATGCCCATCTTGCTGGCAGCCCATTTATCATAAATTTCATCCACCACTTGGATCTCTGCATAATGGTTTCCTGCTCCAAGCGTTCCCAACTAAAAATAAATCAAAATAAATACTGTGACAAGACATAGTATTAGTGTCAAATGAATAGAGAATGGCAATCCTGGGGAGGGAAGTGGGATAAAACAAGCAATAGTGGTTTTCTTAATCCCTTCAGTACCGGATGTGTGTTTTGTGACACGTGAGTGTCACGGCTGAGTTGACGCGCCAGGAACCGAGGGTGCTCCCCGTGACACGCACATGCCACGGTTATAAGCTGTGTGTATTGAGGGCTCTCAGGGCATCAGTTTCTGGGTTATTTCTACCCACGTGGTGGGAAGTGTCTGTGTTTGCAAACATAAGGCTGCAGCCATTCGTGGGACGGTTTGAAACTTCATAAACTTTGACCAATGAGTTATTGTCAGTGCTGTGACATAATTTGTGAAGACCAATCATCATATATTTTTTTTATGCATCATATTTTCTGACCTAAGTATGGCAACACATGCTTGTCGAGTGCCGCAATGCAATATTCTCTAGCTTCTGTTCAGTGCTGCCTGAAGTTTTTTTTGTGGTAGCACGCTTGGATTTACTTCGCAATTATGGATATCTCTACAACTGACTGAAGATGAATATGATGGTGGAACAAAAAGGGAATTTGAGGGGTCTGATGTCTCAATGGAAGGTGATGATACTTTGTTTGATCCTGAAGCTATCAGTGATGTAGAGAGTGATGCTAGCAGCGGCGACGAGAGTATTGAGACGTTGTCCACCAGCAGTGGCCTGTCATGCAGCCCTCCTGCCTCACCCCCCACAGCTGCTGGTAGACAAACAGATTTCACACTTCTTTCAGACCCATTCTCTGACACCAGACCTAACCCTCTACCTACAAGTAACACTGATTTTCCTGATGTACATCCTAGTATTATTCTACATCATGAAGCTAGTGCTATGAGTGATCTAGACTGTTTTCAGTTATTCATGGGGAAAGATGTGATTGCTGCTCTGTGTGTCTGGACCAACACATGTGCTGCATATTTTTTTTTACTCAAATGACATGTTGTGGGGTTTCTCTGATAGAAAACAGAAATAAATAATATAGTGTGAACAGGGTGTTTGTGAGAAGCTGAAGACTACCGCACGGACGATGCGGAGAAGTGCGTGGGCAGTCGGTTCGGCAGTGAAACGTCTTGTTTACATAAGGTTGACGGGTCGGTAACGAAGGGGTTAAGTTGATACATATTTGAAAAAAAATTAAAATAAAATTTTTTTTAAAGTCTAAAAACGAGTCTTAATCCAGCAGTGAATTGTAGTGTTAGCATGTTTGACTTGCCTGAGGGAGACCTCTCTTTTTGGCTCTCATGGACACCTTGGCTGGGTCAGCCTGGGCCATGCGTCCATACTCTTCACAGTGCTCCTTATCTTCAGCCCAGATGTATCCTGAAAATATTTTTATATACATACATACACACTTCTTTATTTTACCTTTCATAGTTTTAAATAAAGATTCTTCCTGTAATAAGATACAAAGACTTGAGGGGAAAATTAATACTTATGAACAGACAACCAACAATGGTTTGGTTATGACCATGTGAAATGCACAGTACTTATAAAATAATACAAAAGTTGTCTCTGGTAGCATATTTGAGTTTTACACAAAGAATCACAATAAAACAATGATTGCATAAAGTTATACTCATCAAATGTTTTCCCAGAGCTATAAGAAAAAGGTTATTGAAAAATATGGATTCCATGGATCACTTTTAAGGTAGATTAATATGATAAAAATCCTTTGTAAGTTCACTGGTACCTATTCTATCACTAGAAATTAATATAAGCATAAACAGTCTGATACCAGCACTGACTCCATTTTTTCTTAAGGTCATGGCAAGTGTTAAATGCGAGGAATGAATTATGAATGAAACACTACTAAGCAATGATCAAGTTCCAGTCACATGGTCTTATCCAATATGCTATCTGGTATGCCAATCAATGATATTTTCTAGCTCTCCCTCTTAATTACTTCTTAAGTAAAGGAAGTATCAGACCAACAGATGCTGGTAAATCAGCAAGAAATCTACTCTAGTTTTCAGATAAAAGCTGTTCCAAATCAAGAAATTTAGTATTCATAAAATACTATTTGTCTAATCTTACCTTCCCTTAGTGACCAGTCCATACCCATCTCTAAGGCCTCCTCTAAGTCCCGTGCAGTCATGGGAATGATGCCTTTGGAACCAACACCAACAGGAATATGATCAAACATAGACTGAGCCAAACGCTCCTGTGGAAAAAAACCAACATTGGAAACTATTACAGCAATTCAATTCACATCATACATCACACATCATTACTTCTAACACTACAAGACAGTATGGAATGACAACTGGCTGCTGCACCATGAACCTGCATCAGAAGTACTTACCTTAATGGGAACCACATCAGCCTCAGTAAGGTTGGTTCTCAGTAAACGCACCCCACAGTTAATATCAAATCCCACACCCCCCGGAGAAACAACAGCTTGGGGATTATCCATATCAAAGGCTGCCATATTACCTGAAAGATAATCAATAGAAGGAAATCATAGTCCAGACAGAAAAACCTTAAATTCCCAAGTCATTATAGTAACAAAATAGAAACTGAACTCACCAATTGCAAATCCATAACCAGAATGCACATCAGGCAAACCAACAGATTTGCCCACAATGCCTGGAAGTGCTGCAACATTAGCTATTTGTTTCATGCCCGGCAGAAACCCCCCAACAGACCCTGGCCGGCAGGAGTTCCTCAGTTCCTCAAACATCAGCTTTTCCAAGTGATCATTGACATAGAAAATGCCTTCCACCTTGTAATGAAACAGAAAACCATCATAAATTACAGAACACCACTTTAAAAGTAATATGAATTCTTATCTACTACCCAATATATATAACTCATGCATGTCTGAGTTTTATACTTTCATAAAAAATGTATTCCAATATATTTTCCTTATATCATAAATTGCCAATAAAGAAGCCTTGGAGTAACCTTAACTAGTATGTTGTGTAAGAAGCAGACAAATGACTGTAAAGGTGGTAAGGAAACCTGGGCAGAATTAGGAATACTGTTTATTCTCTTACGTTTCGACAGTCTTCTTCAGAGTAAATTGACACAGATAGCCTAGCTGTACATATACCTCCGGGGCGGATCACCTCGCTGGACGTCTGGCTGGTGGGTGCGCTGATTGGCTGGTGAGAATGAGTCTGGCTGCTGTGCGGGAGAAGTTTACGAAGCCGTCTCTGTGGTTGGAGGCCTCTCTTGACGCAATGTAGGCGGCTTCCACCAGCTTCCTCTTCTTCTTGTCCAGCCCTGTGTGCACGGCTGTCGCTTGCTCCCAGTTTGGCAAATTATTGTACTTCTCTGCATGCACCACGAGGGAGTTTGTAGTTCTGTGGTTTCGGAGATCGTCCTTATGCTCTTTCAGCCTTTTGTCCATTCCCCACGCCGTCTCACCATAGTATGTGGCCGTACAACCATTCCATCCCATGTGCAGGTTGTACGGCCACATACTACGGTGAGACAGCGCGGGGAATGGACAAAAGGCTGAAAGAGCATAAGAACGACCTCGACCACAGAACTACTTAACTCCTCGTGCATGCAGAGAAGTACAATCATTTGCCAAACTGGGAGCAAGCAACAGCCATGCACACAGGGCTGGACAAGAGGAAGAGGATGCTGGTGGAAGCCGCCTACATTGCGTCAAGAGAGGCCACCAACCACAGAGACGGCTTCAGAACCTCTCCGCACAGCAGCCAGACTCATTCTCACCAGCCAATCAGCGCACCCACCAGCCAGACGTCCAGCGAGGTGATCCGCCCCGGAGGTATATGTACAGCTAGGCTATCTGTGTCAATTTACTCTCTGAAGAAGACTCTGTCGAAACGTAAGAGAATAAACAGTATTCCTAATTCTTCCCAGGTTTCCTTACCACCTTTAACTAGTATCCAGCCAGAATTCCTATTTTACCTGGTTAGGTACTTTGCCATGTAACAAAATGCATCCTATATTTGCCTCTCATTATCCTTCTCCTTAAAAAAAACCTATGGTAATAGAAATCTTATGAAATTTGTTATACAATCTGTGAGACTAACTAATTAACTCTATAAAATATACAATACTATTTACATGCAAAATATCTTGCCTACTGTTTCCACTGAATATAATCAAGTAATCAAGTGCTCACATTCATGTTAGGTTGAAAGCCTTTCTTGATCCGCCAGCAGCTGGGAGACAGCCGCTCCAGGTACCGCAGCTCATCGTTGTACTGCCGAACCACCATCTTCTAAGTCTTGGTGCTGCATCAAAGGAAAAATATCCAGATATGTACTTATATTGTTCTTTAAATATGAAATAATCTTTTATTTTTTATGTATTAAGGAACAGCATAAGAACTTAACTTAAAGGTTTCATAATTAACGTAATTTGAAAATACTTCAGACTTTTAAGATTATATGATATTAATTACACTCAGTCAGGAAACTGTCACCGCTCAAAAACAAAATGACTTTCTAGTACACTTGTGATAAATTTGTTTTATATGAATATTGATCCTTATAAAACCAAAATGCCGAATTAACCTTTGCAATATTACAGATATTGATGATCTACATCAAAAATCATATCAACTACCGGACGTATTATAAATAATTATCCCAAAGGTAACACGTAAGCATAACAACACTGATGGCTACCAAAACAACCTTTACCTCCTACAAACACTGCCATAAAATACTTGCGGATTGATATCACGCTCCCGGCATTTAATCTCGTCACTAACGTGAAAATGAGGAACTGAAGCTACACATGACCATGGACACAGTTTCATTACGCAATGCAGAGTAATCCGGAATGTCACAACACATGCACCACCATGCAGACACCATGACATTTCCCACAGCCGGTAGTGGGTAGTACTAGGTAAGCATTAGCCCACAGCGTCCGTTCAGAATGGAGCCACTCACTACAAACCTTGTGGCTACTCCAGGGTGAGTGCACTGCCTGCTGTGCCTTCCTTCACCAGTGTGGAGACTGCAGAGTGATGGGCCAGGCACCAGTACGCAGATAGACAGCGGCCAGCGTGACTTCCCTGTGTCTGCCACTCACTTGACACTGCGGCCAGGGGGATGAGAGGGGGGTGGGGTAGAGGGAGTAATGAGGGAGAAGGGAGTGGATATCGTACGGTGGGCTAAGAACATCGTACATTAAAGGAAATCAGTGATGTTATATATGTATTAACAGTTTCTTTTCTTTCCATTCGTTAATTATTATTTGTTCATCTATTTTAACGGAGAATGAAGAATAAACTTAATAGTGACACCTCTGCGCTGCTACTGGTTTCTTCTTGTTATCATTCTTATTCTTACTTCCTTGTTCTTATTCTTGATTATATATATATATATATATATATATATATATATATATATATATATATATATATATATATATATATATATATATAGAGAGAGAGAGAGATATATATATATATATATATATATATATATATATATATATATATATATATATATATATATATATATATATATATATGTGTGTATATATGTATTTATGTATGTATTTATGAATGTATGCAATAGCATACTCAAAAAGACCCATACATACACACAAACACACCCACAACAGGTTCAGCAGTTCCACACATCTAAAAGACTTAAAACACTCAAAAATAACCCAAAGCGCACCCAATGTGTAATGCAAGACCTCATAATACTCCCAGACACACCAAAAACTCATTAGAAGTATCCAAATTACACAAACCCAACCCCACACCACAAAATACACACAATAGACCCCTCACACACTTTAAATAGTCCAAAATATCCCAAAACACAATCAAAACATCATATAGCATCTCAAAACGACCCTAAACACTCTCGAAACATATCTAAATACTCAAACACCCATCCCTAACACACTCAAAATATGTAAAATATACTTAAAAACATGTAACACACACTAAATTCAAAACACCAAAAAATGCACCCAAAATGCATTCAAAACACCATACATCTCAATATTCCCCAAAACACACCCAAAAGGTCAAACACAGCCCGAAAAGGAACTCAAAATATATTAAATATACCTAAAAAGTAAAAAAAAAACCATATAACACACACTGAAAACATTAAAAATGCATCCAAAAACATACTCATATAAAATCCTAACACACTCAAAACATCTTTAATAATAATAATAATAATAATAATAATAATAATAATAATAATAATAATAATAAAGTGCGCTATAAAGAACGACAAGGTTACAGAGGAAACAGCTTGTGGCTTGGCTCTTCCTCCTCTCCTGCCTCCTTTATTTATTTATTTTATATATATATATATATATATATATATATATATATATATATATATATATATATATATATATATATATATATATATATATATATATGTTCTTGTAGGCAGACGAGGTTGAAAGCTATAGAGCATTCTCCTTTGTTTAACTTTTTGTGTACGGTTTCTATGTGCCGTACTGTGTTTCTGTCTTTTCTCTTAGTTGGTGAAGCAGTTGGCTAAAGGTCAGCGACGTTTCGGAGATATCTCTCTCCATCTTCAGGCTGTGGTTGTGTGAGGCATGTGCGTGTCTTATATGTTTCCGTTGGGTCAGAGTAGGTAGGTGATGCGCAGCGCTGCGCTGTCATTGGCTGGATAAGTTAGGTGGCTCTGTGTGTCTGGTCTACGCGCTGGTTGGCTGCTCGTCGTTTCAGAGTGGGAAGGATTTGTAGGTTCTCTGTTTGAATGTTGATGGATGGCTGCATTATGTTGATATAGATGGCTTCGAGGAAAAATAGTCTTCGGGGGTCGTTTTCTCTGTCTAGGATGACGGTGTTTTCCACAAGGTTCTGGAGAGTGATTTGGTTGTGATTTCTTCCACTGTAGTGTTGCTTGATTGCTCCACTGCTAAGGTGACATGTCAGACGTCTTGAAAGTGTGGTTCGTGTCATCCCAATGTATGAGCAAGGTCCACATTCCTTGCTGTTGCAGGTGTGTTGGTAGATAACATGATCCTCTTGCAAGGGCGTCTTGTAGTCAGCAGGTCGGTTGCGGAGTAGGAGTTGGCTTGTTTTTCTTGATTTGTAGTAGATGGTAAGGGTGATTCTAGTATTTTCGTCGGTAGGTGCAACATTCTTGTATATGATGTCCTTCATAACTTTCTCTTCTGTTCACAGCACTCACACACACAGTCAAGCCCACCACCGAACCATGGCAAGTCCTGCTCACCACCCTGTACTTGTTAAATGGTTCAATGTGAAAGCTGGTTACGGGTTCATCCAGGACCAAAACACGGGTACAGATGTTTTTTGCCACGCATCTGGTCTCACCCGTCCTCTTAAGGAGTGCCCTCCCAGAGAAGGAGACCAAGTTCTTCTCGCCGTTAGGGAGGGAGCCAAGGGACCAGAGGCGTGGGACGTTGCGCCAGTCAGCACAACATCTCTCCCTTCGAAGACCTGGAACCGTTCACCACGGCCGCGACAAGGTGGAAGCGAAGAGGACATCCAGGCAAAGATATACGCTTGTATATATACGGCAAAGGCGTTGGCAGGTGGGGATCATCGCCATCTTCAGGAATTGATCCCTGTCATCCTGCAGCACAACGGCCTGCCTGCTGTTTACATCCCCAAAAGCGCCTTGCTTGCGAACACCCGCGCCAACCCAAGGCTCTCCCGGCGAGGTCTTCCCGGAGCTAGGGGGAAGACAGAGGAGTCACCCGTGGCTGCTCCACACACCCAACTACCAACAACAGGAGCAGAAGCAGAGCCAACGGGAGACAAACCCCGGAACTTGAAGGAGACGCAGGACGACGTGCCGAGGGAAGAGGAAGAGGAAGAAGAAGATGACGAGGACGACGACGACGATGACGAAGAAAAACACAACCACAGTCTGAAGATGGAGAGATATCTCCGAAACGTCGCTGACCTTTAGCCAACTGCTTCACCAACTAAGAGAAAAAGACAGAAACACAGAACGGCACATAGAAACCGTACACAAAAAGACAGAAACACAGTACGGCACATAGAAACCGTACACAAAAAGTTAAACAAAGGAGAATGCTCTATAGCTTTCAACCTCGTCTGCCTACAAGAAAATATCCTCCCTGGCTATACAAACATATATATATATATATATATATATATATATATATATATATATATATATATATATATATATATATATATATATATAGACACGTGCATAGTGAAGACTAGTGCTACTGCCCCTATGGCAACAAAGCTCCAACTGATCACTAATGCTACTTTGTACAAAGTCCTTAATGCTACTCTTAACATAACCCAGAGTGTACTCAGTGCCAGGGTTCACTGTGTCATCTTGTAGGGCACACTGAGCAAGGTGGTCTGCTTTTTCATTTAGCGGGATACCCACATGAGAGGGTATCCAGATGAAATGGACCGTGGCACCAGCACCTTCAAGGGCGTGGATGAGATCAAGACACTTATTAACTAGGTCACAGTCCATGGGGGAGGTGGATTGAAGGGCGTACAATGCAGCCTGACTGTCAATAAAGAAATATACATTCTTATGGAGAGGCGCCACAATGTGGAGCGCCTCCAGAACAGCATACAGTTCTGCTCTAGTGGAAGACATGGGTGCAGGGAGCCGCCTGGAAACCTCAGTGTCAGTGTAGAGACTGGCAGAGATGTAGTCACGGATGAACAGCCCACATCCAGACCTGCTGCCATTGACTGACCCATCACAATAAACATGAATAGCCTCAACGTGTGGGTACTTAGACAATTTAGTCATGAACATGTCTTGCAGCACATGAGGGAGCCAGTCCTTCTTGGGCTGATGCAGTGAGTGAATATCAACACTGACACGGTGAGGGTTCCAGGCGGGTTGCAGCGGTGACATAACAATGTTAATACAGGCCTCGACTACACCTACACTTGTCAGTACTCCCAAGATCTTCCTGAGGTATGGTGTTGTAGGAGTGCGAGGATCATGATATACAGGGGGGTCAGTGATCCCTTTAGAGAGTCAGAGCCCATGCATAGCATCCGACTAATTGTGCAACAAGTAATTTCCTGTACCCTACACATAATATTCGGCAGGTGCAGTTCAGCTCTGAGGACTTCAATCCGTGCAGTCCTGGGGCATCCTAAGATTATCCGCATGGCTTCATTCTGAACAAGCTCCAGGGGACGGAGTTGAGTGGCAATAAACTGTATTAAAACAGGGGCAGCATAATCAATAAGGGACCGTATGACAGATATATAGAACATTCTTAGGACTGGAATGCCCGCCCCCACGCCCCTGTTGGCTAGCAGCCGAAGTGGTGCTAACCGTGGCAGACAGAGGTCTCGAACATAGTGGTAAAACTAATAAAACGTCCAGCTATATCGACTCAATACTTTCTTTTTAAAAATATTAGATAACATATTACATAAACTTCCTTTTCAGGCATCTAGACTAACAGCCAGCTAGAAGCAGAAGTGAATGAATGAAAAAAAAAAAAAAAAAATAAATAAAAAAAAAAATATATATATATATATATATATATATATATATATATATATATATATATATATATATATATATATATATATATATATATATATATATATATATATATATATATATATATATATATAAGCATGAGCATTAAAATATAAACTCATTACAAACTCTTGTAAAGTCCATCCACTTTCACTCGCCGAATCGATTTCAACACACTTTATAGAATCTAAGCTATCTTCTATGGCATTTTACAACAAGTTGCACCATCAAAAACAAACGAAAACAGTAAAAGAAGAAAAAAAAAAAAAAAAAAAAGGTTTACGTTTAACAGGACTAAACATCATTTCAAAATCCACGTATTTTGCACTTTAAAAAATTATAGGGGATTCTTTGATACCGTTGAGGCCCAGCTATCTATCTATCTATCTATCTATCTATCTATCTATCCATATATATATATATATATATATATATATATAGAGAGAGAGAGAGAGAGAGAGAGAGAGAGAGAGAGAGAGAGAGAGAGAGAGAGAGAGAGAGAGAGAGAGAGAGAGAGAGAGAGAGAGCTTGAAAAAAAAAAAAAAAACTAAATGCTCAGATAGAAATTTTGACCATTGAGAAGACTCTAAGTTACACCATAAAACACCCCTAAAAGTCACATATTTACCAGAGGCGAAGAAAACACCTCAAAGAAAACAATTCAAATATATAGAGGGAGGAGCCTGCCACCCATCCCCCAAACAAATGTTCATAGAAAATTAATGTCTTGCAGTACAAAAATAAATAACCTTAAATATATTTACATTATTTACAAAGGTGGAGCAAAAAGTGGGAAATCCTTGAGGATGGCAGGGATGATGTCATTGTTGAAGAACCAGCTTATCATTGGTGGCAGGTCCCAGTTCCCCTGTGGGTGGAAATGCACCAGCAAGGGACACTCCATGACATAGTGGGCAAGTGTGTGCCCTGCAGGACTGTGACACAGCTTACAGGGCACAGCAGCAGCCCCACTGACCTCCCAATAGTACCTGTAACCCAGCCTGAGACGCATAGCAACAAGGTCATGGGCGGCACTCTTCCTGCCATAGGTGACACTGCTGGTGTGGGAGACATGTACATAATGGACTGAACTGGGACTGCCTTTCCCATAACAAGTGTCAAGGTTATGAGCAATGGTGCTGCAAACATGACGTTTAAGCTGACCCTTGATGTTATTATAAGTGTGTTCAACAGGACAGTCAGCAATGTCCTCAGTAAGGAGTGACGGGCAAGAACATCAGCTTTTTCATTATGGGAAATGCCAACATGAGAAGGCACCCAGGTGAAACATACTCTGAGATTATCTCTCCAAGAGATCAATGACACCAAGACACTTGTTGATGAGATCACAATCAGCAGGGGAAGGAGACAACAATGAATATAAGGCACCCTGACTATCAACAAAAAAGTAAACATCTTTCCCCAAAGGAAGGACAATTTGTAAACCTTCTAGCATGGCATATAGTTCTGCCCTTGTAGAGGACAGGTTGTCAGGAAGCCTCTTGGACACCTCAGTGTCAGTGTATTCAGAGGAGAGGTGTAGTTGCGGATGAACAGGCCACATCCAGATTTGCTGCCATCCACTGAACCATCACAGTAAACATGTACAGCCTGCACCCTTGAGTAGTTAGACAATTTATGCATAAAAAGTTCATGTGGGAACCAGTTATATTTAGGAGCAGCAAGTTTTTCTATATCTACACTGACTTTGTGAGGTCTCCAAGAGGGGAACCAGAGGTGGTAACAACATTGAGGTAGGAGTCAAGGACATCAAATTTGGTTAGTGATGTTAAAAGCTGTCTCAAGTAAGAGTTAGCAGGGGCCCTGGGGTTAGCATGAAGGTGGGCAAGGGAACGCAAGGGTTGGCTGGCACCATTACATGCCATCCGACACAGTGCACGGCAGGTGATTTCCTGTATTCGACAAACAATGGTGGGGAGGTCCAATTCTGCTCAGAGAACTTCAAGCTTTGCAGTCTTGGGGCAGCCTAAGATTACTCTCATGCTCTCATTCTGAATGTACTCAAGGGGTTTCAGCTGTGTTGGACTATACCAAAACAAGACTGGAGCAGCATAGTCTATTAAAGCCCTAATAACAGAAATGTAGAACATCCTAAGCACTGGGATACCCACACCATAGCCCCTGTGAGCTAGCACTCGTAGGGGAGCATGCCGTAACAAACATTGATTGCAAACAGGTAATACAGTGAGAATCCTTAGTAAAACCGAGTTGAGCTCCCAAGTATTTATAGCACTGCACACGACTGATTTTTATGGAATTTATGCTTGGTGGTCTGCAAACTCTGGGAGTTGCTTGAAATTTAGTTTGTTTCATTGATGACAAGGCCCATGTCAGTACACAGGGACTCAAGATGGCTTAAGGCCAAGGTAAGGGTCCAAGGAGCATTACACTGTAGCAAGATGTCGTCAGCATAGACAATTACCTCTGTGCCCTGGGGAAAAGGATATCTGGCAATTTTATCCATAAGTATATTGAAAAGCATGGGGCTGAGTACACCCCCCTGCGGTGTACCCAAGTCAAAATTCCCTTCAGCAGAGACTGCCCCCTGGAGCCACACCTTTGCCTTCCTGTCACACAAATAATCCCAAATCCACCCCAATAACTTTCCTTTAACACCCTTCAACATGAGTTCCTCAAGAATGACATCCCTGTTGGCCTTGTCAAAGGCACCCTTGAGATCAATAAAGGCACGACAGTTAACATTGGCATTACTGAGGCACTTAATAAAACAGTCACTGGTAGAGCGGCCCTTCATAAAACCATGCAAGTTTTGCGACAGAAGATCCCCCACTTTATAAAGTAACCGTCTTAATATGACTCTCTCCATCATCTTACAAAGACAACTAGTTAAAGAAATAGGCCTGAAAGAACCATCACCCTTTGGAATAGGAATGATAACAGCAGTTTTCCATGAGGGAGGCAGACATCCTGAGGCATAAGACATGTTAAAAAGATCTAATATAGGATTTTCTGGCAAAACTAGCAATGCATTAAGTATATCATATGTAAGGCCATCCTGACCAGGTGCTGTGGACTGGCCCTGCTTGACTGCACAAAGGAGTTCATCGTGAGTAATTGGTACACAAGTATCATCAAGTAAAGAAACATTGCACTGCAGGCTGGCAAGTATGTGAAGTCTGTGGCGAGCAAGGGCATCTCTGTGGAAGTCAAGGAGCCCTGCCAATGCTGAGGCACTGGTCCAAGTATTCAGTAAGTCCTGGGCTGTACTGGCAGGGTCAGGGACAGTGGCAGCTTTCCTACCTTTACCCCGGTTGCGGTTGACATGGGACCAGAGCGCAGTTAGTGTTCTGGTTGAACGAACCTTAGCTAAAAAGGCACCCCAATACTTCTGACGCATCTGATGACGAAGCTCAGTCAAGTGACGTGCCACAGCAACCATAGCCTCTCGAGCATCACTGTCCGAGGGGTCCTGTTGCCAGCGGGCCTGGTGCTGCTAAATTCTGCTGACAGGTGATGAGGACTGGGTCTCTAGCATAAGTAGGAGGGGGACTGGCAGGTGCCTGGGTAGAGAGAAACCATAAAAACATACCATAGAAACAACATTATCATTAGGAAATATACGAGAAAAGTATTAGAACCGGCAGGCTGCCGGGAGCTGGTGTCATGTTTGGAGCTGTCCAGCTATCCAGAACTGTCTGGGCTTTGTTTACAAATAAAGACTGGACAGCTACGAACACCAATTCAAGTTCACAGCTGCTCACTCGCTTGTAGGTGTCCAGCCAGTATTTTGAAACATAGGAAGCATATTCCTTATCATTATTATTCATTTTTTCCATAAAAAATTACCATTCATGAATCCAATGCACTGCAACATTTTAACAAGAAAGTGTATACATTGTTATATTTCATAAGAAATGTAATCATTATCATAGTTTTAAGTGTGGAGAGGCATATTGTTTATTTTTTAAAAGGAAATTTTTCATAAATCTATACACCGCTATATTCTTAAAGAAAAGTGAATACATCTTCATATTGCATATGTGCGCTCAAAAATCATTGAATAGCGTTTACACAGTGATCATAATTACTTACCTTACATAATGGTGGCTTTGTTCACTTGGTTTGAGAAGCCTATAGAAAAAAAGAAAAAAATATATGCAATTTTTTTTTTTTTTTTTTTTTATAAATTAGGAGTCAGCTTGTAGTGACTATACTGTTGTAATACATTCTCTTGGTATTAAAAATTTGGCCAGTCTTTCTTGTAAATTACTTGGTATGCTATTGCAGTCACTGGTGAACAGCTTTGTTTATCAAGAAATCTTTGTTTGTAAAAATTGGATTCTGTGCAAGTGCAGTTCATCCCTGGACAGTTGTGGATAGCCAGACAGTTCCGAATATGACACCGGGAGGGCCATAGGGGTAGCAAGCTGGCAACATCAATGGAGCAGCCAGGCACATACCATACTGCTTTTATTCTCTCCTGACACAAAAACTAAGCCATATCGGAAATATGTAACCACAGGATACGAACTACTTGAGACATGTTTGGTTTACAATAAGTGGAAGCAAACACTGCTTATTTACCTATCACCTTTTCAATATATATCTGATTAGGTTTTGAACTGTTTTCACTCTCATGTGTAAAGAAAACTTAAAAATAAGTGAATGGCTTTAAACATATATTAAAGAAATTAACATAATTGACACTGTGGAGGATTGTGCATGGTGAAGGTGATAATATGTTGACTTGACTTGCACTGCTGATTCACTCTTATATTGTTGCTTAGTGCTGCTAACATTGTCACCTGTATTTATATAAGTATGTGTGTTTGAGTGTAATTAGGTTGGTTCTGGGTGAGTTTGGAGATGTTCAAGTGTGTTTGAGTGTTTGGGCTATATATAAATGCATCTAGCCGTGCATATTAGTGTCTGGGTGTAGTAAGACTGAACTGCAGTAACATCAAACACCATACTGCCAGCATTGCCACCTCCACCACTGTAGGTATGTGTGATGGCAGTACATGTCTGTTATAACTATCTATTACTCCATCTATTACTGAGATGCTGTTGTGATGACCTGAGGCAGTGAAGTTGGTGGTGGCAATGCTGCATGAATGACAATGCTGCTGGTGGCTACAAGCAGGAACTTCCTGTGCTGCCATAAGTTGCAGGTGGATGGGCAAGCTATGATTGGCTCAGAGATGAGACAACCAGCGTGAGTCTGATCCAACTTGCAGGAATCTCTAATGGCATTACATCAACCCATCTCCAGTCCAACCCCATTTAAGACAGACAGCCAAAGCAAGAGAGGGAGCAAGAGATAGACACTGCCACCTTTCTGTTTCTGCTACCTCGCTGCAGTTGTCTCACTGCTATCTCACCTCAGCACTCTCACCACATCTCTGCTGCCACTTGTGTTGTGTAGTACTGCCAAGTATTCTAGTATTGTAAGTATTCTGTAATCGTGCCATATATACATGTTAAGCTCTAGGATTTATGCCCACTGTATTGCTACCCTGCCTCTCCATGTCTGTGCGAGTCAGCCACTGACCATGGGACGCGCAGCCTAGTGATTTCCACGGTACTTGTGTGTACCCCACTATCCTCTAGTCAACAAAGCTATGCCTTCATCTTCCCATGTGTGTTGCTGCCCAGCCATTGGTCTCCTAGACAGTTACTGTGGTAAGTTGTTGAGTTCCTGGTGTGGCTGTGGAGCCTGAGGATGGGCATCATAACAATACTATATTTATACAAATTTCACATTGATTTATTGGTTATTGCAACATTTTTCTTTATGTTATCGTATATGGTTATTTGTCAAAATAATAAATAGATTTTAGTTTTACAGAAAATATTTGCATCTCCCATGGGGAAAGGAAAAAAACAAGGCATCTGAAAGGCAGATTGTGATATTTCTTTCATTCTCTATTTCTATCACCTCTATTATTGATATATGTGTTCTTTGACAATATACCAGGGTGAACTGGTAATAAGTAGAGGGATATGGCACTGTAGACCATGGAAACATTGAATCATCATCCAGCCAGCTCGAGTCGCACCATTAAGGCTCTGTCACAGGCTTTAACACTCCTGATTTCTGACTGATCCAGCCAACCAAGAACAGAGGAAGGTGAGGTGGTGAGGCACGCCAGTGACAAAGTGACAAAGCGCTTCACAGCCAATTAGACCACATCACCTCTCTTGTACATACTGTTTTTACCACTGTTGTCCAGTAAACTACATTGCATCTGTTGGCATTTATTTACCATATCTGCTTCAGGGATATATTTTTTATGCACATATATCTTATCTATCAATTACTTTTGAATTTATTTATCTGTCTATCTACCTACCTATCTATCTATCTATCCTATCTATCAACCTATCAAATTACCTGAATGTCTATCTATTTGTTTATCTATCTATCTTAACACAGACATGTGGTGAAGTGGATAAGGTGGTGAGAGTGGAATCAGGCTGTGTCCACGCATAGGTTCAAATTCCACCATGTACCGCCTTGATACTTTGCCATTTGTCGAGTGGTTTAAAGTTATCTACATGTCACCGTGGTATCCAGGTTCTAGGTGGTTGCACCAAAGATGCACTTGAGTGGTGATATAGGCCCTAATATAGGTACCACTATAAATAAAATTGCCTGCGCCACTAATGGGTGGAAGATGAACAACGCTTCCCATACTCTTCAAGTAAAGCCTACAGGCACTATAGGACAAAAAATAAACAAATAAATTAATAAGAAAAAAAAAATAAATAAATAAAATAAAATAAAAAAAAAATATGGATGGGTGATGGCAAGCGAGTGTTGGATGCCAGGGTTTGGGTTTTCAGTGTGGTGGCGGTGGTGGACATCACTGGGATGAATGCAAGAATTGGCCAGTAGCCAACTCACTTTCTCTGTTACACTCCTGACTCCCTACCTGCTTCTGTGTTTCCTTTAAACTTTTATTGGAGTAAGCTATTCATCCCTTCCCATTAGAAAAACATAATGATAATGTTAATAATCTCCAGATTCAGCATAACCAAGTCATAATCAACTTTTTTGTAAGGATGGTGTCTTTGGTATGCCCAGTCAGAATGTGTTGGCAAGTCTTTCAAACTCCATCAGTAGATGCAGTTTGGTTATGATGTGGACCAACTGCTCACCAATACAGTATACAAAAAAATAAAAAATAAATAAAAAATGGGAACCTAAACTCTGATGGTGATAGCTTTACTCTTAACAAAAGACTGAATCCTTGCTCTCTCCTTATTTTATATTAAGAACAATAATCATTGCAACATTAGTTTATTAAAACGATATACTGCATACAAACTTGCTTTATATGAATCGTTTTTACAAAATAAATCAACATCAGTAATAAATAATTAATCTACAACAATAATGTACAGATGTGCTAATATCATTAATCATAAATGGAATTTCATCAATGAGCTGCATCAGCTGTCACCAATTCAAACCACTGCCTAAGAGCTGTGGCCAAAGCATCAGGAAGAGTGTCTATGTCCCTTACTACTAAGAAAAATGGGAAGGGAAAGGACTCCACTATAGACTTCATCTCTCCTCTTTCATATACTAATGTATCATAAAAGGAATATTTATTATCCTTAGCATCTAAGACCAGAAAGACGATAAATATTCTGGCAGCTCGGGCAGCTCTTACAGCTGCCTTGACTGTTTCCATTCTGGTCTGAGTTTGGCCATCACTCAGGATGAGCAATAGCTGGGCTGTGTCTGGGTGACCATGGCTTCCAGTGATGTGGGAACCATTGAGGATGGCCACACTATCCTCTAACATTCGACTAAAGTTTGTTACTTTTTGGTCAAATTTCAGGTTGGTGAGAATTCTATTTCCTGAAGTTTCATTAAACGGTTGATCAAGAGGATGCAAAATTTTTGTAGTGGCCCCAAAACTAATAACTCCTAGCTGACCCACCTCCAGCAAGGTAAGAGCTCGAGTAACTAGGGCAACACTTTCCACAGCCAGGCTTCCTGCCCGAGCTTCCATCATGGACTCAGAATCATCTACTGCCAATAGAATTTGATATGTCCTCTTACTTGGTTGTGTTCTTCTGAGCCATATTTTGTCTTTACGAAACTGTGATGCAATGTATGGAATCACTTTCCTCATGTTGAGCCGTTTCCCTGTCCTATAGTCACCCCGCAGCCTGGCCGCCTGAGTGGGTTCCAGAATGAGGCGAAGCTGTTCACACAACTGCATTGCCACTGAAGCTACTTGAGCTTCCTGTCTTGCCCAAGATAACCCTTCACACTCATTGTGAGTGCTCACAATTTCTATTTGCAGTCTAGTCTTTTCAATATCTTCATCAAATGTTGCAACAGGTTCATCTTTTTCTTCATCTGAAATTCAAATAAAAAAAAAATTGATGAAATTAAATGTATATTATGAAAGAGCTAATCATGTTAGCCAACACTTCTCTTATACAAACAGACTAGTGTGCATTATTATAAATGTGGAAAATTATAGTATTAACAACAGTTGATTTTCCTTCAAGTGAGAACTAGTTAGCAATGATGGATGATTATGTTTTCATCTTAAGAATTCATCATAAAGAACTGTGATAGGTATATGTCTCCTTGTTTAAATCATAAATTATTATTATCTTCCATAGTAGTCATAGTCTTCTTTTCCTTACTAAATCAATAAAGAAGTTATTTAAGCCCAGACTAGAATTAACTTGAATTATTTCACATCTATTTCACTTTCCTAAAATCAAGAGGGTATTGAAAAAAAAGCTTCCTAGTGATGAAGTGAGGAAATTCACCTTGGTCTGGCATCAAAGTATGGAAGTAGGTCTCTGGTGGACGCTGAATGACATTTTCCAGCACTGTCTCTCCTTCGGTAACTATTTGTGCCTCTCCCTCAGCTTGTGGGTCCTGCTTGCCTTGACTCTGCTCCTTTTTTTCCTCATCTTTACCTTCCTGACTGGTGGCCTTCTTCTCCTCCCCAGCTTCTAATTCCTCTTCATCAACCTGTTCAAAACATTTATTCTAGATGAAAATATCCCTTTAAGTGGGAAACTAACGAAAGACAAAAATCTATTAAGTATAAAGTAAAGAAAGCAGAAGGCTGAAAATCTTTAGTTTTAAGGCTCAAAAAGATCTGAATTGAAGCCTTTAATCCCTTCTCAATAGTGGGTAGATATATTTCTAAATCAAGAGTCTGTCAACTTTCATCCATGCATCTATATATGTAAGAAAATTGTTTTTCTGCAAATGGGCACTCCATACTGACATCTGTAAACTCATATGAGAGCAAATGTTAATATATGAACTCAGTTACCAAAAACTTCCATTTTCAAAACATTTACATATAGTAGATCCTGCAATGGAAAGGCATTAAACAAGACATAAAGCAACACAAACAATATCAATACACAACCAATGCAATAGATTTTTTTTTTCTTACATTTCATTTCACTGTCAAATACAGCTCTAAATAGTTTTTTTTCTGAAGTTCTGAATACTTAACATCCTTGAAAACAATCCAGTTTTTTCATAGGTAAGATCTGTACACTAAACCCTACATCTGACACCATAGTATTAACTACCAGAAACTAATGTTTCATTGTATCACAATACGAACTGTCATTATAAACTAAAAAAGTTACCAACTCTTTAGAGTATGAGCAAAGACATTTGAAATAGCAAAGCAGATGGCCTTGTGTTAATATAGTTAAGTACTCATATTACGATGCAAATGTTGCCTACAACAATGTCCACTTGCTTGGACCACAAAATATGGCTTCAGTAATCATCTTCTAACTTACAGTTAATTGAATTCTTGTTCATTCATCAAATTAATTGTTCTCTCAATTATGATGAACCTATACAATCATTTAAAGCATGCTTTTTTACTCCAAATAAGTGGTTATTGTATAAGTGGCAGCAGCAGTGACTTGCCACAGCTTGCAATTCACTATATTGACCTATGTTAAAGCATTTTATGATTAAATATTTGCAGATTTCTCTATAAATCATTATTGCTTCATTATAAAAAATGCAACTTTAGAAGATTTATCAAACTTTACCAGACAATGTGGATCAATACCATAGCACTCATATCCATTATTTTTAACTTTTAGTTCCTCATTTCATTCATCTTTTTTTCTGTTCATCTTATAATAAAGGACAGATGATGACTTTCCATGAGTTGTGAGCAGATTACTATTCATTAGATTTAATCAGGTAATTGCACAGTTGACAAGAGTAGTTGCAGAGACATAATCATGTCTAGAAAGTTATAATACTGTAGTTATCAGAAATACCAGACACAGCAAACAGTAAAAGTTACCTCCATTGGAGTATCTAACATATCTTCATCTGCCATCTCCTCCTCCTGTCTGTCTGCAGGTGCTGGAACTTCCTTGGCCTGCTGCTGTGTGCCGGCATCTACCATATGGGCATCAAAGTGGTCCTCGGACTTACTGATGTGTTCATAAGTTGAGTGTTGAGATTTTTCCTCAGCATCATTGTCCTAAAGATAAATAAGAAAAATAAGCTGTAGTACAACAATAAAGCCTCAACCAGATGACATAAAATTCTGATGACTGAAAGCCATAATCAAATTGTATCAGCATGTCTGTATATTCTGCCATTATAGACAAAAACAAACTTGATTCTTAACTCATGTAAAAGACCTTCTGAGGTACTCTGAGAACACTTCTAAGATCAAACTCAAAACTTTATATGTTAAGAGGAACTTTGATAGTAATGTTTTACTTTGAGAGTAACTTTAAAACTTTTCAGTAAACAGTGAGTCTGTGGGATTTCACATTAGCCATCAGCAGCCTCATACTTATCTTTCCTATGCACAATCCCATTATATAGATAGATCTTTAAACTTGGATCCTATACTCTAGTTATCCTGTCAATTACAAAGGGATAATTCAGAATTTGTACAAAATACAAAATATTGCTGACTTCCAAACATATCAAATATGTTCTGCTGTAGATGCAAATATTTCAAATAACAAAACCATAAGTTAAAAAGAAAATTACATAACAAACCTTCTTCTGTTGCTGTTGGTCAGCCTCTGCTTTCGTTTGTTTGGACTCTTTGGTCATCAAGCCTTGTTGTATCCTCTTGTTATTATCACCTTAAGTACAATAAAAGAGATAAATCAAATGAAAACTAAAATAATGTAATTGCTAACAATCTATCATTAGTGAAAATTTGCATTAGTGTAGGAGCAAAATGTTGTTTACTAGCAGAGTCCATGGAGTGAATGTGAATGATGTTAGCAAAACAAAGATGACAATGTTAAGATAGATTCATAGTGCATCGTTGAACATAAGACCTGAAAACAGAAGCTTAAGAGAACCAAAGATAATGAATTGAGGGAGAGGATGGGAAATGAGTAGAGTACAGGTTGGACCTCAAAAATCTAGAATTCCATAATCTGCCAAATCCTATAATCTGGCATATTTTTAATTTGTGGAAATAATTCAAACCTCCTGCAATATTGTAAGTTTGCCAGAATGCCGCTATGATGCAGTGGTGCATGTTTTTTTTCTGTATCCTTCTGCATGTAAATTTACATGTACAGTGAACATATAACACATTAAAACAATGTTACTGTTATAATGCAGGCTGACTAAGACTATGCAAGGTGGTTTAGAGTGTTTACTTAAGGGGACCATCCGATGGCCATGGTATCAAAAAATAAGAAAAATCGAAAATCCCCAAAACACCACCAAAGCATCCCCAAACATTATGGCAACATAGTGATGGAGTATTTTTGGGAAATATGCTAAAATACGTGGGGTATTTAAACTTTAAAGGGCCCCTGCCACTCCCACCGCAGCCCGGTGCTTCCCCCCCTCTCTACTCTCTGTACCATAAATGATGATAATAAGCACGGAAAAAGCCATGGTTTCTTTGGTAAGGAAAGGTGGGCGCTGGCAACTTAGTACTATGGCGTACACAGGAACACACTCTCTCCCCTTCCATTTCAGTGTCCATGTGACTGCAATGGGAGGAGGATCTATTGAGTATCTCGCCCGTTATTTCAAACCTTGCAAGCCACAATCCAGCCTATTTTACCTGCCTTTTTTGCCTTACAATATCTAAACAAACGGTGCAAGTGGAAATTACAAGTTGTAACAACCACGCATGGATGGGAGACACCCTTGCCTTCGAGCGACTAATAACTACAATCACTGTAGGGGCGGCCAGGTGCCATATGAGTCGTTCAGAATATTCTAAACATGCCTGAAAAGGATATATGATGCACATGGTGGTGTATGAGCACCAAATATCCAACCAAAATAAATGTACAGGGTCATAGAGGAGAAAATGACATCTCTGGGATTTTTTGCCTTTTTCTGAGTTTCCACTTTTTATCATTCAAATCGTATCTTCTTATACTCTCAATAGATCCTCCTCCCGTCGCAGTCACATGGACACCGAAATGGAAGGGGAGAGGGTGTGTTCCTGCGTGCGCCATAGTACTGAGTTGCAAGCGCCCACCTTTCCATACCAAAGAAACCACTTTTCATGGTTTTTTCCGTACTTATTATCATCATTTATGGTACAGAGTGGGAAGGGAAGCCCGGGCTGCAGTGGGAGTGGCAGGGGCCCTTTAAAGTTCAAATATCCCACGTATTTTAGCGTATTTCCCCAAAATACTCCATCACTATGTTGCCATATGTTTAGGGATGCTCTAGTGATGTTTTGGGGATTTTCGATATTTTTCAGATTTTTCGATACCATGGCCACCGGGCGGTCCCCCTAAGGACCAACTGTAGTCAGGCAAGCCTCAGGTCTGCCAGTTGTCACATTACGGAGGTTCAATTTGTATTAGTTAATGGTGAGAAAGAAAGACTGAAATAGTTTGGATAGGTTACCAGCATAAATAAAAATGATTGAGTGCCCCTGGGATTTGATGTCAAAAAGACACCATCTTCTGCATACGTACATGTAATGTGATTGATTGGTGGGATGACAGGAAAACCTGTGCATACGTATGCACATGTGTACACACACACACACACACACACACACACACACACACACACACACACATACACACACACTTTCTGTACAAAAGTACAGAAAGTGGGCCATTTTCAAGTGAAAATGGAGAGTGGTCCATGATTGAAGAGTGTCGGCGGTGTTTTGTTTTGTTTGGGCCGAAACAGCTGGTGATAGCAATCATGACAAGTACCTCCTAAAAATGTGCGTGACTTCAGGGGTTTTGTGACCACTCCAAGTGGACTAGATAAATTCAGCATGGATGCAAGAATTCGGGCATTAGAAAGTAAGTTTCTAAATATTAGATCCATAGAAAAAAAGCTAGATAGAGTCATAGCAGAGAACGATACCTTCAAAAAAAAAATCTACAGGCAACCCCTGTTTAACGAAGGTTCACACAACGAAATTTCGCTACAACGAAGGTTTCATTTTACTACCATCTGCTCAGTGTTTAACTGGACCCTCCTTTAGATTTTTTTGTTTTCTTTCTACTTTCTTCTTAACAGGGCCTACCAAACACTTTGTTTGCCTTTGTAATACCAAACTCGCTTTAACGAAGTTTTATCCAGGTAATTTTTTCCAAGTTTGAAAGCCCCGCTGTATCACGCAAACCGACAAGCTTTTGAATACACTAGCAGCCACAAATACTAAGGCCTGCCTCAGGAGAAATCCTGGGACACCTGTAGAATCAAGATCAAGATCAAGCCTCTCGTGGACAACACGCACCACTCACTCCCATAACAGCGTCAGCAGCAGCTCGTCTTCACTCGCTCAACTTACCACCAAAACTCCTTGCAATGTGGCCAAGCATTCCTAAGAAGACCAGGAAGTTTCTTACTCTCAAAGTGAAGCTGGATATTATTCACAGACACGAGAGAGGCGAGAAAACTATAGCATTGCTGGCTACCATCTTGACTCCATCTACTGTCTCTACTATTTTCAAGTCAGCAGACTATTAAGAAGGCTGGTGAGACTGTATCTTCCTTGCAAGCTAAAAAAAAAAACACCTGAACTCGTGACTCTACAATGGATAAAATGGAAAGCCTTGTGGAAATGTGGTACATAAGTTTTATATGCGGTACAATGATGCGCCCTTTGTTTACATTCCACAGCTTGCCGGTTAGTGTCTTTCCCGTTTCACTCTCCCTCCCTTCGTAAATTTAAGATCATCAACATTATAAAGCTACGTACATATGTACATTAGTTTACATTATAATGACTTATATTAAATTTAACTGCCTAAATGTTAAACTTCATAATTTTTACTTTCATTAAACCTTTCACCATACTATGATGCACTCTCACTTTGCTTACTCTAAGTGGAAGTTCAAGTCAGAGGTTAAACTTGTTATAATCGGTTCGCTTAACGAAGTTTCGCTTAACAAAGTGTTTTTAGGAACATAACCTTCGTTAAACGGGGGTTGCCTGTATATGTTAACGAGAGAGAACAAAGAGCTATTAAAAGAAAAAGTGGAAATGGAGAAAGAAAATCAACATCTAAGGAAACAATGTGACGAGATGAAGGCTAAACTCCTTGAAATGGAAAAGAAAATATCCGAAGGAGACTTGGGGAAGGAGGAATGCCTTAACCTAATTGATGCCAAAATGAAGGAAGTGAAACATGAACACCAAGAAGTACAAAAGTCCTTTAAGGAGATAATGAAAAAGCAAGAAGAAGAAAATAAAGCAATTACACAGAGTGAAATGGTAAAGGCATTGAAGGAAAATGAGTATATGGTGAGAGATATTGCTGAAAAGAAAAAGTGCGTGATCATAACAGGTTTGAGGGAGGAAACTAACAGGATAAGGAAAATGACATGATTAAGTTTTTACTGAATAAGATCTCCGAGGAGGAAGAATGCCTATATGCTGAGGTAGAGGAAAGTGTGAGACTAGGAGCTTTTGAAGAAGGCAAGACTAGACCATTAAAACTGAAATTAAAGTCTCAGGTGGCAGCCGAGGCCTTGCTGAGGAGGGCCTGGAAACTTAAAGACTACGAGGAAACCAAAACAATTTACATAAGAAGAAATATGACACAGGATGAAAGAATGAAAATGAAAGAGCTTGTAACTGAAGTGAGAGAGAAGAATGAGGAAAGAACCAAGGAGGAAAAGACCAAATGTTTTTGGAGGATGAGAAATAGGAGGCTGAAGAAGTGGTGGACAAAACAGACGGAATAGACATTACACTGACTGAAACATGGAAGAAAGAGATTAGGAATGGAATTCAAGTGACTTACACGAATATAGATGGATTTCTGTCTAAGAGGCTAGAATGTATGGATTACCTAAGAAACAATGAACCGGACATAATGTGTGTGGTGGAAACAAAGTTAAGGCCCGAAATAAAGCTAGATTGGTTTGATGTAAAACACTACAAAGTATGGAGAAATGATAGAAAAATAAAGGAGGTGGTGGTATAATGGTTCTTACTAAGGAAGATCTGATAGTGAAGGAGGTGAACTTTAGTAAGGGAAATGAGGAAGTGATAAGTATGCTTATAACAGATGGTAAGAGGGACATTAATATTATAACAGTATACATACCACCCAGAACCAGTGCTTGGAACTATGAACAGTATCAAATGGTGATGAGAAATACTCTAGACAGAATGAAGCAGGAACTCATCAGAAAGGATAGAGTGATGATAGTCGGGGACTTTAATTGTAAGGAAATAGTGTGGGAAGACTACGAAGTGGTGAATGGTGGTGAGTGGGCAGAGGAATTGTTAAATGTAGCAACAAATAACTTGATGACACAGTGGGTGAGATCACCAACAAGGTGCAGGGGACAGGATGTTGCAGCAAGGTTGGATTTGGTATTTACCAGGGGCATCTCCCTAAAAGAGGAAATTGAACATGAATGTCCCTTGGGGAAAAGCGACCATGATGTCCTAAGTTTTGAGCTGGATACAGAATTAAGCACGAAAAAGAGTGTGGAGCACAGGGAGGAAAAATTAAATTATGTTAGGGCAAATTATAACCATATAAGAGAGTTCTTTAATGAAATTGACTGGTCTGTGGTATACCAGGAAGGGGATATGCAATTGAAATACGATAAATTTATGGATTTATATAACTCTGCTGTGAAAAAGTTTGTGCCATATCACAGAAAGAGGACTTTAAATAATAAACAGTGGTTTAATAGAAATTGTGAAGAAGCAAAAAAGAACAAAGAAAAGGCATGGAAGAAACTTAAGAAAAACAGTGATGTATTATCAAGAGAAGTCTACAAAACAGCAAGGAATAGATATGTTGAAGTAAGGAGAACAGCACAAAAGGAATATGAACAGAGAGTGGTGGAAAACTGTGATAGTGACCCAAAAATGTTTTACAAATTCATAAATGGAAAACTAAATAAAAGGGAGGCAATAGAAAAGTAAAAATGGGAAGAAGTATATGAGGATGCTAGAGATATAGCTGAAATATTGAACGACAACTTTTGCAAAGTGTTTACAAAGGAGGAGCATTTTACAGGAGAAAGGCCTACGGAAATAAAGCAAATGCAGGACATCATGGTTACTAAAGAAGATATAAGGAAAATTATAAGTAACTTGGATATTAATAAATCAATGGGGCCTGATGGCATATCTGGGAGGTTGCTAAAAGAATGTAAGGATCAATTGTTGAACCCCATATTTGATATTGTGGAAACCTCCATACGAACAGGAATAGTCCCGAAAGAGTGGAAAAGAGCTGACATTGTGCCTATATATAAGAATGGTAGTAGAATGGAACCGTTAAATTACAGACCAGTATCGTTGACTAGTATATTGTGCAAGGTATGTGAAGAAGTAATTAAAGCTAAGTGGAGTGAGTATCTAGAAAGTGAAAACATTCTGAGTGAAAGGCAGTTTGGTTTCAGAAAAGGAAGATCGTGTATCCAATTTATTATGTTTTTATTCAAGAGTGACTGACATACTACAACATAGAGAGGGATGGGTGGATGCTATTTACCTGGACTTGAGAAAGGCCTTTGATAAAGTGCCACACAATAGACTGATGTGGAAACTAAAGAAGATTGGAGGAGTAAGTGATAAACTAGCAAAATGGATGGAAAATTACTTAGTGGGAAGAGAAATGTGAACAGTGGTGAAAGGAAAGAAGTCCGAGTGGAAAAAGGTAACCAGTGGAGTTCCACAAGGGTCAGTGCTTGGTCCCATCATGTTTTTGATTTATGTTAATGATATGCCAGTAGGAATTGACAGTTACATGAATATGTTCACGGACGATACTAAAATTATGAGGAGAGTAAAGAATGTGGAAGATTGTAACAAGTTACAGGAAGATCTTGATAAAATATATGAGTGGAGTAAAGAGTGGCAGATGGAATTTAATATAAACAAGAGCCATGTTATGAAAATGGGAAGAAGTAGATACAGACCAAACAGGGATTACAGGCTGGGTGATGAGAAAATTGAAGAGACCAATGAGGAGAAAGACTTAGGAGTAACCGTGCAAAACACTTTGTCACCGGAGAAACACATTAACAAGATATTTTGGAAAACATATAACATGCTTCAAAATATTGGTCTTGCATTCCACTACCTAGATGAAGGAATGATGAAGAAGATACTATGCACTTTAATAAGACCCCAGTTAGAATATGCAGCTTGTGTCTGGTCACCGCATATGAAGAAAAATGTGAAAAAGGTGGAAAGGGTACAGAGGCTGGCAACAAGGATGGTTCCAGGACTCAGGGAGTTAGACTATGAGGAAAGACTGAGGAAACTGGGGCTGACCACATTAGAAGAGAGAAGAACAAGGGGAGACATGATAACTATGTATAAATTCGTGAACAAGATTGACATATTGGACAGAGAGTTGATAAAGGTGACCACAAGTAATCATCTCCGAGTACATGGAAAAAAACTAATAAAAGACATCTGTCTAAATGACGTGAGAAAAACAGTTTCCCGCATCGTAGTATTGAGTGGAATAAACTGAGCAGTGATGTCGTTGATGCAGTGCATGTCAATCAGATGAAAGAGAGATATGACAGGAGTGGCCAAGGAGGCAGGACACAGAGAGCTTAGCTCAGGCCCTGTAATACACAAATAGGTAAATACACACACACACACACACACACACACACACACACACACACACACAGTGGCAGTGAGGCATGGCATATATGAAGATTATGCCAGTGAAAGGAAGCCATAAATAATTCTGCTGCCTGACAAGTCACTATTAGATAAAAACAAAATAATGCATGCAAGCATGTATGTAATTTTTAAAAATAAAATAATAATGACAAATGGAAAACTGATTAGGATAGTTACACATAAAAATGAACTACGGGAGAAAACAAACAAGCAGAATATTTGAGATAAGCCTACCCAATGTCCTGTTCTCATCAGTCTCGCCAGGTTTACGGGGCTTCTTCATATCACTCTGGTCACTGGCAGAGGCCTGAGTAACCAAGGCTGAGGACTCTCCCTGGTGGGCATCCTCTCGAGTTCTGCTCTCTGACTGACCAGTGCCTTCTTGATCTTCTGTCTGTTCTCCCATTTGTCCTTGTTCCTCCTGCTTTTCCTCATCCTCTTCACGCTGTCCACCAGTGTCTGATTTCGGTTGCTCCTGTTGACAGTAATTATGATGATAAATTTTCTCTGTATTCTTTTCCTATCTATTTGTTTTTTTTTCTTCTTGCAGTACAAAATAAAAATGTTGATCAGTTAATTAGTGAATGCCTACTTTTGATCAAAATTAATTTACTTATTCTCATTCTGAATTGACTCTAACAGCATATTGCTTGATGAACTTGGTCCAATTAAAAAACACATGGCTTGATTCTTCACCAGCATAAATATTTAGGGAGGTCTCCAGTTCATTAAGCTGGTTAGAAAATAAGAGACCTCATACATGATAAGCAATATATGACCAGTAGTTGTCTTCACCACCATTTATGCAATGTAGTTCTTTCAAATTATGAGAGTAATGAGGATCAAAGGATAGTCATAACATTTTAGTTATACATCCTTTGAGATTTCCTAAGCTCACAATCAATCAACAAGGCCTGACAAAAGTCATAATCTTTTTAAAGTTACTATGAAATCTAAAAATTGGTGAAAACCATCAGTGCTCATGAGAGAAAACAAAATATCTTATAACAGGTAAATCATTCACGAATAAGATACATAAAATTGAAAAGTTAAAGTTTTGAAATGCATAGATGGTAAGACATGAAAGTAGTATATGTGCTAGTGGGTGTTCATGTTACTGGGGCTGTTCTCTTTTGAGAGTTGTGGGAAGACAAATCTCAAGCTCACCTTAGTCTGGTCCTTGCTACCATCTGTGGTGTCCATCTCGGCTGCCTCTGCTGGATCTTTAGAGCTTTTATCTTCAGATGCTTCAGCTTTATCTTGTGAGTTATTTTCTTCATCTAAGTCATTTCCTTCCTCAGTTCCTTGCCTTCGCTGATCCATGTTTCCATCTTCTGAAGATTCCTCCTCATCCTGTTCTCCATTATCTTTTTCTCCTTGTTTCTCATCATCTTCAATAGATTCCTTCTCACCAGGTTCCTCTTGTCCCTTAGCTGGATGCTCCTCAGCATCTTCCTCTTTCCCATCCTCTTTTGGTTCCTTTTCATCTTCAGGGAAAACACCCTTTTCTTCAATTTCTCCTGGATGTTGATCCATTTCATCATCATCATCATTTTCATTGGTGTCACCATTATCCAAGTTCATGTCATCAGGCAGTTCCATTTTTTCCTCTTCTTCTTCTTCCATGTTAGCTTCACCTCCATAAGGATCGGTGAAATTGTCATCATATTCTTGGCCATCTTCATTCATTTCATTTTCTTTCCTTGTGTCTTCCATTTCCTCTAATTCTTCTTTCTTCTTCTGATCTTTATCTCTCTCTTTCTTACTCTTATTATCATCTTTGGCCACCATTTTGGATTCTGTAGCTTCTCCCTCTCCAGGTCCATCTTCTTCATCCTGGTCTTTAGTTTCCTCTTCATCTTCACTTCCCTCATCATCACCCCATATTTTTTCATCAAGTTTATCAGCACCTTTTTCAGTTTCGCCCATTTGTTTATCAAAATCCTTTTCATTATTTTCATTATCACTGTCACTTTCTTCTTCCTCATTTTTCTCAACATCCTGCATCTTCCCCTCAAAATCTTCATTCATTTCAATTCCCTTATCCTCTTCTTGCAAGTCTTTATCTCCTGCCTCCTCCTTTTCTCCCTCCTTCAGGGCTGATTCAAGCTGGTCTTCTGACTCAATACGATCAGAAACATCTTTTTTACCCTCTCCCTCACCAAGGCCAGTGCCTCCTGAATCCTCAAAATTTGTAGCACCTTCTCCACCTTCTTCATCTTGCAACTCTTGTGGCCGACAAAAGCCTTTGACTGCTAAATTTTGAAAAACTGCAATTATAATTGATGTTAATTTAGCAATACTTCTGTTACTGCTTGTCATCATAAGCAAAACAGATTCACAGATTGCATGATACTGCTCAAGGAGTGGTAATGAAGCCTTCAATACCTTCTGTATGTCAGGGTAATATTCTGATAACTTCACAAGCTTCTGTATTCTGATAACAATTTCCTCCATGTGCAGATCATCAGCATCAGACTTGAGCTGTTTGACTAACCCAAAACTAAGCATATCCTTTCCAGATTCTTCACTTTCAGCTTTGGTTTGTACAGGGCAATGTTTCTTGTACAAATTCTCTACACTCAGCAATACTTGAGTCAAACAGTTTTCCAGCAGACCAAAGCCAACAGCATGAACATCATCTTGTGGTTGAGCAACATTAGCAAGAGAGAGATTAGACTGGGCAGCCCACCATTCTGACAACCACTTATTTAGTTGGTCAGTGACTGGATGTAGTTTATCATGACTTACTGAAAGCATCTTGATAACTTCATTTAACTCCTTGGCCTCTTGACTGAGATCATTTATCACGTCACTGTACACTTTACTGTGGCCTGGAGTAACTAATCTATGGCCAGTCTGGAAATGTCTCAATAAACTACTAAGCTTTAAAACCAAACAATCAATTTTCCCTTTAGTTCCTTCTAGAATGATTTTAGCTTCATGAACTTTCATTTTACATGGAGAAGCTTCCAGTATCAGTAAAGGTTTGGCATTAGTATATGTCCCAAGTACTTTAACAGTCTCTTCAAGGGTAAGTGACAAAGAAGTTGTCAAAGAATGAAGATGCTGTACTCCTTTTAACATCTTACTCACTGACTGATGAGAATCTACTTCTCTTATGTCTTTGAGAAGATTATGCAGTTTGTGAGTAAATTCACTAACATAGGATAAAGACATCCTTTGGTCCCGCACTAGAAGGAAAAGATGACAAGAGATGCCACGCAGTCGCTTGATGAGTTCAGGACCAAGATCTTGATGTGGTTGCTGTAGGGAGGACAATAGCAAAGAGAGGCGACCAATACTGCGGTTAAGATACTTGATACAACCTGGCCAGGCCTCACGTGCTGGCAATAAAGATGGAACATCTGAGTGAGCAACTTCCAAATCTACAGGTGAAAGAGTCAGACAAGAGTCAATATCCTGGTGATCCCAAAGGGTATTTCCACGCGTATAGGTCACACCCATACTGTCCAATATCTTGAAGAGCCGAGAAAGAGATTCCCTTCGGCGTTGCATCACACCTCGCAGCTGCTTGACACGTATCTTATCTGAAGGAGCACTCTCAGCCCGTGTTGCTGCTGCCTGAAGTTCTTGATAATTGGATATGATCTTATTTGCAGTATCTTCAACTTCATCCACATAGACTGTATAAGAAAACTCAGACAGCATTCTACATGTTAACTTGTGGCAGCGCTTGGTTAAGAAGGTGAGTCTAGAAAGGACTTCATATCCTCCTACATCTTCTGAGTGTTTTACCATTACAGGAGATGGAGGCAAAACAGGATGAGGGACCTTTGGTAAGCAGACCTCAGACTTTTGATCCCAAGCTCCAACATGGTCTTCATTTAACTCTGAGTTTGTATCACACATAAGTGGTGCAAAAGGCTGTCTCAAATTCTTCTCCCAATTTCTCATGTGGCGATGAAGAGTGCGACGACTCTTTTCTACAGACTCTCGTACGGCAAAGTAATTGATATCATTCCAGCGAGCTATCTTAACATAGCCTTTCACTTCCTTTTCAATTGGCAATCTGGCTTTGGTTATTGTTGTGGTTACCAAATGCAAGAACTGACTGAAGTAGTGGTATAAATTCCATGTGATGGCCACTAATGACTGAGTAATTTTATTCTTTTCTAGAACTGCAAGATGACAATGAAAAGAAAAAAGAAGTTGTAGGCGAATTTGAAAATCACCCAAGACAGCAGTTTCCAAAAACTGTTTCAAAGTTTTCAATACTTCAGGCAGTGAAACTGTTCCTGTAAGAGCAGCTTGGAATGTATCAAAAAGATATGGCCACCATTTCCGACCCTGAACTGCAACCTTGTGAGTGACAGAGTCTAAACAAGAGCGCCATGCATTCAACTCGAGCTGTCGCCACTCAAGAACCTGGTGAGTCACAGCCTCCAGTTGTTCCTTCATGGACACACCAGAATGAGCATTTCTTTCCCATTCCTGAGCCTTTTCTAGAACAGTCTCTAAGCCTATTATATGTTTCACAAGTGGAGAAGTGAGAGGGAAGTCCAACACTCTTGATATAACAGTGTTCACCATTACCAGACTGGGATGACCTGGCCACTGCATGAGGAGTTCATCAACACGTTCACGCACTGAATTCAGTAGTGGGCGAACTTTCAACACCTCTTGGGGATTGGGATCTTTATAAATGTCATAGGGATGTTCAAGAAGTGGTGCAATGGATTCTTGAGATAGGTAAGAGCAAGAGTAATCATTACTCAAAATATGAGCTCCCAACATAGCCTGATCAAGGCAGCAACCTGCTATGGTTCCTACATTTCTTATTAGGGATTGAAGCACAGAGAACCGTAGCAGTGCTGCAGTAACTACTTGTGAGTGGATGGAGACTTTTGTGTCAGGTACAAGCCATGAAGTGTGAACTAAGGTTGTAAAAATCTGGTTATGTAACTCACTTATTTCAAAAAGTTGTTCATCAGACATGCACATAACTAGAGTGTCTTGATGCTCCTCCCTTTCACCATTCTTCACCACTGTATCCTCCAAGTTTATTCCCTTCAAATCATCAAATTCATGATCAAAGCATGGGAAAGTCTCTTGGAATTCTCTTTCTAACATTTCTTCCTCTGTTTCGGACACTGCAAGAGTGCGTGACTTATGGGAGTACAAACTTTCCTCTTCTTCAGCACGGCGAGCTTTCTCTTCTTCTTGCTGCCTCCATTGAGAGACTGCCTGACCCAACAGTTGAGAAATTAATTCAATACAGGATTCATCCAAGTGGTGCTGAGCCAGAGTCACATTCAGCAAGTCCAGGAGTGCTGCACGAAGAGCAACACTTGTAGCCATTTTCATCTGTCCATGAAACTGTTCTTCTGACAACAAGACTGGAATGCTCTTGGCAACATTAATTTGATTGCTCACCATATGAAGGGGATGTGATGGTTCTCGTTGTGCAGGGAAAGAAGAGTACTTTGCCAAGTTATCTGTCAAGTTGATGCCACACTTTACATTGAATGAATGTATGTGTGAATGACATACTAAAACCCTTAGAGCTTCACATGTCACCGTCACTGCTTGTAGGAATGGATATGTAATATCACGATAGAGGGGATACTGCTGTACAACTTTTCTAACAAAGTTATCACAAGATGCAAGAAGACATTCAGTTTTCACTAATGATGATTCTGAAGGTAAGCTATCCTCCTCTATTTGGAGACTTTCAGACAGTTCTTGGATTTTTTCAGGGATGAACACACTTGAGCAAAAATGAGCACAATCTTGTTTTAGCTGATGATACTCTACTGCACCTGAGCGATGTGCAGTCTGCTGTGATATCTGTGTCATCTCAGACTTTATCTGGCTGCATCTTGCCTTAAATGACGACAGATGAGGGTGGGTCTCTAGCATTCTTGAGCAATCCAAACTACCTCTCAAGTGTTCAAACCATGCTGTCAGCATCAAATGAGACTCCAAATCTTGCAACTCTTCTTGATGATACTGCAACTTAAGAGAATGAAACTGAGCTGGATCAACAGGCTCCATGTGATTTAAAACACTAGTGTGAAGTGTTCCAAGTGCAACTGCTACTTGGGCAGCAAGATTTGCTTTATCCTTCCAGTTATCTGAACATTCTTTGAGACTTGTGATAAACCTAACCAATTTTTGGAGCTGCTTTAGGCTATTGCCTGGCAACCAAGAAACATTAGCCTCAATTATGCTGGATGCAAGAGTAAAGGCTACCTGCAGATGATCTGATTCACCATCAAATTCTGATGAAATGCCTAATGCACTGGCTAAAACTTTCAAAGATGAAGTCACATAAAAAACCACATAATTGGTAAATGATGCCTCATAGCTTAGTGAAAGATCAGCAAGAATGGACCAGTTGTTCCACAATGTTGACTTAAGCCCTCTCAACTGTGCTAGTTTTTCAACATGTATACCTGTAGGAACTTTCTGCATTGCACTCTCAATATCATGACTGGATGTGCTTTTTCCAGCCAGCAAAATGTATGAGAGCTGACATGCTGCTGGATGAAGTAGTACACTTTTCTTTGTCTCTTCATTCTCTTCAGAGGAAACAGGAGAGTAACTGAGGTAAGTACTTGTTTGTCGACTGGCAGTGCTCTGAGTTAGGACAAGATAGCTGTGAGTTGCCATTGCAGCTGATGGTCTAAAGGTTGGACCAGAAAGAAAGCCTATAAGTTCTGTATATACTCCAGGTGCCTCTATAACAACATCATGTATAAGTGGCGATACTTCACCATTCACTCTCTCAGCTGACAGAACATGGGATGCTAAGTAATCCCTTAAGGGCCAAGTTTGTACCTGTAGTGCCATCAAGTCTTTATCTTTCAATTTTGATGAATCCTTTTGCCCAATGCATTTTTCTTTAACAATATCCTCTACACTGCTAATCTGATCATGTATCTCATTTATCTTTTCAGCATTACAAGAGGCAATATCACTTGCAATATTCAAAAGTAGCTCACATGCTTCCTTGCCAGTAGAAGATGCTAAGAACATATTGACATTTTCATTGTCTGGATCTGGAGCAAGACTGGATGTCAAGTCTAACAGGCGAAACTGAGCATCAGAGATCATGGCAGTTGGAAATGGTGCTGGTGATGTGCATGATCGCAGTCTTGATGCAACTTTGTGAATAGGACCATATTCCAGTTCAAATTCTGAGTGTAAGGTCTTCACTACTTTTCTGAACTGCTCAGAAACTAAATATTCCCATGAACTAGGAATCTTTTGTAGAAACTCTTCATAAACCCAATGCCAATGCAAAGTTAACTGTGGCAGAAACAGATGAAACTTTGATTTATTTACATTTTGGCTGCAAAACTGGTAGAGGTGATCACACCATCGCAGAGCAGACAAAAACAGACAGAATTCTTCATTTGTGATGGGTATGTTTTTATCATCTGTCAAGGACAGGATGAGCTTATCAATTTGAGAGAAGAAAGGCATAAGATGAGGAACTGAGGCATGAGGGGAGGAGCTTCTACCCACAAGGCCCTTATTCACTGCACGAGAAACTTCCAATAGTGTCATTGAATCCAATTTGTAACTGCCATTAGCCTTTTCAAAGACAGCATTCTGTTTGAAACAATGATATACAGTATACCATAACCACAGACTTGACTTATTGCAGAGACTCTCAAAATCAGGAGTATTTTGCTGATTTCCTGCTCTGGAGTGTTTCAACAGGGCAAAGCGTGGATCATAAACATGTTGTGGAGTTTCATTTGTTGTCAAGGCTTGAGATGCAAGACAAACTTTTCTGGACAAAACAAAATTCAATAAGTTTGAAACATTTTGCTCTAGATAAGATTTGGTGTGTGATGCAGATTTCAATTGTTGTGCCACCCATTCTGAGAACAATGACCAGTCTTGAACTGACATTGCTGAAAAAAGCAAAACAACACAGCTCAGCATGCTCACTTCTGAACATGGTAAAGGACAGGGCAAAGGGAGTGATGCTGAGCTCCAGGTGGACACAAGTTGTGGATCACTTGTAGCTGAAGTAACTGCCTGCAACAGTGAAGCAAAAACTTTCACTTGTGCCAAACCACTACCCAAACTCAGTTTCTGCACACTCAAGACTTGGTTCTCATAATGAGGCCAGCATATGCCAAGGTCCTGGCTCCAATGCTCCAAAACTTCACTTATGGCTTCATTTGCAGCTTTTCTTATTGTAGATTTACCATGAGATCTGAAAAAGTACAACGGGTATATATATCTATACTAATAATAATATTTATCATAAATTCATAGAGAAATTCTGGTTTATTAATTCATTGCTGCCTGAAATGGTCTACTAACTTAAATTATTAAACAAAAAGAGCTGGAAAATACTATCTAAATTTGGCACTATCTCCATCACTGCTGTTAATGTTCAATCAATAATGCATGCAAGAAGGGTGAATATGATGACAAGATGGTAAGTATATAAAAAGTTTTGTGAGCTTATACTGTCTTGTTTTTTTTTAGAATGAGGTGATATATTGCTGTATAATTTTGTGTTGGCCCAACAGAAACAATGTTTATATTAAGTTACATAAATAACACATGACTTATTTGTCAATAACAAGATGACAAAATTTGACCTTCCAACATGGTCTAACTTACATACAAAATGTTGCATTTTGAATAAAATTTTCTTGCACCTTTCTTTTATTCCAGAACAACCAGTAATGGATGACACAAAAATTTTTAACGAAAATGACCGAGTTGAAAATTCCCCCCCAAAAATATTGAAAAATATGAAAATCATGTCATGGCATCTTTGGGCGTAGTACTTCACAATGCAAGCATGAAAATTTGTCATCCATATTTGAATATCATACAAATGCTCATTCAAATGCCCCCTGCTTACATTCAGATGGTTATAGAAAAATATTCACTAAAAACACTAATGAACTTTACGAAGAACAGTTTTCTTTATGGCAGCATATGGAAATTTCCTCTCACAGTCTAGCAAGAAAGAATCTCAGTGCAAGTTGCACACACTTAGAGAGAAGGAGGAAATAAGTAAATGTTCTCTTTCCTATGCCTGAGCATCTTATATGCTGTTTAACATGGCACTGAGCAATGTTCATATTGTTTTATATAATCAATTAATCCTATCAGTATACTATATTGCCTAAAACAATCATATTTTTCAGTGGAGTGATTAATAATTTTCAAAATAACCAAAAATCTGAATCTTATTTTCCTTAAAAAGAAATAATCATAATAATAACACTTATACATATAACTAATCACAGCAATTTTAAAGCTCATTAAAATTTGGTGCAATTTAATTAATAAATAATGAAAATGGAGTTTAACTTGCTGGTTCCATTAAAGTGAACGTGCATTATCTGCAGGCATTGCAGCTTAACTGAACCTACAAGTGTAGTTATGTCAATGACAACAACATCCTGGAATATAACAGATTCTGATATTTTTACAGGTAATACAATGGTCTTACCTTACATAGACTAGGGTCAATGCTTTCTTGACGGCAAGATCAGAATGATATCCAGCCTGGATCAACTGGTGAGTCACTGATGCTGCTAGCTTCATCTGGGTAATACTTGGCTTCTCATATCCTGGTAGATGTTCAGAAACAGTATGGTGTGCCTGAAATAGGACATTCTGTAGGGGCACAGAAGTCAAGCCAGCATGCAACATCAGTGCTCGCAAGTCTTCAGCTGCTGTCCATGATTCAAGTATGCAAATCTCTAACCCTCTGTTCCTCATGGCTCTTGAAATTTCTCCATGCAAGGGGTTCATGGCAAGGAAAAGACGAAACTGAGGATGAGGATCAACAGTGGGAACACTTCCACCCACTACACCTTGCTCATTGAGGCTCAGCTCTCCCCCAGGTTCCAGCAAGCCGTTGAGTCTGTCCAGAACTGACGCTGAACATATGTTTACGCCATCAATCAGTATCCAGTCACCATCACGTATTGCTTTGACAAGAAGAGAATCCACCCAGTGAAAGGTACCTCCACCTGACAATGTTCCAGCCTCTCTAACTTTTGCCTGCAGTTGTTTCACATTGTCTGTTAGTGCAGCAACCCTGCTCAATCCCTTGCCTTTACTAACATTGTGATCCACACATTCTTTCTTTCTTTTCTTTCTCCCTTTAGTACTAACTTGTGTGTCAGTAATATTGTGAAGGACTGCCAGAAGCAAATCACACTGATAATGAAAATGTGTCATTTCCTCATATATGGTTCTGATTGTCTTATCTTTTTGAGCTGCAAGAAGTTCTTCCCAAGCAGCAAGGACTGTTACTGCCTGAGATTCTTCACCATGAAGGAGAGCTGCTCTAACTGATGCCTGTATCTCAGAGAGAGCAGTACCTACTGCTTCTCCTAGCAACTGTTTGTAGTCCACCTGTTGAAAGCCTCCAAGAAGTTCAGTGACATCCATGTCTGAATTGACAGTAAGTGTGAGGAGGCGTTTCCCTGTAAGCCTGGCCAGCAATTTTACTAAGCAAGTTTTACCAGCTGCAGACTCCCCAACCAATAATGCCATCCAGTTCATATTAATGCAATGTATAAGACTCTCCATAACTGGTAACTGGTTTTTCATAAGATAAAGATCTCCAGTATTGTCTTCCTCACTTCTGTCACCATCAAAATTTCTGTTAATAACTGCATGGCCAATCTGAATTTCTCCTGCTGTGATATTGTATCTGCCAAAACTCTGATAACTTGGGTAGCCTTCTCCAAATATGCGATCATATAAATGCAAAACACTTTTCTTGTCCTCCTTTGTCCTCATGCGATCTGCATATATGAGACTCACATATTCTCCAGGATTGTAGCAGTTTGGTGACTGATTCTTCAGTATTATTTCACACCATCTGAACATGTCACGCAAGTTCAGGTCCCACGGACCTCCTAATTGACCCCAAAGGCCTTGCATTTGGATTTCTGAAGTGATAACCTTATTGAACTGAACCATTTTTGTTACAATATCTTGAGGTAACTTTCCATACATCATACTCAAGATAAACTCTAAATCAGCAGGTGACAGGGCTTCTACATGAACTTGTGTAAATCTGTTGAGAAATGACTTGGGAAGACCTTTCCTAGCTCCACCTTGATGTTGGGGATTTTGACATGCAAAGATCTTTGTGGTCTGATGCTCAACATGGAAAGTTTTCCCAAGCTCAGGAACAAATATCTCCCCTCTGTGATCAAAACATGCATTAAGACCTTCCAGCACTGACTGAGAAGCCAAATTGAGTTCATCCAGCACCACCCAAGAGCCTTGACGCAGTGCCTGTAGCAAAGGACCATCACGCCAAGCAAACTTCCCACCTTTGCCTCCTTCGACGGGCAAATCTGCACCAAAGAGGTCACTGACATCAGTCTGTTCAGAGAGATTGATGCGTACAATCTTGTGGCTAGATGCCTTGGCCAGGGCTATAACTAAACTGGTTTTGCCAACACCTGGACTTCCCTCCAGCAGCAAAGGCCGACTCAGCTGCAAGCCCCTCAGCAGGCGAAGTAAGTTGATACAAGTCCGAGGTGCTTTGAAAGTAAATATTTCTGACTTTGGCTCCTCTTCTGATCCTTTGGTGATAATGAATGATCCTATGCCAAACAAGGTATCTGTATTTACAAAGTTCAGTTCACAAACAAATTCTTCCAGAAGTGTTGCTTTGTTTGGCATTGTTCCAGAGTTTTGCCAGACTTGCTGACAGAGATAATCAAGACTAGCTTTTCTCAACTGCTTCCAGCCTGCTACACCACTACCTGTGAGTCCTGACCCAAGACCATCAAGAAGTACTAGACATGCTCCATGAATATAAGCTAGACCTGGATCTAAGGAAGTTGGTTGCAATGTCACCTTGTTGATAAAACTAACCCAAAACAGTATATCTCTAATACTAAGAATACACTTCTTGCCAAGTTCTGTACATGTAAAATGTTCTAAGAACTGCAGCATTGCTTTTCCCAACTCTGCTTTTCCTTCCTGGTTCAAGACAATATCCTTCCTTATGTTGTGCTCAATAATTTTCAGAACATCACAAGATATACGATTAACTTCGACTTTAGGGCACCAGATTTCTGTAAAGCGGTTCCTGAGGGCTGGAGAGAGTTCTTTTTTTCCATAATCTCCACCAGGGTTCATGGTTCCAATAAACCTGAAGTTTTCATGGGCAAAAATTATGTCAGGGCTACTATTAGCACTGCCTTCAATGTCAGCTCCTTTCTCTGCCAAAACCAGCATCCTCTCTGGTTCAAGAACTGAATTCAATCTTTCCAGTACACTATCATCAGCAAGGGATATTTCATCAGCTAAAAACATACTCCCATCCCTCATGGATATAATGAGAGGGCCATCCATCCACTCAAAGAGGCGATCATCTTCATCTGAATGTGATCTTACAGGACGTAATCCACCAAGAAAGTCTGCTCCTTCAGAATGCATGTGGCAGTTAACAGTGTGAAGGTCTTGCTTGTTTTGAGCAGCAATCATCTGGCAAACTGTTGTTTTGCCACAGCCCGTCTCTCCAACTAGTAGCACTGGTTCCTTGAAGTATAGAGCCTTAGACACCAAGACAAAGAGACGGCGCATGTCCCAAGTCCAGACCACATGTTCAAACCCCTCCACTTCTTTCATCTGCTCTAGGATGGATTTTGTGACTGAGGAAGTGTCTTCAGACAGTGTGAACAGCTTACTTTGGTCAACAACTCTCTTCAGCCTCTTTTCCAGAACCTGTAACCCCAAGATAAATTTATATTAGTTTATCAAGAAATATTAGTTAAACATTGAAAAAACAAATCAAATAAATAAATAAACAAAATCACTTATGGCATTTACACAGTCCTACAGTAGAAAGCCTCACTGAATTTTTTAAAGATTTCAGACCTACATTTTTTATTGCTGCTGCTTCATCTTCCAGCCTTACTCTGCCAGCTAGCACAAGATATCCTTCATCTGCTATATGTTGATCCCAGTCATAAAACTTGCCAGTCTGTTGTGGGGAGAGGCGGTACCTCTCAGCCCAACGAAACAGGTCACGGAGGGTGACATACGACTGCTTTCCCTGGAAGATATAAAAATGGTACAAGACTTAGCATTAGGAAAGATGCCTCAAGACAGGTGTCTCTCTCTCTCTCTCTCTCTCTCTCTCTTTTTTGTGTGTAATTTCATTTATATTTTTTACTGGATTGCATCATAATATTATGTCTTTCAGTAACCAATCACCATACTTTCCTTAAGTTTATGTACATTTGAATGTTAATTACCAAACACCTCCACTTTTAACAAATTTTTGAGCTCATAACTGCTTTGATTGCCATGCCATAATTCAGTTCTTGAATAAAGTTACTTGATTTCAAATATTCATAACTCAGTTCTCTAACAAAGTTACTTGATTTCAAATATTAAAAGACAAAACAAAACCTGCTGTTTATTACTAATTTGATTTCTACGAATATTTTCTTAATTCTTATAAACTTGGAGGAGGATAATTGAGTGTGAAACAGTAATTCAATTCTTGATATGTTAAATGTGATCAAGTTGAGGAGCCTCAATGTAAGTAAACAGTTTTCAGCACTCAGAAAAAATACTGAGACACCAGTGGCTCTCTTGATGGTCCCCAACACCATTAAAACTGCACAACTCCATTTTTCCTGTTGCTTTTCCCAGCAGCAAGACAGCCAAGAGTTATGATAACCTTCATTTTCATACTGAGTGGGCTGCTTCTCTCTGTGTCACTCTGTTAGGCTTCCCTCACTAGATTGGTGGCAAAGAGGATACCTGCTTAGTCTAAAATATATCTTCTGTTGAGTTCTGTGTCATTAAGCTCATAAAATGCATCCTTCCTGAATAAATAATTTCCAAGCTGGAGATGTTGTGAAGCTGCCATCTTAACAGTGGAAGCATCTGTCATAAGCCGCTAAGACAGAGTGGATGTGAGCCTGGGAATATTTTCATCCATTTCATATTGATTCCTAAGGGGAAAATATCTTCTATTTTTTTTTTTCTTTTTTCAATTTCAAATGGCATTCAGAAACTAATTAAGTTCATTATTTTCTTTAATCTTCCTAGTGTTTCTTAAGACTTTTCACTATGACAGTGTTTGCAGTATAACCTTGAATGGTCAGTCTGTTTTTGGATCATACTTTCCAGGCCTTGAGAATTCCTCAACTCCCAATTCCTCTCCTCGAATTATGGTATAGATATCTTTACAAGTTCATGTTTCAATCCTATTTATATTTACTACGTCTTTACTGTGTCTTTGATAAACTTCTGTAAGATTCCCACTTTCTGATCTGTGTCTTACTGAAAAACATTACTGTAATCTTTATCATGCATCTGTACCACAAATCAAAATGTCTATCACTACCAAAATGGTTATAAAAGCAGAGTTCCTATTGAAGATCACAACAGAATTAATAGAAAGTGTGACTAACCTGGAAAAGATTTGATCCTCTTCTCATGTTTTGCAGATCAGAGAGTACAGCAATCATCTTCTTGCTATAAGACAGAGGAATTTCACATCTCCTGTGTAAAATTACCTCCAATTCATCGGCAGGAATTTCAGTGAAGTGTAGCTCTACAAATCTGTTTCGGAAAGCTCTAGACAGGACCTGTTGAAGTAAAAATAATGTCACTTTACTGAATTTAAAAGCATTTCATAACTACTAATGTGTAACCAAGATTATTATATATTACCCTGTATACCTTGTAATATGTATGTTTCCATTACTATGTCTCCATTTTTTGTAGTTCATGCATCTCATCCTTACACATTCTAATCCTCTCATTCTCCTACCATTCCCTTTTTATGCAAGTGCACCACCACCACCATCACCACCACCACCAGAGCTTTTACCTCTACCATCATCATCAATGACACCACAATTGCTATAAAACAATTAGCAGCCACACTATCATTGTCATCATCAACATTCACCACCACAATAATGACCACAATAATAACATTCCTCTTTTATCCTCCTGTGGCTTCTTTAACATTCCTGCTTTCAATCTTTTCCTCTCAAACCAACAAAAAATCTAATATCAATTCTCAAATAAACCACATATAATATGAAGGAAAGAGATCAACAGGTATGGAATGACCAGAGATGACTCACCACTATCTTTTATGTACAGTACACATATCTAGCATATGGATGTCCAACAATGGTTTATGGTAGCAGATCATGTATCTTTTATCATTTTTTACTAACCTTTCTTCCGCCATACAGTCCAGGTGGGTTTTGTGTGGCAAACAACATGAAGTGAGGGTGTGCTCGTACTGTCTCCTGAGTTTCAGGAATAAACAGCTCCCTGTTATCATCCAACAAACGATTCAGAGCCTCCAAAACATCTGATGGAGCTAGATTGAGCTCATCAAGAATGATCCAATGACCATTACGCACTGCTTTTACTAGTGCACCTGAAAATTGAGGATTCTTAAATGGTGCAACCAATGTGGTCTACTTCTGGATAACAAATGAAACCTTTTTGATAAAAATCCAACATTCATAATGAAAAGTCTATGACAATCTATTCATTATTCACAATGCAAAATCTGTGATGATTTATAAAACATGTTGTCATCACTCCACAAGCCTTTCTCTCACCTTCACTGAAGATCAGTTTCCCACTCTCATCAGGCCCATAACACCCAATATACTCTTGTAGGTCAGTGTGCTCATGGTTATTGATGCGAACACAGAAGTTGCCAGTAAGCTGAGCCAGATAGGAGATGAGAGAAGTTTTGCCAACAGAGGTCTCCCCCTGAAGAAGCACTGGAAACCGACCAATGCTCACCACACGCACGAGGTCCTCTAAGTTCCTCTTCACAGTTTCAGTGATTATATACTGTTGAATAAACATAAATACAGTTACTAATAAAATCTAAGCAACATTGGCAATATTGAATTAATTTATTCCTATGCTGCAGGTCTTTATATCAGTCACATACAATATTTAAAGACAAAGCAATTTTTTTTTTTTTTTGTCACATTCCCCAAAAAGATACAACTCATTCAGTGAATATAATTGCATGCTAACATTTGAACTCACATTATCCACTGCTTGAGGTTCCAAGGGGCCTTGAGGTATCCAGAAGCCTTCAATCTGGACACACTTTTCAGAAGCAGGAGCAGGTATTGGATCAAGAGATAATTTGAAATTCCGTTTGTCCCTTCCTCTCGTCTGTAAATCTATACCTAATACATGTTGCTTTATCAGGTTTACCACAACTTGATGAGATTTACGATCTAGCTGAGTCAAGAAGGAAATACAAAAGGCTTCCAGTAAGGATCTTGGAAGGCTGGAACATGGATTTCTAGCAGCCACAGCTAAGGCACGACACAAGCTTCGCAAGCTGTAATGAGGCTTGCGTCCTGTGCCATCCATCAAACTGAGCTCTGCTTCTTTCTTCACTTTCTTGTAAAAGTCCTTGATACCTTTTATTTGCTGACTGGTTGGACCCAACTGGAAAGTACAAATTTAAAGTATAACTCTTATTCTATAATAGGATTATTATTTTTCTTCATGTAAAAGCAGTAGGCTAGGGCAGCAAAAATTGAAAAAAAAGTTCACATAGGGGCTCCAAATAAGAAAATCAAATACTAGAGGATGTGTTTTGAGAAATCTCCCTCTTGAAAAAGTTTAAGTCATAGGAATGAGGAAATACAGAAGTAGGAAAAAAGTTCCAGAGATTATCAGAGAAGAGGATAAGTGATTGAGAACTTTTGCATTAGAGAAGTGGACAGAATACAAGCAAGCAAGGCCATGAGAGGAAGGAAAGATTAAGAAACAAAGTTATTGGAGAAGTTTTTGGCCACATGCCAGAAATCATGAGGAGAGTTAATCTTAAAAGACTTTGACACTATTAATGAAGAGTTTCTAGTTAGTTGGAGAATAAAATATTGCATGATTTCAGACAAATATAAAGTGCACGAGATGTTAAAGTATATAAGAAGCAAGTGACAAGTTTTTACATGAAACATCAGTTATAAAGGAGTACTTGAGGCATGACATAATATCAACATCAAAATACGGTTTCTGAAATTATGCCCATATTCTTAATAAGAAAAAAATAAAATAAAAACTACATTTACCTTCATTAGATAATCATTTATGATAATCATCAAATCTTGCTTGCTGTTTAACTCTTCCATAAAAAATTCTGTGAACCTGTTTCTCAATCCTGCAGGTAACTCCTTCTTTCCAACATCAGTTGCTGGGTTCATGCAGGCAAAAAGGCGAAAGTCAGGATGTCTGCTGATGGGCTTGTTGTCTCCTCGCTCCAGAAGAGTCAATGAACCAGTTCTACATTCCAAAAGTCCTGATAAACATTCTAAAGTTTCTGCACTAGCCAGGTTGATTTCATCCAGTAGCACCCACTCTCCTGAAAAATTAGTAATACATACTACCTACAGTACAAAGTGATTGACACCTTGTAAATATGTAAATCCACTCTGAATAAGTGACATCAATAAAATACATAACAATATGATTACATAATTTCATAAGAAGAGTTAAGAGAAACATCAACAATAACAGGCATCAGTTTCTTAATCATAAAAAAAAATCCCTTTCACTGCCTTTCCTTTTACCAGTGACTATTTTTGTACCACTATCGGCTCTCTCTTGAAATTACTTCTAAAAAAAATGAATGAAATATAAGGTGAAAAATGTGTTAGTAAAATATAAAAGAACAAGTACATTAAATACATAAAGAATTAGCCAGCATAACAACTTAAAACTTTCCTGTAAAATATGAAATTTTGATATGGACTTACCTTCTTGAACTGCTTTAATAAGTGTTCCTTCAATGAAAGCAAAAGCCAATGCACTCTGTGCATTCTGAACTTGTTCCTTCATGGAAGCTATCTTTGATCTTTGCTTCTTCCACTTGCTAATTAAGGCTTTGCTTTCAGCATCCGTTTTTCCTTCAAGTCTTTCAGTGGCCTTTTTTTGTGAGTGATCCATTAGAGTGAAGAGATCACTCCATCTCTGACTCAGGAAACAAGTCATAATGTGCCGAAGAAATTTGCTGTTGTCATTTGTTACGAATGTAGCTGCAAATAACTCCTCAAATTCCTGCCTGACTGGTGCAACAATAGTCTTCATTTCAACAGGTTTAAACCCTCCAAGGAGATCAGTCGAGTCACTCTGCTGATTCATGTTAATGACATGCAGCTTGTTGCGAGTCTGATGAGCCAAGTACTGCACAGTAGAGGTCTTCCCAGTTCCTGTCTCTCCTACAATCAAGACAGGTTCCTGGTTCATAACTGCAACACAAATTCTCTCAAGGAGACAGGCAGCAGGTCTTGTGAATGAAAAAGGTATATCCACATTTTGCTTTAAGTACTGGGCATTGACTGGCTTGCGATTCAATTTTGCCCGCTGTCCTATAACAAAGCTGTTTGGCAAATGAGTAACTTCTGGCTTGTACTGAACACAGTAGTACTCAATTTCAGCTTTGGTCCTATTCATAAATGAGCCAATATGTAATGCAAACTTGTAGCTCAATAACTGGTCTGGTACTGCTGCACAAAAGCAGTCAAGGGCTTCCTGAAACAAAAAAACAAAAAATAGGATAAATTAGTGTTTTATCATAAAATATATCAAAATTTCATATATATATATATATTATATATATATATATATATATATATATATATATATATATATATATATATATATATATATATATATATATAGATATAGATAGATATATATATATATATATATATATATATATATAGATATATATATATATATATAGATAGATACCTGACTGAGATACTCTTCAAAGAGAAGTAGCACAGACAAGGTGTTAAGTCATCCCTTTCCATATAAATAAAAACACTGAGCAGTAAGTTTACAGTACCCTCATTCTGCCTCTATCAATAGATATTTAGTAGAGATATAAGAATCCCACAAATTTCAAATGGAAACAAATAGTTGATTTAAGGAAATTACTTCAAGAGGGATAATCTTTTACACTTGTAAATATATACTAGTCAAAAAGAACAAGTGTGCTCACCTGAAATGCTCTGTTTGCTACACTTGTGTCTGTGTTAGCAATGTGGCAGGCAACTCTGGAGGACCACTTCATCAAGTCACGGGTTGAAACCAGACGACCAGACGTCTTCACAGTGGTAAAGTCAAACACTTCGGTTTGGTTCTCCTTTTCAGTGTCATCTTCATGCTGGCCAGATGACAGCATCAGGTACACTCCAACCAACTTTTCTGATACTGCTTCAAGTTTGGGCCACCTATAAACAAATACACAAACTATATACTGGGATTTCTTGATTTATGCGAGGGATGCGTTCCTGAAGGGATCACGTAATGTGAAAATATAAAGTGACCATGACTACTGAACTGAACTGTATACTGTTTGAGGTTCTACTGTATGTGTGTGTGTGTGTGTGTGTGTGTGTGTGTGTGTGTGTGTGTGTGTGTGTGTGTGTGTGTGTGTGTGTGTGTGTTTACCTATTTGTGGTAAATACACACAAATGTGTGTGTGTGTGTGTGTGTGTGTGTGTGTGTGTGTGTGTGTGTGTGTGTGTGTGTGTGTGTGTGTGTGTGTGTGTGTGTGTGTATTTACCTAGTTGTAGATTTACAGGGCCTGGGCTTTATGCTCGTGTGGCCCCGTCTCCATATTTACACTTATCCAATTTTTCTTTAAAATTATGCACACTCGTTGCTGACACAAGTGTGCATAGTTTTAAAGAAAAATTGGATAAATGTAGATATGTATGTATGTATGTATGTATGTATGTATGTATGTATGTATATATATATATATATATATATATATATATATATATATATATATATATATATATATATATATAGGCAACCCCCGCTTAACGAAGGGGTTATGTTCCTAAAAAGCACTTCGTTAAGCGAAACTTTGTTAAGCGAACCGATTATAACAAGTTTAACCCCTGATTTGAACTTCCATTGAGAGCAAGCAAAGCGAAAGTGCATCATAGTACAGTAAAAGGTTTAATGAAAGTAAAAATTATGAAGTTAAATATTTAGGTAGTTTAATTTGTCATTATAACGTACACTAATGTATGTATGTACGTAACTTTATAATGTTGATGATCTTAACTTTATGAAGGCAGGGAGAGTGAAACGGGAAATACACTAACCGGCAACCTGTGGAATGTAAACAAAGTGCGCATCATGGTACCGCATACAAAACTTATGTACCACATTTCCTCAAGGCTTTCCATTTTATCCATTGTAGAGTCACGACTTAAGGTGGTTCTTTTAGCTTTCAAGGAAGATGCGGTCTCACCAGCCTTCTTAACCCCTTCCATACCGCAAGACTGTTTTGTGGTACGTGCGTACCACGCACAAAAGTGACCTCGTGGTACCGCAAGATGCCGCCGTGGTACGTGCGTACCACACCAACACATTTCTGTGTATAACCGTGGCCTGAGTGCGGATTTTGCCTTTTTCATGCTCCACGTGGTTCACTATAAACAAACAAACACTGGAGGCGTTATTTTTAGCCACCCCAGCGTAACAAAACCATCCCCCCCACTAGCCAATCAATATCGGAGTTGATTTTTCATGCATAAACTATAAAGCCAATCACTATTCTTTGACATATATTATTCCCACAGTCCCCCCAAGAACATCAGTTCTCTAGTATCGGCCATGGTGAAACTGTTCTATTGCCTCTAGTTAGAGATAATGGCGTCTGCTTCGTAGCAGCGATGAGGATTATCATAATTATGAGACAGATAGTGAGGATATACTGGAAGACTCTCCAGATAAATATGATTCAGATTATGATCCTGAAAAGAAATAGGAGAGAGTGATAGTGACAGCAGTGTTGAAACCCTCTCGGCAAGTGAGGGGGAGCAGCCTAGTTATGACTGCCTCTGGGCCACCCTCACCAGGTGCAGAGTGTGTGGTGCTGAATTTATGATTAGTGCACAATTTATGATTATGTTTATGTTTTCTTTTATTAATAAAATGACAAAAATATGTTTAGAAAAAAGTACATAACACCGAGTTAGAAAGAAATATAATGTGTAGATCTGGCCGTGAGGCACGTGCGTACACGGGCAGGGGGCTGCGGTATAGGAGGGGAACGCTTTGTTTATATCGGGGGGTGGCTGCGGTAAGGAAGGGGTTAATAGAGTCTGCTGACTTGAAAATAGTAGACAGTAGATGGAGTCAAGATGGTGGCAAGCAATGTTATTAGTTTTCTGGCCTCTCTCTTGTCTGTGAATAATACCCAGCTTCACTTTGAGAGTAAGACACTTCCTGGTCTTCTTAGGAACGTTAGGCCACATTGCAGGGCGTTTTGGTGGTAAGTTGAACTAGGGAAGATGAGCTGTTGGTGACGCTGTTATGTTTTGACTGGGGACTGAGTGGTGCGCGTGATCTTGATCTTGATGCTACAGGTGACGCAGAATTTCTTCTGAGTCAGGCCTTTGTATCAGCAGCGCCTGTGTTGTCCACGAGAGGCTTGATCTTGATCTTTATTCTACAGGTGTCTCAGGATTTCTCCTGAGGCAGGCCTTAGTACCAGCAGCTCCTGGTGTATTCAAAAGCCTGTCAGCTTGCATGATACGGTGGGGCTTTCAAATTTGGAAAAAATTACCTGGATAAAACTTCGTTAAAGCGAGTCTGGTGTTCGTTAAACGAGCAGATGGTAGTAAAACGAAACCTTCGTTGTAGCGAAATTTCATTGTGTGAACCTTCGTTAAATGGGGGTTGCCTGTAGATATACAGTCATACCTCACCCAACACGACAGTTACATTCCTGAGCTCATCGTGCACGGCGAGATTCGTGTTGGGCGAATAATAGGCCCTATGGGAAAATAGGGGTTGTTCCCAGATCCTCCCAATAAAACACTTTTTTTACCAAAAAGACTGAAAAACAACAATAAATTAAATACTAAACACACATTTTATTTAACTACAGTACTAGTACTGCTTAACGAACAGGATAGGGGTGTTAAAGCTGTTCATAGAGCGGAAATTCGTTAAGCGGACGTAATTTTCCCATAGGAAATAATGGAAATAGGGGGGATGCGTTCTGGGCTGATCCCCAACATTCCACATGGGTAAAAAAAAAAAAAAAAAAAAAATATATATATATATATATATATATATATATATATATATATATATATATATATATATATATATATATATATATATATATATATATATATATATATATATATATATTTTATAGTTTGTTTTTTCAAGAAAGGATAATTTTGTAATGCATAAGGTGAAATCTTACATGGAATACCAAAAAATAAAGCAGAGATGATAAGATCGGCCACAGACGGCGGAGACTCCGGCGACTTGGCCGCTTCTTCTTCTTGTGAACTTTTAAGCTTGGCGTGTTTTCCTTCATTACGATGTTACATTTGTTTTGATTCCTCTATTGCCTGCTATAATGGATATCATATCTTAGTATTCATATACGCTCATGCCATGAGGATAACCTGGACTCCGTGGCAGTGATAGTGAATTACTAATGAAATACCGCGGTATTTCATTAGTAATTTGCTATCACTCCGGAGTCCAGGTTATCCTCATGGCACGAACGTATATGAACACTAAGATATGATATCCATTATAGCAGGCAATAGAGGAGTGGAAACATAAACATCTTAATGAAAGTAACACGCAAGCTACAAGGGTCACAAGAAGAAGAAGCGGCCGAGTGGCTGCGAGTCTCCCATTTCGTCTGTGGCTCATCTCATCTCTGCTTTATTTTTTGGTATTCCATGTAAGATTTCACTTTATGCATTACAAAACAATCCTTTCTTGGGGGCAAGGTTTGTAAAAAGCTAATAGAAATGTTGTTTTGTGAACATAAATGCGAGAATGTGAGAGAATTTGTACGTAGCTCCTCTAACTTCCAATGACTCATATGACATCATAAAAGTAGTGGTAAACCGGTGGCCCAATATGCTGCCAAACATATATATAATTTTTTTTTTAACCCATGTGGTATGTTGGGGACCAGCCCAGAACGCATCCTCCCCTATTTCCATTATTTCCTATGGGAAAATTACGTCCTCTTAACGAATTTTCGCTCTACGAACAGCTTTGATACTCCTATCCTGTTCGTTAAGCGAAGTATTACTGTATAAACAAAGCTGCTAGCGTCTGGACAAGACAAACTTGTCAGTTGTGTTTTGCTGGTAGTAGCTCCACTCACTAAGTAGCAATATCAACCTGATACTTCTAGTGGGTAGCATTGCTAGCTGCATATTGACACATTTGAACCCCCCTCAAGTCAAAGGATATGGCGTTGTGGGATGTATACGATACTTTTGGTTAGGCAATGAGAGAGAAGAGCGGAAAGAGACATCAACACTAGTGGTGCACAGTACCATTGAAATATTTGAAACATTTTTATGATCAAATATATGTAGATAATTATTTTAGGGAGCCCATTTAAAGCCAAGCTTTTTGGGCACTACGCAAAGGGACAGAGTGTTCATTGGGAGAACACCTGGTGGCTGCATCATGAAAATGGGCCAGCCACATAACTTGATTTTTTTTTACCTCGTGTTATTCTAAACAATTCACGTAATTTGAATTCTTTTTTTTTTTTATCTTGTATTAATTCAAAATTACATAATCTGAACACACATAAATCAAGAAATATATGTATATATATGCATGCATATATATATATATATATATATATATATATATATATATATATATATATATATATATATATATATATATATATATATCTTTCTGATGAACTCCTGTATAAATTGGTAAAGACACACAATATACATTCTACTTATCAAAAAAAATTTGGTACAAATTAAGCATGTACATGTAAGATCCTACAGTATCATGATGTAAGAAGTAAGCTTAACAATCTATTAATACATGAAATATGCTAATATGAATGATTAATCAAATAATTTCTATCTAAAAAAATACTGGCAGTGTACAGTATGTACACGATATACGACACTATAGTACTGTTCCTAATAATCTTTGTTCAACAGGGAAAGAAAGATAGTGGACCTTCATGTTTATTGAATCAATCACAATCACTAAATACTAAGCATATCCTTACTTGATAGCAACCAGCTGTAGCAGTTCTGAATGAGTAAGTGTTTCAAGAGTCACTTTTGTCCACAGCTTGTCCAGGAGACTAGCACACCCACTGACCATCTTGGTTCCTGCAACTGTGCGGCGACTGGCAAACAGTTGGAAATCTGGGTGAGCTTGGATGTTTCCTTGACCTGTATGAAGATAAACTAATTATTGAATATCTTAATTGGAATAAAAGTCAATCAGTCACTAAGAAATATATGAATAAATTAATAAATAAATAAACATTTTACATATATATAATATATACAGTAAAACCTCAGCTCACGACCATAATTCGTTCCTAAATCCTGTTCATCACCCGATTTGTTCGTCCCCTGAATCAATTTTTCCCATATGAATGTATTGAAATACCATTAATCCGTTCCAGACCAAAAAAAAATCTTACTTTTGCCCATAACACCCATTCAAAATAGACCTTTAATGTATGCATGACATGAACGAAATAATTATAAAAAGCCTGAATTGTTTTAATTACCTAAATGCTTTCAAAATGGTAATAAAATGAATAAAAAAGAAAAAGTTATTTACTTGAGAGACTGGATGTTGATGGCATGATGGAATGGAGGAGAGGAGGATGGGGAGGAAGACAGACAAGATCCGAGAAGACAGTCATGAGAGAGGACTTTGGATGTGCGCAGTGTGCCAGAGCTACACAACAGGTGTGTATAACGCCGAGGAAGCTACAGTAGAGCACGCCGATAACATCACCATGCCCAGGAAAAACAGGAGAAAATCGTGGTGGCACGGAGATTATGTTATGTAATATTTTTTGTATGTTCCTGTTTCTATTTTCTTTTGTGCTTATGTTTTGTTTTGTTGTTGTGTGATAGCTGGGTTGGCTATCACACAAACGGCTCACCTGGCGGCGAGCCGTTTAACCGTGTTCGTCCCCTGGGTCGATATATTGACAAATTTTTTGGTCATCTCCCGAATTGTTTGTCCTTAGAGACGTTCGTCAAGCGAGGTTTTACTGTATGTATGTATGTATATATATATATATATATATATATATATATATATATATATATATATATATATATATATATATATATCAGTCCTTTATTTGTTTACAAGCAAAGAAAATAAAAAAACATGAGATCTGCAAAAATCATGAGAAATATTAAAAGTTCTCAAACAGTGATGGAGAGAGAGAGAGAGAGAGAGAGAGAGAGAGAGAGAGAGAGAGAGAGAGACTTACCTGGAAGAGATAGAGTTCGTGATTCCAAAAGTGGAACAAGAATGGAGATGACATCCATTGGTGCATAATCAATATCTTCAAGAAGAAGCCAGTAACCATTTGTTACTGCCTGTATGGGTAAAGAAGTGGGTTACATGTCAATCCCAGTAATGAAATCAACAACTTAACTCTTAAGTAACAAAATTTGCTTTTTTTTTTCATGTCATTTACAGATCTATCTAAGAAAAATTGCTTCTTTGCCATCTTCACACTACATTTTCTGTTGTGTACACATTACTACAGGATACTAAGCCATGTAATAATACAACACTAAGTCATTTAATACAGTAAACACTGAGTAAAGAAGATTAACCTGTGTCAGGGAGCCAGGCCTCCAGATAAATTCTCCAGGAGTTTGAGTGCAGCAGTAAGTTCCAAGCATGGTCTTGCTGTCAGTTTGGTCACCCAGCTGAATCTGTTGGTTAATAAAGAAAATTAGATCAGTTCCTATAACATGATTTTCTTGTAAATGAAAGATCCTCACCAAATTAAATATAACATAATGATGGATTCCTAAGGAGATGAAAATTCTCACACTATGGTCATGTTCCTTCAATGTAGAATAATTGAAACAAAAAACACTCACACACATTCACACCAACATCTGTATCCACTTACACACACTGAATTGAAGTAAAATTACAAAGAACAAATATATAAAATATGTTGGTAATATTATTTTTTACTCTTGAAAGCAAAACAAATTCAAAAGTTACCAAATAAATTGATAAATTTGATGACTTAGTCAACATAACATACTAGAACATCATCCCAACTAAAAGGAGAGCCTGCCAAGACAGAAAATTATATATCAACATCAATAGCCATTGAGTCTCTTATCTAAGACTTAAGATATATTTCATTGAACCTATACTGCACAGTGAAAGATTATTTGAAAATAAAGTCCAAAGCAAAGCAAAATCAAGAATGAAAACATTGTCTTTTTACCTTGGTCAAAGCTGGAGCTCTTACTCGTCCGGTGACACAAGCCAAGTGTTCCACAATGGAGGTCTTGCCACAGCCCACTACTCCTTCTAGAAGCACTGGGTGACCCCGACACACAGCAAGGCCCACTGCTTCAAGGTTACGTTTTGTTGAAGGCAGAGTAATCAGGCAACCTTCTCTCTGTTGACAGTTCATTATTAACATATATGTGTGCTGTATGATAAGAGCTTATGTACTACAGCTCTTTGTGAATCTAAACCAAATTTGAAGAGAGAAATATTGACAGATTCAAAGATCTGAACAAAGAATGACACTCATGTATGTATAGCAGGGTTCCAGTCACACTGTTTACATGGTGGAATCAAAAGCTTTTTGTCTTGTCAACTTCTCTCCTCTAAATGACAATCTCCAGCCTCTTTCACCATCTCTTGCTGTCTTCTACTGCTATTTTCATGCTGACTACTCTTCTGGTCTTGCTAACTACAGGCCTTCTCTCCTCACACGGGATCACTGCAAGACTTTTTTTCTCTCTCACCCCTATTCTGTTCACCTCTCCAATGCATGAGTTAACCAGTAATCTGAATCATTCATCCTTTCCTTTGGTAAACTCTGGAACTCTACCTGCTTCTGTAATTTGATCTTCCTATGACCTGAACTCATTTAAGGTTTCAAGACATTTATCTCATTCTTTTGGCTAACTTTCTCAGGGACTGGCATCTATGGTGTGTGTGTGTGTGTGTGTGTGTGTGTGTGTGTGTGTGTGTGTGTGTGTGTGTGTGTGTGTGTGTGTGTGTGTGTGTGTGTTTTCTTGCCCAAATTTCCCTTAAAAAAAAAAAAAAAAAAAAAAAAAAAGAGAGAGAGAGAGAGAGAGAGAGAGAGAGAGAGCTTGTTGCTATTCTAATGAAATATAAGATCTGGAAATAAGCTGAGATTACAACAGGGATTCTTTCAAATACAAATGGGAATGAAAAGTAAATCAGATTAAAAGAAATCAGGAATGATAATATGCCAAAGAGAGAAAAGTCTTGAGAAAAAGTTTTGTGGAACTGCTTGCAGAAAATTTTGGCAGCTAAAGGGAGGAAGAAAGAATAACCACAACTCGAGAATGAACAAAACATTAAGCTTATTGAATAAAAGTACAGAGCACTAGTTGGGTATCCACATGCAGAGGAAGAGAGTTAGGAATAGAAAATACCACAGGTCAGTAACAGGAAGAACTTGAGAAATCAACCTGCTTAGAAAATATGAGACTAAGCCATCTTCAAGTAAAACAAAAAGAAGGATGTTGAAGCACACATATCAGGCACATGACCAGGCAGGAGGAGTAAGAAATATTAAAGTTACCTGTGATTTCCTGTCGTACATTGGTAACATAACCCCACAGACGTTAACTGTTTGGCGCAGACTTGGGGAATCCTCTTCAATAAATTCAGTAGTCCATATGTCTGGTAAGTCATGTGGGGCACTTCTGCTGTTTTGTACTGAGAGGGTTCTGTGAGTTTCTAAGGTGACATGCCTTAATATAAAAGATTCCCGCTGAGTTTCACTCATTCGAGATATTGTTCCTATGCAATGACAAGCCAACCTGTAAAAAAATATAAATAAATAATAATAATAAAAATAAATTAAATAATTAAATAATAAAAAAAATACACAAAAATTGAAGTCCTACTTTACAATCAGAATCATAATATTAACATGACATGATAATATTGAAATAACAAATTATATACAATAATACGCACATCCTATATTGAAATACTAATGTAATATCTTTTACATACCATTTCACTTCCTCACAAGTATGGTTCAGATAAAGTATCAAGTCTTTACAGCTCCACAACTGTGCCAAGTCCCTTCCCACATGAAGCAAAAGATCAACAGAAGCTTGTAAGCATTCTTTCTCTCCAACAGGAACTCTTTCATTTTGCTTCTTTCTTCTCTTTTTTGGAGTTGGCTCATCATGCTCTGTTCTTTCTCTTTGAAATGGAGGTGCAGCATTTTGGAAGTACTTCAAACAAAATCTGAAATCAGAGTAATTTTTGTAAATATTTGTATTTACCAATCGTGTTGAATAACCTATCAATGGGCATTTATTGGTAGCGAGTTGTTTTCTGCCACATACCTCATAACAACAAGTCAAATGCCTAACACAACACTGAACTTACAATAATACAGTTATCGTCCAATAATGAAAATATGTAATGGATAAAATATGCATTATCCCCCCCCAAAAAAAAAAAGTCTACCATTAATCCTGTCCATTACACATTAATAGCACTTGCCACAAAACTTCTAAAAATGTAATACAGATATATGGCTTTGTTTCACTGGATTAACTGAATATTCATAAAATGAGAAGAAGGCATAGAGAATGTCACTGTAGAAAAAAAAAATCAAAGAGAAGATAGAAAAGATACTGCCACATTCAAGTATCCATCTCACCTCACTGCATCCCCACTAAAAGCCACCAGTTTGCTCAGGGCTATACAAAGGGCAAGATGAAGGTCACTGCCACTGCCTGATGAAATGGTCTTCTTAGCGGCAACTTGTGCTCGCCCCAGTAACTCTAGTAGCCATGGCCGCAGGTGTATGCCCAACAAAAGAGTAAGATGGGGGTCCAAGAGCGATTGCCCCAGTTTTCGAAAGAGATGTTCCACATCATTAGCATTCCATTTCTGCAAAATAAATCATAAAACATGGAAGAAAAAAAAAATTACATCACAAATATGGAATGCTCTTCAAGTAACTAGATGAGTCTGCTCTGACCAGCAAAAAAATATTATTTAAAAACAGACCAGTAAGTTTGTCATAGATGTTAGATTTGATGAAAAGAAGTGTACAGTAGCAATGCAATAAACAAAACAAGCAGGTTATGATTATGCAAATAAAACTGAGGAATGGTTAATGAGAGAGAGAGAGAGAGAGAGAGAGAGAGAGAGAGAGAGAGAGAGAGAGAGAGAGAGAGAGAGAGAGAGAGAGAGAGAGAGAGAGAGAGAGAGAGAAACATGGTGGGGGAGACTGTATGTGATTTTCTCTATTTTGACATTGTTTCATTTCATACATTCCCACATTCTGATAATTTGATTCTGAAAGGAACAAATTTCTTATGGTGATGCACTTTTATGTCAATCACTAGAGCCAGAAACTGGTCACTTCATATCCATAGTCTTTTGTACTGGTCATTCTGTACTAGGTAAAAAGTGACTTACATCTGATACAAAGCACACTGGCGGTTTACAGTCCATCCACCCCAGTGATGATGCACCCTAAGTCCATTCGCCCCAGAAGTTGGGGCAAATCTACTTCATCGGTAGTAGTTGATGCACCCCAACTGCCCCAATTGTTGCGCCCCATCTCCCTTTTTCAGAGTTTCAATTCAAACTTCTAGTCATTGTGATAAACTTGCAATTAAGAAAAAAAGATATAACACATTGGATGTATTAATAATAGTTTTAATATCTGTATAAAAAAAAAATCTGTATTGCATACTGGTCCTGAAAACCTCTTTATTGCGTAGTTGACAAATTGAGTTCCTGCGCCCCAAATCCATTTTGGGCTCATACGGACCTATAGATCTTCATGGCCTTAACAACAACAACAACAAATCTTTTTAAAGGAACTCAGTTTGGAATACAAAATCATTATACACATATGATGTACAGTAATAATTGTGTTGATATAAAAGTCTTTATTGCATATTCATACATCATGAAAATTTTATCTTATCAAAGTCTTATATACCTAAAACAGCTTATATTTGTATCAAGGCAAGCAATTTGCCATTTCCTACTGATCTCAATGAGTGTATACTGACACATACTTTTTTTACCAAACAACAGTAATGTAATGCACAGAAAATATAATTTTGTGTCACACTTAATTTTGGCCAGTAGGATAGCTATATCCTTGGCTGGTGATGGGCTGGCAGCAAGCCAGAACAACATACATGCCGCTCCCCAGCTCACAGGTTTGTGGCCTGCCTCACCAAAGGCTCTTTACTGCATTGTATGTCTGCCAGTGATTTTTTTTTTTTTTTCTTCCTCAATGATTTCCATTATTTTCTATCACTCACATAAGATGTATAAACTGAAATAAGTGTTCTTTTATGGGCTATAAACAATATTTGTACTTCAAAGTAACCTCATTTGGCTGGTTTGAATTAGTTGAAATTACTCGTTCATCCAGTGACCCAAACTGAATTGGGTAAACCTATGGCACATAACATTTGTATGAGAGTTGAAATTATTCGTTCACCCATAGTATATAGTATCTGTATGAGAGTTGGGGCACAATGACTTGGATGTGGGGCATCAACTTCCCTATGAGTAGATATGCGAATGGACTTTGGGCGCATCATTATGGGGGTGAATGGACCTGCTACCACACTGAGTCAATTGTAAATAAAGTAGTTAGTTTGCAGTGGCATACCTGTATAGAGTTTCAGGGGATTGAACTTCTCACCCAGCTAGGAGATTAAGTTAAGTTAGATTAGGTTAGGTTAGACAGTATGAAACGACCAGGAGGCAATAAGTTAGGTACATGGCAAGACAACCAGGGGTACGAAACGACTGGTCATTCTGGAGCAACTATAAATGTCAATGGGTAAACAAGGTTAAAATAACTGAAAATACCATTTCGTAAGAGAAGCGAAAGGTAGTTCTCCCTCCATTAAATAAACTACAAATATTTAAGGCGCTATTCATAAATATATCCCTTCAAGTTGTGAGATTTACCTAGTCCATTGTTGTTTGAATAGTTGGCTATCCAGGTAAGTAAACCATCCAAGTGACAATGAACGATGATGACAATATGGACCCAAAACATAGCTTTGTACAAACTGTTACCCAAATTCAACAAACTGATATACAGGAGAAGTACATAGTTCAATAATGACATCAGAAGTGAGTCACAAGTGGACCTGATCGTATTTCGGGTTTAATCTGCTATTACAAATTCGATTATGGTGGCGAAATTTCAGAGCTGAATCCATCCTATATGATAAGATAAACGATTCATAAAATAGAGAAAATCTAAAAAAACAACTTTACCTTCTTTTCTAGATGTTCCTTGAATATAGAACAGCATGCCTGATCTTTATGGCAGAGCTTCAGAAGAGCGGAGCGTAGCCCCATCTCCCCGCCTGCCATGCCTGCCACCCTCACCACGTGCCGCTCAAGCTCAACTTGCTCAAGTCAACAACATCCCGGGCAGGCTTCTCACACTCACACTTACTACATACTTTTCCTTTAGTGTGTGTATGTGTATATATATATATATATATATATATATATATATATATATATATATATATATATATATATATATATATATATATATATATATATATATATATATATATATATATATATATATATATATATATATATATATATATATATATATATATATATATATATATATATATATATATATATATATATATATATATATATATATATATATATATATATATATATATATATATATATATATATATATATATATATATATATATATATATATATATATATATATATATATATATATATATATATATATATATATATATATATATATATATATATATATATATATATATATATATATATATATATATATATATATATATATATATATATATATATATATATATATATATATATATATATATATATATATATATATATATATATATATATATATATATATATATATATATATATATATATATATATATATATATATATATATATATATATATATATATATATATATATATATATATATATATATATATATATATATATATATATATATATATATATATATATATATATATATATATATATATATATATATATATATATATATATATATATATATATATATATATATATATATATATATATATATATATATATATATACATATAGATATAGATAGAAAGATAGATAGATAGATAGATAGATACAGATATAGATATATTATACATACATGCATTCATTGACAATTCTTAGAAATGCATCCTTTCTAGCATTTTAAGCATTTACAAGAAGGAATGACATAGATACGTATATCAGAATGGCCCACGATTAATGAAATGATAGGTTTTTACTTGTTTTAGATGTTCTTATGGTTCTCAATCGATATGGGGGCATACGCCCCCGACGCGTCGCCTCGCCTACCCTATGGCGCCACTCCAGGCGGTCACGCCTCGCGGGTCTCCATGCAGGCTCTCTTCCCATTCCAAGTAACTCCCAATAGGAGGCATCGACTTGCAGCAGCCATGAGTTCTGTGGACATCCCCTTGCCCTCCTCCATGCTGGGTTATCCCTCTCAGAAACAATCCTATATGCAAGATCTGCTTCTGGGTAGCGTGCAATGTGCCAATATAGTCGCAGTTGGCGTTGACGGACTAAGCTGGTAATCGGCCTAGAATCAGTCTCACGGAGCAATCGCTGATTTAACAAAGTCGTACCAGCGGTACCCCATGATCCTGCGAAGGCATCTAGTACCAAAGACATCAATTCACCTCTTCAGATCGGTGTTCAGTGTCCATATCTCACAACCGTAGAATAAGACAGGGATCACCAGCGACTTGAAGATCCGAATCTTTGTCCGTCTGCACAGGTACCGACAACGCCAAATACTCGTGTTGAGCGAGTCCATAGCGCCGGGGACCAGACCAGTCCGCCCTACAACTTCCTGGCTTGACCCACCGTCATTATGCACTACACTAACAAGGTATGTGAAACTTTCCAAGCTCTCAATGTCCTCGTCACACGCATGCACAGACTGTACTGTTTCATTCAGTAAGCCTCCAAACACCTTAACCTTGGTCTTGAGCCAGGAAACCTGGAGTCCCAGGGCTTTGCCTCCTCGTGCAGTGCCTCTAGAGCCATTACCAGAACGTCAGTATTGCCAACAGATGCTCCACAATGACTTTGATATACAACTCTGCCTAGTATCTAGTCCATGCAAATGTTGAAAAGTGATGGAACAAGCACGCATCCCTGCCGCACTCCCGTATTCACAGGGGAGAAGCTGGACACGCCCCCTCCACACTTCACAGCATTCATAGTCCCAGAGTAGAGGCCAGTTAATAGACTAATAATCTTCGCAGGAATCCTAATGAGACATAAAAGATCCAAGAGTGTCTCTGGATGCACTGAGTCAAACGCCTTCTTGAGATTGACATAGGCTGCAAGCATCGATCCCTGTCGAAACTCACGTCAGCGCTCCACCAGTACGCGAAGCACTAGGATCCGGTCAGTTGCTGACTTACCAGGCGTGAATCTAGACTGTTCAGGTCTCTGGTGTTTCAGCAGATGACTGCGGATACGCATCAACAGCAAATGGGCAAGCACCTTGCCTGGTACGCTGAACAGTGTTATACCACGGTAGTTGTTGCAGTCCTGACGGTCCCCTTTCCCCTTCCAGATAGGGATGACCAATCCCTTTTTCCAGTCAGGGGGAATGGTACCTGAATGCCATACAGCAGTCAAGACAGCATGCAACCCATAGATCATGGCCTCACCTCCCCGCTTTGAACAGTTCCGCACTGATGTTATAGATGACAGCTGTCTTTCCACCCCTCAACTTTGCCACAGCCTCGATCTTTGACATCATCAATGGAGGGTGCAGTTTCGTCAATGGTTGGATCAGCATCCAGCATCTGTAACCCGGCAGTTTGGAGCTGTCCGCTTGGAGGATCCATCGTGAACAGCTGCTCAAAGTACTCAGCCCAATGAGCCATCTGCCCATCTGCGTCCGATACGAGGCGGCCATCTGCTGTTTGGATAGTGCTCACTTGAGATGTAGACTTGGAGCTTCAGGGCTCGATAGGCAGGTCGGAGTTCATTAGCATTTAAATGACACTACATCCTCAGCGGGACCCCTGACATATCTCTCCTTGTCTCTCCTCAGGAGACTTCTAGTCCTACGTGACAGAGCCCTGTACTAGTCACGGTTCCCAGCAAGTCTGGCAGCCTGATTCCCCTCAGTACTGTCCAGCGTCTCTACTGAGGCAAAGCCACTCTGCAACTTTGGGCGCTCCCGAATCATTCTTGGCAGCCTCAAGAGTCTCACGTTTGAAGGTATCCGATAGCTCTACCAGGTCCTCGATGGTGTCTAGCACTACAAACCGATTGGAGACTGTCATTGCATACTCCTAGGCACATGTCAAGTCCTTCAGTTTCTTATGGTTCTAATGACAGATATGTTAACAGTATCTTAGGGAGAAAACTTAGGGAGAAACTCGTCTTTCAAGCGTTTTGTGTGTGTGTATGTGTCTGTTTTATGGTTCTAGTGACAGCTTAACAATAATTTTGCCTTACTAAGAGAAACCCTTTTGAAGGCTGTAGTTGAAGTAACAGCTAGTTTTTTTTTTAGGGTGTTTTTATGGTTCAATACCTAGTGATAGATAAGGAACATATCTGCATTACTGACAGGAGAAACACTCTTTTAAAAGGCTTTAGTTGAAGTGGCATATCTATTGTGATATTATGAGTTACAAGGATTTTACTAGGATTTCACAAAGGAACGATTTTTAGTCAGAATTAGAATAGCTACTTGCATGTTAATAAGTCAGCTCAGACTAGTTTTGCGAATCGAGTTAAGTCAGAACAATGTCAAGCCACAGCTTAATTATTCAAGATACCGCCAAGCTCCATCGAAGTGATGGATTGTGTCTGTTCATCAATAGAATATAGTTGAAGTTGTAAGGGTGTTTGATATATTTCAAATTCTAGTGACAGATTAACAACATTTTTGCATTATTGATAGAAGAAACATTCTTTATGTTTACACATGTTGGAAAGTATAACTATGTAATGCCTCCCCTGTTTGAGAAAGTACAGAAGAGATCTTTATGAAAATAATCATTGGTCTTAATTTCCCTAACTCTCAGAATGCACTCACCCAATTAAACCTGCGGTCAGTATCGGACCTCCACCAGCTAGTTACAGCAATTTGGAACCAAACTACTCAACCCGACATACCGTCATTTCCTACCCTTTGCCTCCTCACCCCACAACAAGCAGTCCACCATTGCAACAAACTTGTCCCCATACCATGGTGCACCTTCCAGGACCCACCGTTACAAGAAAAACACCATTCTTACTATCGTCAAATTTATTAATTCGTACTCAACTGTAATTGTTACATATAGGCTACATTGATATTCATGTTTTTCTTTGCACATTAAATGATGGCAATACCAAAAAAATCCATTTTACTCTTCGTATCTTCATAATTTCAAGGCTTTTAATGATCTCTATCAGATGGAATTTTCAACTCCAACTGCTCTAGTTCTGATAATTGGAGTTTTGGATATATATATTCAGCTTCTCGGCTGCCTTATGTATTAATAAACCGTTGATTATCATCACACACACACACACACACCGCCTAGTGTAGTGGTTACTGGTTACTGTTAGCACAGTCGATCGGCTCACAACCGAAAAGGTCCCAGCGCGGCGAAAGCAAATGGGCGAGCCTCTTGACTCTTGTGCAGTTCCTGTTAACCTAGTAGCAATTATAGGTATACGGAATGTGGGATTGTGATTTCGCTTTCCTGGTGTGTGATGTGTGGTGTGGTCTGACGACTGCCTAACTGAAGATCAGTCTATAAGCTCTTAGCTCCCATAATAAGGAAGGCTGCTGGGTAACCAGCAGATGAGCATAGTGAGTTACACACACACACACACACCAGTTCAGCTGGTAGCAGTCACCATAACATACTACAGCACACCGCATCACCACCACTTCCGCCATACATCACTACTAGCTATATACCATACACACGTATACGTACCATAACATACCACATCCGGTATCCTGGGCACCTGGACCCTTCCCGCTCCACTCCAGTACCCACGCCTGCACCTGCTCCCGTACCTTTACCTGCACCCCTGCTGTCTGTCATGCTCCTGCTCCATCTGGCATTCTCTCCACTGACCGTTCTGCTCCTACTTCGTCCCACACACTGTCCACCAATCACGCCGCTCTGATACCGTTTCGCTCGAGCTGCACCAGGCGGCCTTGCCTGCACCCATCCAGCTCCGCCCCGCTCGATCCTGCCGGTGCTACGGATACGATTCTTTAAACGTATTTTCTAGGGTTTTACATGTATGTTTAGGTGTTTTCGGGACTCTGGATGTAAGTGAAGTTGGAGGAGATAGATGTTGAAGGGAGAGGTGGAATGTGAGAGTGAGGGTTGGGGAGAAGTCACTTACCAAATGTGTCAAAAAACAAAACAAAACAAAACGGCGTATAGTCTAGGTAAGAATATATATATATATATATATATATATATATATATATATATATATATATATATATATATATATATATATATATATATATATATATATATATATATATATATATATATATATATATATATATATATATATATATATATATATATATATATATATATATATATATATATATATATATATATATATATATATATATATATATATATATATATATATATATATATATATATATATATATATATATATATATATATATATATATATATATATATATATATATATATATATATATATATATATATATATATATATATATATATATATATATATATATATATATATATATATATATATATATATATATATATATATATATATATATATATATATATATATATATATATATATATATATATATTGCAGTTGGCATTGCTTTGATATTTAGTTTGCTATTAGCAACCAAGTTTCAAGCCGCAATAGTATCGAATCTAGTTGCATTTTTCTCAAAAAAATAACATTTAAGTAATTCCAAATATTATTATTTCTTTTTTTGATTAGCACGCCTAGGATTGTTTTGGTGCTGGATATAAGACTTAAATATATGAAAAAAGATATGGTCGAAGTAATAGTAATCCATAAGACTTAATCTAACTATTGGTATTTAAAAAAGAAAAACGGTACTAAAATAGAAAAAATCTTTATACGACAAGGAATATGTGTTTTCTTTATATGGGTGTAAAGCAAAAATGTTGTGTATTTAGAAAATGTAGTTCAATCAGCTGTGTTTTCTTTCTCGATATAATTTGATGTGCTTCTCTGGTGCCTTTAGTTTGAAATACAGACGATTGGTTGGACATTGCTATGTAAACAATGGACTCGGTAAAGTTATTATGTTTTAGTTATTAGTTAAAGCATTCGTTGCGTTTAAAAATGTAGTGCATTACAGTCTTAGTGCCATTTTTCTTCTTGCGATTTTTTTAAATGAATTATGTACGTACGTAAATATTGGGCCACGAGCACCGCAGACGTGCTTTCCTCCCACTTCAGTCCGCCAATGTTTGTTTGCACTCCCCCTGCGTTACCAGACAAAGAGAATGAAATAAAACCAGAATCAACTTCCATAATAGATAAATAGCCCGTTACCATGTCAAATAAGGGGATAGTTATGTATCTTCCCATTCAGACAGCCCGGTGACCACCATGACCCAAACCAAGACAACAACCCCACCAACAGCCGTGTCTTCCCTTAACAAATCGTCAACATTTCTTAATTTATCAGTGTTTTCCGAACATTTCTTGCTGTTTCCTCCCTGAAATGCATAAAGTGTAGTGACAGAAGTGAATGGGGAATGAAAGTGTGTGAAGGAGTGT